>NC_083406.1:120234733-120552052 GCF_020745735.1 Hemiscyllium ocellatum
TTCTCAACCACTTCCCTCACCTGAGCTCTGGTGGCCTTTAGGCTAAGTCACCTCTCTCTCTCTCTCTCACTAACAAGAGAGCAGCCCCTGTGGTTTGGTAAGACTATGATGACACAACAACAAGGATGAACCTTTTGTTGGAAGTTCCATATAACACAATATTGTGTTAATAAAAACAATAGCAGAAATTCTGGCACTCTCTGGGGAGTTAATGTTTTAGGTCCAGTCACCTTTCTTCAGAACTGGATGCAACCAGACCTGCTAAGTTCCTCCAGCAATTTCTGTGTTTGGTTCAGATTTCCAGCATCCGCAGTTCTTTGCTTTATGTTTGGACGTTCTTCCTGTGTCTGCGTGGGTTTCCTCCGGGTGCTCCGGTTTCCTCCCACAGTCCAAAGATGTGCGGGTCAGGTGAATTGACCATGCTAAATTGCCCGTAGTGTTAGGTAAGGGGCAAATGTAGGGGTATGGGTGGGTTGCACTTCAGCGGGTTGGTGTGGACTTGTTGGGCCAAAGGGCCTGTTTCCACACTGTAAGTAATCTAATCTAATCTAATTTGCTCCCTTCCCGAACTGCAAAAGGAAAAATTAAACCAGGTAATGAGGAGAAGGCAGTGGAATGACTCTAAATGTATTGTTCCTTCAACTAAGACCATGATGGTGGTGATATCACTAGCCTAGGAATTTGGAGGCGCAGACTAATATGTGGGGGTGGGGATGGTGTTATCAGTTCAAATAGCAGCTCGTAGAATTTAACTTCAATTAAATAAAACTTGGAATTCTAATCTAATCTCAGGTTTTCTTTGGTTGATTATTCTTTCAGGGGATATGGGCAATACCGGTATTTATTGTCCATCCCTGGTTACACTTGAACTGAGTGACTTTCTGGGTCATTTCAGAGGGAGGGTAAGAGTCAACTGCATTGCTCTGGGTCCAGAGTTACATATGGGTCAGACCAGGTAAGGAAGGCAGATTTCCGTCCCTAAAAGGCATTGTGAACCAGGTGGGCTTTACATGGCAGTTTAGATAATCTCATGGCACTTATTATCAACAACAGATTTATCAATAGAATTTATGTTTCACCATCTGTTCCAATGGGATTTGAGCCCAGTCCCCAGAACATTAGACTGGGTTTCTGGTCCAGTGATATTACTACAATGTCACCATTCTCCCTCCTCAGTAAGCATGCATTGAAATAATTCTATTAGTTCTAGACGATTCAGATCCAAAAATGCTGATGTGGATTTCTGCCTTACCATAAAAACAAAGGAATATGGAACAAGAGTAGGCCATTCTGCCCTTCGAGCCTGTTACTGTTTAATAAGATCATGAATGATCTCAATTCTACATTCCTGCATATCCCTGATATTGGTCATGAAGAATCTGATTGATTGATCAATGAAGACACTCTCTCCCCTCCTTTCACCATGAACACTGAACCTGGAGAGATCTGTGTTTGTGCTGTCAAGGGTTAAGTCAGATGGTGTGCATGGGTAACTTTCCATCAATATCTCACCCAATCCAACTTCAATGTTTCCATCCTGTTCCTGACACAGTGGGATTAACATGCATTGAGTAAACACAGGGTTCAGAGTGTGTCACAGCAAAGGACAAGGGACAATCATTAACCCAGGCACTGCATTTTGGGTTTCTCAATTTATTCATGCAAAGGAAAGTAACTATTCCAATGTTTGTTCAGGATCGGATGTGATAACAAGCCACATGTGTGTTAATCTAATCTAATTGAATTCAGGATTACCAATCCAAAGACTTTGATGAATAAAACATAAATTCAAACATTTGAGAGATTTTATGTTCAGCTTGTCTGAAATTAGGACCACACTCAGGCACGGCTTTCAAGGTTACATAGCCTACCAGGCGAAGAGCTGGCGAAGAACAGTCCCCACCAATCACAACAGTTCCCCAGCCACTTAATGGGCTTAAAACAAAGCTTGTGCCCTTCCCTCGGGTAGCGTCGCCATGTCAGTGAGCTGGTGGCCAATGTCCTAATCCCAGTGACACTAGCGGCCAAGGCTAGAATTAAAAACAGTCCCCAGACTCTACATCCTGAAATCTTGGGCCAGATCCACGTGGGGCAGAGAAGGGGAAGGCTCAGAGTAGGAAGGGGTTGGTGAGCCCTGGAGGAGTACGGCAGGGATGTTGGGTGTAAGGGGGTTGGTGGAAGGAAATTGGCCACAGTCTGAGGATCTGAGGGGGGGGCATAGGTCATTTGGGGACTGAGATGAGGAGAAATGTCTTCACTCAGAGAGTGGGGAGCCCGTGGAATTCTCTGCCACAGAAAGTGGTTGAGGTCAAAACATTGAATGTTTTCAAGGAAGAATTCAGTATAATTCTTAAAGCTAAAGGGATCAAAAGGATATTGGGAGAAAGTGGGAACAGGGCACTGAGTTGGGTGATCAGCCAGTGGATATCAATGATCTTGTGGCAAAAGTTTGAAGAAGGGTTCTCCTGATGACCTTGGATTCCAGAACCAGGGGTCACAAGTTAAGAATTTAGAGTAGAACATTTAGGACTGAGATGAGGAGAAAGGTCTTCACCCAGAGAATGGGGAACCTGTGGAATTCTCTGCCACAGAAAGTTGAAGACAAAACATTGAATGTTTTCAAGAAGGAGTTAGGTATAGTTCTTAGGGCTACAGGGATCAAAGGGTATTGGGGGAAAGCGGGAAAAGGGGATTGAGTTGAATTTTTAAAAATTCATTTGTGGAATGTGGGTGTCACTGGCTGGGCCAGCATTTATTGCCCGTCCCTAATTACCCTTGATGTGGGGGTGAGAATGATCAGGAGAAAATGAGGACTGCAGATGCTGGAGATCAGAGTTGAGAGGGTGGTGCTAGAAAAGCACAGCAGGTCAGGCAACATCCGACGAGCAGGAGAGTCAATGTTTCAGACAAAAGCCCTTCATCAGGAATCGAGAATGATCAGCCATGGTCATATTGAATGGCAGAGCAGATTCGAAGGGCCAAATGGCCTTTTCCTGCTCTTATGTTTCTGTATGTCTTGGGGAGACTGTGATTGCTGAACTCCTTGAAGTCTTAGCTATGTGATCTTTAGGGATTCCATCTTGCCCTTGAACACCTCCCATGGTATCAACTATGAGGCCAGGCAGAAAGTGGCCATTAGGTAGTCAATAAATGAACATTTAAGAACATGAATTTGGGTGAGGACTGACAGGACTAAGTACTGTGCCCTCAGAGCCCTGTTGAATAGTTTGAACCTAAAATTGATCTAGAAGCACTGGAAGAAACAGTAACAGAACTGAGTATGTTTGCCCACCAGAGAGGATTGAACAGATTAGTGCTCTTTTTCGAGGACAGAGAGGATTGTGGGAAGGGGCCACTATTCTGATAGAGATTTTAAAGGTTATGTAAAGGCTTTAGTGGAAAGGTTTGTCCACCCACTGGACCAGAACCAGGAGCAGTAAATGTTCACCAGTTACTAACACACCCAACAAAGAATTCAGGCATAACACCTTTACAAAGTAACATGGTAAGAACCTGGTGCATTTCATGGTTCTGAGATAAACATATGAAGGAGAAAGGAATGGAGGAATATGTTGAGTGGGTGAGATGAAGACTTTCACAGGAGGCTCGACTGGAGCTTGGACATTGCGTGTTCAGCCGAATTGGCTAATTACATTCTGTAAGGCCTTTGTAACAACTTGTAAAATCCCACCTTCACATCTGCAAAACATTTGTGTTTTAAAAGTAACTGCAAATTAAAACACTGGCATTGGTGTCAGTGACCATGAATCTCTCTGATCCTGGGAATCAGCATCTTCTTTGCTGTTCCCGGAAAGGGGACTCTTTGATGACTGGAACACCTGCAAAGACCTTGCAGAAACCCTGAAACCATGCCACCTCAGATTCAACCCTCCAACTTGGCACCTCCCACTGTCCTACCTGTCCACCTTCCTTCCTACCTATCCGCTCCACCCTCCTCTCTGACCTATCGCCATCAGCCCCCACTTCCATCTGCCTATCACGCTCCCAGCTACCTTTCCCCCAGCCCCACCCCCTAACCCATTAATCTCTCAGCCCCATTAGGTCCCCACCCCTGCATTCCTGATGAAGGGCTTATGCTTGAAACACCGACTCTCCTGCTCCTCGGATGCTGCCTGACCGGCTGTGCTTTTCCAGTGCCACACGCTTTGACTCTGGTCATGCCTGAGACCCCAATTTGAAAAGAGGATGAACTCTTATTGAAGAAATTTTTTTCATTGTTATTGTAACTCAAGAGAGCACTGGATTGTCCTTTAGGGAAGGAAAATAGAACATAGAACATAGAACATAGAACAATACAGCACAGAACAGGCCCTTCGGCCCACGATGTTGTGCCGAACATCTATCCTAGATTAAGCACCCATCCATGTACCTATCCAATTGCCGCTTAAAGGTCGCCAATGATTCTGACTCTACCACTCCCACGGGCAGCGCATTCCATGCCCCCACCACTCTCTGGGTAAAGAACCCACCCCTGACATCTCCCCTATACCTTCCACCCTTCACCTTAAATTTATGTCCCCTTGTAACACTCTGTTGTACCCGGGGGAAAAGTTTCTGACTGCCTACTCTATCTATTCCCCTGATCATCTTATAAACCTCTATCAAGTCACCCCTCATCCTTCGCCGTTCCAACGAGAAAAGGCCGAGAACTCTCAACCTATCCTCGTACGACCTATTCTCCATTCCAGGCAACATCCTGGTAAATCTTCTCTGCACCCTCTCCAAAGCTTCCACATCTTTTCTAAAGTGAGGCAACCAGAACTGCACACAGTACTCCAAATGTGGCCTAACCAAAGTCCTGTACAGCTGCAGCATCACTTCACGACTCTTGAATTCAATCCCTCTGCTAATGAACGCTAATACACCATAGGCCTTCTTACAAGCTCTATCCACCTGAGTGGCAACTTTCAAAGATCTATGTACATAGACCCCAAGATCCCTCTGTTCCTCCACCTGACTAAGAACCCTACCGTTAACCCTGTATTCCGCATTCTTATTTGTTCTTCCAAAATGGACAACCTCACACTTGGCAGGGTTGAACTCCATCTGCCACTCCTCAGCCCAGCTCTGCATCATATCTAAGTCCCTTTGCAGCCGACAACAGCCCTCCTCACTGTCCACAACTCCACCAATCTTCGTATCATCTGCAAATTTACTGACCCACCCTTCGACTCCCTCATCCAAGTCATTAATAAAAATTACAAACAGCAGAGGACCCAGAACTGATCCCTGCGGAACTCCACTTGTAACTGGGCTCCAGGCTGAATATTTACCATCTACCACCACTCTCTGACTTCGACCGGTTAGCCAGTTTTCTATCCAATTGGCCAAATTTCCCTCTATCCCATGCCTCCTGACTTGCCGCATAAGCCTACCATGGGGAACCTTATCAAATGCCTTACTAAAATCCATGTACACTACATCCACTGCTCTACCCTCATCCACATGCTTGGTCACCTCCTCAAAGAATTCAATAAGACTTGTAAGGCAAGACCTACCCTTCACAAATCTGTGCTGGCTGTCCCTAATCAAGCAGTGTCTTTCCAGATACTCATAAATCCTATCCCTCAGTACCCTTTCCATTACTTTGCCTACCACAGAAGTAAGACTAACTGGCCTGTAATTCCCGGGGTTATCCCTATTCCCTTTTTTGAACAGGGGCACAACATTCGCTACTCTCCAGTCCCCGGTACCACCCCCGTTGACAGTGAAGACGAAAAGATCATTGCCAACGGCTCTGCAATTTCCTCTCTTGCTTCCCACATAATCCTAGGATATATTCCGTCAGGCCCGGGGGACTTGTCTCTCCTCAAGTTGTTCAAAATGTCCAACACATCTTCCTTCCTAATAAGTATCTCTTCTAGCTTACCAGTCCGCTTCACACTCTCCTCTTCAACAATACGGTCCCTCTCGTCGTAAATACTGAAGAAAAGTACTCATTCAAGACCTCTCCTATCTCTTCCGACTCAATACACAATCTCCCACTACTGTCCTTGATCGGACCTACCCTCGTTCTCGTCATTCTCATGTTTCTCACATACGCATAAAATGCCTTGGGGTTATCCTTGATCCTATCCGCCAAGGATTTTTCATGCCCTCTCTTAGCTCTCCTAATCCCTTTCTTCAGGTCCCTTCTGGCTATCCTGTATCCCTCCAACACTCTGTCTGAACCCTGTTTCCTCAACCTTATGTAAGCCTCCTTCTTCCTCTTTACTAGACATTCAACCTCCCTCGTTAACCAAGGTTCCCTCACATGACCATTTCTTTCCTGCCTGATAGGTACATACATATCAAGGACACGTCGTATCTGCTCCTTGAAAAAGTTCCACATTTCCACCACATCCTTCCCTGACAGCCTATGCTCCCAACTTATGCTCCTCAAATCCTGTCTTACAGCATCGTAATTTCCCTTTCCCCAATTGTAAAATCTACCCTGTTGTGCGCACCTATCTCTCTCCATAACCATGGTGAAAGTCACAGAATTGTGGTCACCATCACCAAAATGTTCACCCACTAACAAGCCCATCACTTGTCCCGGTTCATTACCAAGTACCAAATCCAATATGGCCTCCCCTCTGGTTGGACAATCTACATACTGAGTTAGAAAAGCTTCCTGGACACACTGCACAAACACCGCCCCATCCAATCTACTTGATCTAAAGAGCTTCCAGTCAATATTTGGGAAGTTGAAGTCGCCCATGACTACGACCCTGTGGCTTCTGCACCTTTCCAAAATCTGTTTCCCAATCTGTTTCTCCACATCTCTGCTGCTATTGGGGGGCCTATAGTAAACACCCAACAAGGTGACTGCACCTTTCCTATTTCTGACTTCAGCCCATACTACCTCCAAAGGCAGATCCCCCTCAAACTTCCTTTCTGCAGCTGTTATACCATTTCTAATTAGCAATGCCACTCCCCCTCCTTTTTTACCACCTTCCCTAATCTTACTGAAACATCTGTAACCAGGAACCTCCAACAACCATTCCTGTCCCTCATCTATCCACGTTTCCGTGATGGCCACAACATCGTAGTCCCAGGTACCGATCCACGCCTTAAGTTCACCCACCTTATTTCTGATACTCCTTGCGTTGAAGTATACGCACTTGAACCCATCTCTGTGTCCGCAAGTATTCCCTGTCAGTGCTACCTTCTCCACAGCCTCCCTACATTCTTGGACATCCTGACAAACAGCTAGCTTACTTGCTGGACTACAAGTCCGGATCCCATCCCCCTGCCAAATTAGTTTAAACCCCCCTGAAGAGTGCTAGCAAACCTACCCCCCAGGATATTGGTGCCCTTCTGGTTCAGGTGCAACCGGTCCTGTTTGTACAGGTCCCACCTTCCCCAGAATGCAGTCCAATTGTCCAAATACCTGAAGCCCTCCCTCCTACACCATCCTTGCAGCCACGTGTTCAACTGCACTCTCTCCCTATTCCTTGCCTCACTGTCATGTGGCACCAGCAACAACCCAGAGATGACGACTCTGTATGTCCTAGCTTTTAGCTTCCAGCCTAACTCCCTGAGCTCTTGAATGACCTCCCCACCCCTCTTCCTACCTATGTCGTTGGTGCCAATGTGTACCACGACTTCTGGCTGCACACCCTCCCCCTTAAGGATTCTGAAGACACGGTCCAAGACGTCTCGGACCCTGGCACCCGGGAGGCAACAAACCATCCGAGAGTCTCGCCCATGTCCACAGAACCGCCTGTCCGTCCCTCTAACGAGAGAGTCACCTATAACTAGCGCTCTCCTCCTCTCCCCCTTTCCCTTCTGAGTCTCAGAGCCAGACCTCACGCCACAGACCCTGTCACTGCAGCTTACACCTGCAAGGCTATCCCCCCCAACAATTTCCAAAGCTGTATACTTATTGTTTAGGGGAACGACCACAGGGGAACCCTGCACTGCCTGCTTCTTCCCCTTCCCACCTCTAACTGTTACCCAGCTACCTCTGTTCTCCGGCGTAACTATGTCCCTGTAGCTTCTATCAATCACCCTCTCAGCCTCTCGAATAATCCTCAGTTCATCCAACTCCAGTTCCAGTTCCCTAACTCGTTCGGTGAGGAGCAGGATCTGACTGCATTTCCTGCAGACGAAGTCGGCAGGAGTATCGGTGGTCACCCCACCTCAAACATCCTGCAGGAGGAACATTCCACTGCCTGCGCTGCCATGACTGTACACTTTGTCTCCAAAACAAGAACACTGAGTCAATAACACTGAGTCGCTTACCTGTGGACTCTAAAGTTAGGTTAGAGGAGGAGGATGGGAGGGAGGCCCTACGAAGTAAGGCCTGGGGTCTAGAACACACCCACTCAAATACCAATCACTTACCTTCCCGACCAGCTCTGCGCTCCAACCTCACTTCCGCCCAGCTCGCGCCGCTCTCTGAAAACTGCCATCCTTACCTGGTCTGGCTTACGTGTGACTCCAGTCCTATAGCAAAGTGGTTGACTCATAACCGTACAGTAAACTAGTTTAGCAAGCTATTCACTTTTATCATCACCTCCCCCATGGCAGTCTAAGAATGGGTATTAAATTCCACATGAAAGCTAGATCATGGTGTGTTGGATCAGACTTTGTCATTCAAACACACAAAATAGGAGCAGACATTGACTATCAAACCTCTTCATTGGATCTCCATCACAGATCCTTCTCTGGATCTTCTCTATCACACAACAGGATCAAGACTTCAAGTTTTGAATTCCACATCCCCATCTATGCTGCACCACTCTCAGTTCCCTGCCCAATCAATCTACCTCGGTGTTGAAAATATTCAATAGCTCCACTCCTGTCACTTTCTGAGGCACAGGGCTCCAAGGTCACACCAACCTCTGAGAGAAAAAAAAATCTCCTTATCTCTGTTCTGAAAGGGAAATCCCTGATCTGCAAACAATAGCCCCCTAGTTCTGGGCTGATCCACAAAGGGAGATACCCTTTCCGCATCCACCTTGCCAAGACTGTTCAGGGTTTTATACCCTTCAATCCAGACACCCTTCCACCTCCTAAACACCAGCAGCTACATGCCCAGTCCATATGATGCTTCCTCACAAGACAATCCAGGTATCAATCTAGTAATTTGGGAATCACCTCCAATGCATTTATATCCTTCCTTAAATCAGGAAGTATTTGAGATGTGGCCTCACCAATGCTCTCTATAACTGAAGCATGACATCCTCATTTTAATATTCAATTCCTCTTGTAATAAAGGAGAATATTCAATTTGCCTTCCTAGTTAAGGGCTGTAACCCCATACTCACCTTTTGTGACTCAATCGCCAAAACATGTAAATCTCTCTGCACCTCAGAATACCAAAGTCATTGTGTCAAAGTAATACTTTATTTTCCTTCCTGTCAAAGTGAACAATTTCATGATTTCCCACATTATACTCCATCTGCCAGATTTTTGCTCACTCAGTCAATTTATCAGCATCCATTGTAAACTTCTTCACAAAATACTTTTCAACCCAACTTGATTTTGTCTACAAACATAACTACAATGCCTTCACTCTCCTCATGTGGGAGACAATGGCCTAGTGGTATTGTCTCTGGACTGTGAATCCAGCGACCCAGGAAGTGTTCTGGATGCCTCAGTTCAAATCAGCAGATGGTGGAATTTGAATTCAATTAGAAGTCTGGAATTAGAAGCCTCACAATGACCATAACCATTGTCAGAGAAACTGATCTGGTTCACTAATGTACTTCAGGGAAGGAAACTGACATCCTTACCTGGACTGACCTACATGTGACTCCAGACCCACAGCAATGAGGTTGACTCTTAACTGCCCTGTGGGCAATAAATGCTGACTGAGCCAGTGACGCTCTCATCCTGTAAATAAAGAATAAATAAAGAAAAGAGTAAGCCCAGTCATTGATGTAAACTGTAAAGAGCTAAAGCTCCAGCACAGACCTCTGAAGGACTGTTCTTGTCCAATCCTGCCTATCAGCTGAAGACTCCTTTATTCATACTCTCTGGTTTTTGCCAGCCAGCCAATCCTCTCTGCACTGAGCTTTTACTGTTCACAATAACCCTTGACGTAGCATCTTATCAAATCTCTTCTGGAAATCAGAGTAGAGTACATCTATGTCTTCCCTTTTATTCATAGCAAGCATTATCCCTCCAGAGAACTCCAATTAATTGGTTGAACATCATTTTCTGCTGACAAAACCAAACTGATTTTTCCTAACTGTATTGTGTTTTTCTAAGTGTGCAGCTATAGTCGCTTTAATGATCAATTCTAATGTATTTCCCATGACAGATATCAACCCTACTGGCCTGTAGTTTCCTGTTTTCTATCCTCTCCCTTCTTGAATAGAGGCATTGTATTTGCTACTTTCTGGTCTGATTGAACCTCTTCTGATCCTAGGGAATTTTGCAAAGTTAACACCAACCCATTTGGTACCTCAATTGCAACCTCCCTTAAGATACTAGGGTGTAACTAGGGGGTGGCATGGTGGCTCAGTAGTTAGCACTGCTGCCTCACAGTGCCAAGAACTTGGACTGGGTGACTGCGTGGAGTTTGCATGTTCTCCCTATGTTTCCTCCGGTACTCTGGTTTCCTGCCTTAGTCCAAAAATGTGCAGGTTAGGTGGATTGTAATAGGAAATGGAGGGACATAGGGTTGGCCTGGGTCTGGGTGGGATGCTGTTCAAAGGATATGTATGATCTCGTTGGGCTGAAAGGCCTGCTTCTATACTGTAGGGATTCTATGAAATCCATCAGGACTCAAAGACTGCTCAGCCCATAGCTCCACTAATTTACTCAGTATCACTTCCTTCATGATTAAAACTTCTCTATATTCCTCTCGCTTCCACCTCCTGATTTATAACTGTCTGTGAGATGCTTTTTTGTGTCCTCAGAAGAAGATAGAAGAAAAACATTAGCTTACTTCACCTGCTATTTCCTTATTATCTACTGTTAACTCCCCATTCTCCCTCTCTAGCAAACTGACGTTCACATTATTTACTTTTTCAAGTCCCTGTAGAAACTCTTCCAACCTAAACCGAACTCAGTTGGGTTACTCTCGGTCAGGATCTTCAGAGGCAATGGTCAAAGGTGAATGGTTTACTCGGCCACGGGAAACAGAAGCTACAGATAATGGGGCTAGATTGTTGACTAGATTCCTCAAAGCCCTGCAATGTAATCTCACCAGTTTCAATTTACTTGTTGGAGTAATAGGACAGGAGGAGGCCATTCTGTCTCTCCATCCTTTCCACTTTGTAGTTCGATATACCTCACAGTTGGTTTGGTAAACATTAGTCCTTTTAGCAAACAAAGAATCTCTTCAACCGCAGTCTTGAAAGCCAGATGTGAAACTCAGGCCTTAACAGTGTTTTCAGGGATTGAGTTCCAGTGGCACAGTGGTTAGCACTGCTGCCTCACAGCGCCTGAGACCCGGGTTCAATTCCTGACTCAGGCGACTGACTGAGTGGAGTTTGCACGTTCTCCCCGCGTCAGCGTGGGTTTCCTCCGGGTGCTCTGGTTTCCTCCCACAGAGATGTGCGGGTCAGGTGAATTGGCCATGCTAAATTGCCCGTAGTGTTAGGTAAGGGGTAATTGTAGGGGTATGGGTGGGTTTCGCTTCGGCGGGTCGGTGTTGACTTGTTGGGCCGAAGGGCCTGTTTCCACACTGTAAGTCTAATCTAATCTTGTCTGTTTACGTGAAAAGTTGCTTCTTCACATCATCCCTGAGCGTCTTGGCTTGACTTTCAAGATTCCACTCCCTGGTTCTGATGGCAGTCCCCACCACCAAGGCTTCCCCCACCCCCTCAACCATTCCTCCAGTGGGCGGAATTTTACCCAGGAGGAAGTGAGGGCTGCAGATGCTGGAGATCAGAGTCAAAACGTGTGGCGTTGGAAAAGCACAGTCAGTAAGGCAGCATCCGAGGAGCAGGAGAGTTGACGTTTTTAGCATCAGCTCTTCAGCAGGAATTTTATCGTCTTGTTTAAAGTGTGGGGTGAATGTGTTTGTCGATGCCTAACATGACCTGCCCCTCAACCTGGCAGACCTGACCCCCTGCTAATCAGCTCGTTAAGAGCTAGCAGGCAGGCTTTGCTGTTGTGTGGTATCTCACCATACCACAGACCAATAAAGCTTCAGGGGTACAGTGAGGTCTGCAGATGCCGGAGATCAGAGTTGAGGGCGTGTTGCTGGAAAAGCACAGCAGGTCAGGCAGCATCTGAGGAGCAGGAAAATCAACATTTTGGGGCCGGAGTCCATCATCAGGAATGAGTTTTTTTACTGGTGGGGACATCAAGAGAGGATGAAGTGGAGGGCTTGGAGACCCTAGTCATGGCAGATGGAGGTCAGAGGGACTGGATGTCCATGATGAAGATGAGGCATTAGGGGCCGGGGAAACAAAAGTCTTGAAGGAGGTGGAGGGCGTGGGTGGTGGCCTGAACGTATGTGGGCAGTGCCTGGACCAGGGAGGAATAGGATAGTATCGAGATAGGTGGAGGTGAGTTCGGTCGTAGCAGGAGCAGGCTGAGACAATACATCGGCCGGGGTAGTTAGGCTTGTGATTCTTGGGTAGGAGGTAGAATTGGGTGGTATGGGGTTCCCGAACAATGAGGTTGGAAGCTGTGGGTAGGAGGTGGTGAGGTTGTGGATAGTTTGGGAGATGATGGTTTGGTGATTGGGGGGTGAGGTCATGGTTGAGGGGGGAGTAGGAGGAGGTGTCTGTGCGTTGCCACCTGGCTTCAGCAGTGTAGAGGTCAGTGTGCCAAACTGCCACTGCACCCCACTTATCCATTGGTTTGATTGTGAGATTGTGGTTAGAGCGGAGGGAGTGGAGGGACTACACGTTGTGACGGCAAGAGGTTAGAGTGGGTGGGGGGGGGTGTGTGGTGGGTCACCACATTGAAGCGGTTGATGTCATGGCAGCAGTTTGAAATGAAGAGGTCAAGGGCAGGTAGTAGGCCAACATGGGATGTCCAGGTGGATGGGGTGTATTGGAGGCGGGAGAAGGGGTCCTTGCTGGGAGGGCGGGTGTCTTGGTTGTAAAAGTAGGCACAGAGATGGAGGAGTGGGAGAAATGTTCAAGGTTGCAGCGTGTGTCGAATTCATTAATCTGAGACCATAGAAGGATAAAGGTGAGGCATTTGTTGAGGACTAAATGTTAGCCCTCAGTGAGGGGGAAGTCTGGGGAATGGTGACGACACCGCAGGGATGGGAGCTAGAACCTGGAGTGGGGTAGGAGTTCAAGGTGGGACGGGAGCTCGGACCTGGAGTGGGGCTGGAGATCAAATTGGGATGGGAACTAGGACCGGAGGTGGGGCTGGAGTTCGAGGTGGGGACGGAGTCAGTGGTTTGAGTGGGCATGACTATGGGGTCAGTATTGACGCCACCAAAGGAGATGATGCTTACAAAGGAGGCGGAAGTGGTGCTTATGGTTAAGTTCACGGGGGTGGAATTCCTGATGAAGGGCTCCGGCCCAAAATATCGATTTTCCTGCTCCGCGGATGCTGCCTGACCTGCTGTGCTTTTCCAGCAACACACTCTCAACACCAAAGCTTCAAGTCTATCAGAGAATTACTCAAAGTCTACTCCAGGGCAACCCGATGGCTCAGTGGTTCACACTTTTACCCCATGGGACCTGAGTTCAATTCCAGTCTCGGGAGACTGTATGGAGTTTGCATGTTCTCCCCATGACCTCATGGAGTTACAGCTGGGTTCTTTGATTTCCTCCCAGAGCCCAGAGAAGTGCAGGTTAGGTTTCTTTTCATTCATTAAGGGGATGTAAGCATTATTGTCTGGATCAGCATTTATTACCCGTCCCTAATTGCCCAGATGGCTGTTAACAGTTAGCCACATTGCTGTGGGTCTGCAGATACATGTAGGCCAGACCAGGTAAGAATAGCAGTTTCCTTCCTTAAAGGACATTAGTGAACCAGATGGGTTTTTCCCAACAATTGACAATGGATTCATAACCATCATCAATTCAAACTTTTACTCAATTCCACCATCTGCTGTGGTAGGATTTGAACCTGGATCCCACAACAAAACCATATTCAATACCAAAATCACTCTACTCCTCTCCTCCTAACTCCTTCTGCTCCACCCCCAGTTCTACAACCGTGTTTATTTATTTATTGAACAATTAATCTGTTAAAGATTAATTTACAGCCTTTAAAACTGTAGCAGTGCACTCGATGTCCAAGGTCACTGTTCCACATGACCTTCACTTTTCAAATCACTTCCAAGATGTGCGTTTTGTTTATAAAAATAAATCTTTGGAAATTCTGACAGGATGGGATACAATTGACCAAGGTCAGTTTTGTATGTTGTACATTTGGATGAGAATCCAGAGGCAGCATTTTTCACACGGTAACTGAAGAAGGCCATGGGGGAAACATCCGAGAAGCAGGAGAGTCAACGTGTCAGGCATAAGCCCTTCATCACGAATGAGCCTCATTTCTGATTGTTGAAGAAAACTCTCAGACTCAGACCTTGTGAACTGATTAGTTTCTTACACGATATATCATGGGGAACTAACTGTGGCTCGGTGTTATTCCAAAGTACATCAGGATTATATAGAGAAAACAGCTAGGAGCTGACCGTTAATTACACAGTTTGGCATGCTTACAAGTTGGTACTAAATTAGAGATTAGTCATTAAGTTCAAAACTAAAGCACTATTATGCATGCCACAAGTGGACAGATCAATTGGTATCACCACCTGCTCTAGTTACACAGGTTGCTAATCCTAAGCAGAGATATCCCTAATTGGCTGAATGACCATGAAAAGGCAATAACTAGAGAAGGAAGGGGGATTATATCAGCTTGACTGGTTCTACAGCCTGCACTGATCATTCAGCAAAGGGAAAAGACACTATCTTGAGAAGGAAGATAAGGATCAATCTTTCACATTACCTCATAGTAAGGAATGCATAGCCAGCAAGTTCTGGCTGGGAATGCAAAATGGAACTCTTAGCTGAATCAGGAAAATGGCTTCCAGGCAAATAATGTTAACTTTCCCCCAATACTGATGAAGGGCTTATGTCTGAAACGTCAACTCTTCTGCTCCTTGGATGCTGCCTGATTGGCTGTGCAATTCCAGCACCACACTCTTCAACTGATCTCCATCATCTGCAGTCCTCACTTTCTCCTAGATATGGGGGAACAGGCGATATGGTGGAGTTGAGACCACAATCGCATCAAACATGATCATATTGAATTGTTTTCAATGACATCCCATCTCATTCTTCTAAACCCCAACGCCTATACCTCCAATCAATCCAATTTGTCAAGGTTGCCATGCCAGGAATCAATCTGGTGAATTCACACTGTACTCCCTCAATGGCAGGATTTTTAAAATTCATTCACTGAATGTGGGTGTCAGCATTTATTGCCCATCACTAAATAACCAAAGGGCAGTAAAGAGAGCTGGAGTCACATGTAGGCCAGACCAGGTAAGGATGGCAGCTTCCTTCCCTAAATGACATTACTGAACCAGATGGATTTTCTCAACAGTTGGCAATAGATTCACATAGTCATCCTGAGACTCTTAATTCCACACATGTATTGAATTCAAATTGCATCACCTACCACGGAAGGATTTGCACCCAGGTCCCCAGAACATTATCATTGTCTCTGGATTAACAGTCCAGTGATAATACCACCAGGCCATCACTTCATCTACAGTAGATGGTTTCTTGGCTAAGAAGACTAAAACTGCACACAATACTCTGCAGTGAAACAGTCTCACTCCTATCCGCAAACTGGAGACAAAGGACTGACTAAGTGCAGAGACTGGGGAAACTGGGTTCATTCTCAAAAAGGCAGAAGTGGGTACTGCAGATGCTGGAAATTAGAGTCAAGATTAGAGTGGTGCTGGAAAAGCACAGCAGGTCAGGCAGCATCTGAGGAGCAGGAAAATCGACATTTTTGGGCATCTCCATCATTCATGATTCAAGTACAGTATGAATGCTTCACTCACCCTTTCAGAAAATGAATGTCAGATCATTATGCTGTGTAATACTTTTCCTTCTTATTCCTCCATTGCTTTAAAAAAAAGGCTCATTAATGGAATGTGTGTCTTACTGGCTAGGTCTGTATTTATTGTCCATCTCGAATTGCACTCGAGCTACTTTTGCCAATTACTGTTACTCTGTATACATTCTTTATTAGTTCATTTGTGATGAGTGTATCGGACAGACAAGACCAGCCAATACTGCCACCACTGACCCTTGTGCCAAAGGTAATAGTTTCTTTGTGTTCAAAATCAAAACTGCTCGATCAAAAACCACTATCAAAACCACTCATTATTTTGAAGTTAAAAATCACACAACACCAGGTTATAATCCAACAGGTTTATTTGGAAACACTAGCTTTCGGAGTGTCGCCCCTTCATCAGGTGGTTGTGGAGTATAAGATCACAACTACCTAATGAAGAAGTGCTGCTCCGAAAGCTAGTGTTTCCAAATAAACCTGTTGGATTCTAACCTGGAGTTGTGTGATGTTAGTGTTGCCCACCCCAGTCCAACAATGGCATTTCCAAATCATGATTTTGAACACTTCCATCAAATACTGTCTTAAACATTTGGCCTTTTTGAGAATGAATCAAGATTAGAGTGGTGATGGAGATGCCCAAAAATGTCGATTTTCCTGCTCCTCAGATGCTGCCTGACCTGCTGTGCTTTTCCAGCACCACTCTAATCTTGATTCATTCTCAAAAAGGCCAAATGTTTAAGACAGTATTTGATGGAAGTGTTCAAAATCATGATTTGGAAATGCCATTGTTGGACTGGGGTGGGCAACACTAACATCACACAACTCCAGGTTAGAATCCAACAGGTTTATTTGGAAACACTAGCTTTCGGAGCAGCACTTCTTCATTAGGTAGTTGTGATCTTATACTCCACAACCACCTGATGAAGGGGCGACACTCCGAAAGCTAGTGTTTCCAAATAAACCTGTTGGATTATAACCTGGTGTTGTGTGATTTTTAACTTCAAAATAATGAGTGGTTTTGATAGTGGTTTTTGATCGAGCAGTTTTGATTTTGAACACAAAGAAACTATTACCTTTGGCACAAGGGTCAGTGGTGGCAGTATTGGCTGGTCTTGTCTGTCCGATACACTCATCACAAATGAACTAATAAAGAATGTATACAGAGTAACAGTAATTGGCAAAAGTAGCTCGAGTGCAATTCGAGATGGACAATAAATACAGACCTAGCCAGTAAGACACACATTCCATTAATGAGCCTTTTTTTTAAAGCAATGGAGGAATAAGAAGGAAAAGTATTACACAGCATAATGATCTGACATTCATTTTCTGAAAGGGTGAGTGAAGCATTCATACTGTACTTGAATCATTAGCTCAGTTTCTTTCTCCACAAATGCTGCCAGAACTATTGAGTTTCTCCAGTAATCTCTGCGCGAGTCTCTGGATATGTTTTTACTTATTCATTCACACAATGTGGGTGTTGTCGTATTTCCTTTAGTCCTGATGAACGGCTTTTGCCCGAAACGTCGATTTTGCTGCTCCTCAGATGCTGCCTGAACTGCTGTGCTCTTCCAGCACCACTGATCCAGAATCTGGTTTTCAGCATCTGCAGTCATTGCTTTTACCTGGTATTTAATAGCCACCCTTAGCTGCCCTTGAGAAGGTGACGGTGAGCTGCCTTCTTGAACTGGCGCAGTTCATGTGCTGTAGGAATTCCAGAAATTCTCTTAGGGAGGGAACCCAGTGACACTGAAGGGACGGCAATATATTTTCAAGTCAGTTTGGTGAGAGGCTTGGATGGGAACTTGCAGGGGCTGGTGTTCCCATGTATCTGTTGCCCTTGTCTTTCTCGATGGAAGTGGTCATGGGTTTGGAAGATGCTGTCTGAGGATCTTTGGTGAACTTCCGCAGTGCCACTTGCAGATGGTACACAATGTTGATACTGAGTGTTAGTGGTGAACGGAGTGGATGTTGAAGGTGGTGGATGTCTTGCATATTGTCCATGTGAATGCAAAATATAGTCAAATGAGAAAAGACCAAGTGATTGGGAGTAAACAGTGGTCTCCTTCTCTGGTTCACAGATTCACTATTGGGAAAACTCTCATGCTTCCATTCATCTGAAGGCTGACAGTTTTTTACCACAATGTTCTCTTGCAGCTTATTAAGACTGCAGACCTGGATCCCAAGAAGAATTATATCTTTGGTTTCCATCCACATGGCGTATTGGTAGCTGGAGCCTTTGGAAACTTCTGCACTGAGGTGACAGGGTTCAGGGAAATGTACCCCGGGCTGAAGCCACATCTGCTGATGCTACCTCTCTGGTTCAGGATACCATTCTTCCGGGACTATATTATGAGTGGAGGTAGGTAACATGCTTGGGAAGGCAATCGTGCTGTGATAATATGACTGCACTAGTAATCCAGATTCTGGAAATATGGGTTCCTAATCCCAACATGGAAGTGGGTGGAATTTGTATTGAATAAAATGTCTGAAAGACTAAAGCTAGTTTTGGGGGCGAGCGATGTTTGTACCAAATGATGGGTTACATCTTAAAAGGACAGGTATTGCTACTGGAGAGGGAATGGGTTAGCAGTGAGGCCAGTTATCCAGAGACTCGTGTGATGATCTGGGACATATGTACAAATGGCAGATGATGGAATTTCAATTCAATGAGAATCTGGAATTAATGGGACAATTGTCTGGGGTTAAAAACTCACTGGGTTCCTAATGCTTTTCAGGGAAGGAAATCTGCCTTCCTTACCTGGTCTGGCCAATATATGACCCTAGACCCACAGCAATGTTCTTGACTCTTAACTGCCCTCTAGAATGGCTGAGCAAGCCGTGCTGTTGTACTCGAGGGCAACTAGAGATGGGCAATAAAAGCTGGCCTAGACAATGATGCTTACATTCTGTAAATGAACTTTAAAAACCTCACCAGGAGGTTTGATGAGGGGTTGGTTTAAACTTTGGTGAAATGAAGTGGAAAAGCTGCAAGGGAGACTCGAAGGTGGGAGAAACATAGGTGAGCATCGAGTGTAACTTGAATGTGGAGTAATATCAAAAAGACAATGTTAAGTTCACTCTACCTGAATGCACACAACATTCACAACACAATGATCTAAAGGCACAAACAGGGCATGGTCTAACTACCATTCCACAAACATGATGTGGCGATGCCGGTGTTGGACTGGGGTGTACAAAATTAAAAATCACACAACACCAGGTTATAGTCCAACAGGTTTATTTGAAAATACAGGCTTTCAGAGTGCTGCTCCTTCATCAGGTAGCTAGTGAGGCAGGATCATAAGAGGTGGAGTTGCACTGGTAATACAATGTGGGATTAATACTTCAATAAGGGAGTAGTTCAGATTCGCCAATTTGCCCAGAACCCCTCCCCTCCCCTGTTGCTGGCCTTCCCATGTCGGCTGTGACCCCTGACATCTCCACAAAATTCCCCCTGAAATATGTAGTGAAGACAGAGCAAGTGACACCACAGAGGAATTTAACAGATATGAATTTTCACATTTGCTGGATGAGGAGCCAATGTAGATCAGCAAGGTACATAGGCAATGGGAGAACGGATTTTGTTGCAAGTAAGGATTTAAGAGCCAGTGGTTTGAATGAACTCAAGATCACTATCATTTTATGATAGGTAGTATTCACACCAAAATGTGTACCAGCCATGCCTTCAATAGCAGCACCAATACTGTGTCTTTCTATTTTCATGTACTTTTAATTATGGACTGAAGAGAGAGAAAAACATTACAAAATGTGGAGATTGATATACAGCAAAGTGCTTGGATATTTTTAAGATGCAGATGGATAGATTCCTGGCAAGTGAAGGAATGAAAAGGTTACTGGGAGTTGTGCAGAAAATTGTAATCATAAGTTCAGCCAAGATGCTACTGAATGACAGAACACGCTAGGGTAGCTGATTGGTCTACTCTTGCTCCTACTTCATACGATTATACACCCGAATTCTTTAGGAAGTCCTCATGTCTGAAGAGCTTTGACATGTCTTGAAGGTGCTACATTTGTGCATGTGATTTCTGATCTCTCTGGCTCTTGGTTAGTGTCAAGAGTGTGATGCTGGAAAAGCACAGTAGGTCAGGCAGCATCTGAGGAGCAGGAGAATTGACATTTCGGGCATAGGCCCTTCATCAGGTTCATGGTTGGTTTCCACCACACATGCTTCCCATGTTCCAGGTCTGGTGCCATCAGCCAAGGAGAGCGCACAGTATTTACTGAAGAGAGCAGAAGGTGGCAATGTCGCTGTCATTGTCATTGGAGGTGCTCCAGAAGCTCTGGATGCTAGACCAGGAGCATTAACACTGCTGCTGAAGAACAGAAAAGGATTTGTCAAACTTGCTCTCCAGTACGGGTAAGTGATACACCTGGATAACATTAACCTCTGGCTACAGAGATATTCACATTGTGTGAATGAATTTGATAAAATGTTCCCACCCAACCCAGTTACCAATCCAACTGTTCACTCCTCAATGTATCCACCATCCCAAGCAGTCGACATGCCACACACAGTAACACATTGTATCCCAGCTGAAGGCAGTGTGGTACTGATGCATCTCCATTACCCCTTTCCTCCCCATGTTCCTCTATCTCCCTGATCCCTCCTTACATGTTGTTCCTCGCTCTTCACAGATGTCACACCCTCTTCATCCTAGCATGCTGCCTTCAATGCCCACAATTGAGTTCCTCAACTTTCCCTGTAGGAATGGTCCCTTATAACACACTCTCCCCAACCCTGCCATTGACTGTTTGTAGTCAAAACCCCAGGACTGACCGTGGAGCAGCCCCTTGACTGACTTGGGCAAACAGTCCCTGACTGATATCTGTGCATTCTCTCCGACAAGCATAGCACAATCCCCAGACTGTTACCCTGGACATACCGGGCTGACCAAGGCTCTATCACCAGACTGGAGTGATACAGGCCCTCTGACAATGACCACCTACAAGTGACCGACTGACTGTGCCCCAACCCCCAGGCAGATATCAAATGCTGCCCATGACTTCCAGTGCTGGCTCCCTTGACTTGACTGAGGACCGATCCGTTTAGGATTCGAGGCAAGGCACTTTGTTTAAGTCACATAGAGTCATACTGTCACACAACACGGAAACAGACTCTTTGGTCCAACTAACCCACGCCGACCATGTTCCCACTTGCCTGCATTTGGCCCATATCCCTCCAAACCTTTCTGATTCATAAACTTATCCAAATATATGTTAAACATTGTAACTGCACCTGCATCTACTGTTTCCTCTGGCAGTTCATTCCACATATGATTTCTGCGTAAAAAAGTTGCCCCCGTGTTATTTTTAAATCTTTCTTCTCTCATCTTAAAAATATGCCCTCTAGTTTTGTACTCCCCCCCCCCCTCCCCCCAAGGGGAAAAACCTTTGCTATTTATCTTATCTATGCCCCACATGATTTTATAAATCTCTCAAAGGTCACCCCTCAACCTCTGATGCTCAGCGAAAAATGTCCAAGCTGATCCAGCTTATCTTTACAACTCAATCCCTCCAGTCCTGCCAACATCCTGGGAAATCTTTTCTGAATGCTCTCCAATTTAATAATATCTTTCCGATAATAGGGTGTTCAGAACTGCACACAGTACTCATATAGTGTGTATACTGCAGAGAGGTAAATATGTGATGCAGATAAGAGATTGTTGCCATATTGGATAAAGGGGTCAGTTAGCTCAGTTGGCTGGATGGCTGGCTTGTAAGATAGAGTGACACCAACAGCAGGATTCAGTTTCTGCACTGGTTGAGGTTACCATGAAAGACTCGCCCTCTCCCCTCACCTGAGGCATGGTGATCCACTGGTTAAACCACCACCAGTTGTCTCTAATGAGGGAACAGCCATTTAGAATCAGAGAATCCATACAGTCCTAAAGTAGACCCATCGCGTCCGTACTGACCCTTCGCAGAGCAATCCACCCAGATGCACCCACCTTACCTATCTCCTTAACTTGCATTTCCCATAGTTAATGCACCTAGCCTGCACTTCCCTGGATACTATAGGGAAATTTCTCATGGCCCATCCACCTAACCCGCAGACCTTTGGATTATGGGAAGAAACCGGAGCACCCGGAGGAAACCCACACAGACACGGGGGGAGTATGCAAACTCCACACAGACGATCGCTTGAGGGTGGAATCAAACCTAGATGTCTGGTACTGTGAGGTAACAGTGCTAACCACTGAGCCACCATGGTGCCCATGATGTGGTCTGGTAAGACTTGGGTGACTTTACCTTCTAGTGTAATACAGCTACATGTCCACCCATGTGACTGCTGACATCCATGATGAACTGCCCAGCTTTTTGTCTGCTGCTAAAAGTCAAGGCAAGGTGGAAATATCGTACACCCTTAAGGCGCAGCTGAGGGGGCAAAGTGTATAAAGGCAAAACGGGGATTCTGTGAGCATCCAAGTTGGAGCAGGGTGAATGAGCACCAAGAGAGCAAGTGGTGAGTCCTTGAGATGTGGCCAGGTATAATCCATGAACTGGGTCCCGTCCCTGGGCACAGGGTGTCTTGTACTGCAATGCTGAATGCCAGTGCACTCCAAGATGCAGAGCCTTGTTGTGATTGGTTTGGAGATATACCAGTGAGGCTGGTACATATCTCATGCCAATGTCTAATGGTCAGGGCCTGGGCAGGCAGTCGCCCTGAGACGTTGGTGACCAGTAGCCAAGGCTCACAGAACACTTGGTGAGCTGAAGCCTACGAGTGCCCACTTTAGGGGGACCTGTTTGAGGTTTAGAAAGATCTAAGGGACATAGACAGGGTAGAGGGAGAAGCAATTCTCCTTTGCAGAGGAGTCAATAAGCAGCAGACACGGTGACAGATTTAGCGTAAGGAGTAGGAGATTTAGAGGATTTTTGAGGCATTATCTTCAGAGCCAGAGGGTGGTGGGTATCTGGAACACACTGCCTGTAAAGGTAGGAGAGACTGAAACCCTCAAATATAGAAGAATTATTTAGATGAAAAGATGAACAGCACATAAGGCAGCACCGCCCTCCTAACCTGCAATCCTCTTCCTGACCTCTCCGCCCCCACCCCACTCCGGCCTATCACCCTCACCTTGACCTCCTTCCACCTATCCCACCTCCATCGCCCCTCCCCCTAGTCCCTCCTCCCTACCTTTTATCTTAGCCTGCTTGGCTCTCTCTCTCTTATTCCTGATGAAGGGCTTATGCTCGAAACGTCGAATTCTCTATTCCTGAGATGCTGCCTGGCCTGCTGTGCTTTGACCAGCAACACATTTGCAGCTGTGATCTCCAGCATCTGCAGACCTCATTTTTTACCCTATACATAAGGCTATGAACCAAGCGCTGCAAAATGAAATTAGGATAGATGGATGTTTGATTGCATGATGGGCCAAATGACTTCCTTCTATGTTGTAAAATTTCTATGGCCTTTTGACTTTGAATTGTCACTGGGAATCTCATATGGTGAGGCAAGGTCAAGTAATAGATAATGTCACTATAATCCTACCAGACCATAGGGCTGCTCCCTCATTAAAGAGAGACAGAGAGAGAGATGACTGGTGGCAAATTAACCTGAGAGTCACCACACTCTAAGTGGGGGGAGAGGGTGAGAAGGAGAATCCCTTTATGGCAACCTCAGCTGATGCAGGAATTGAATCCACACTCAAATGAATGGATGAATCCAACAAAAGGTGGGGCGTGGAGGTTGGAGGAACGGTGGCTCAACAGTTATCACTATTGCCTCACAGCACCAGGATCTGGATTCAATTCCAGCCAAGAGCGACTGTCTGGGTGGAGTTGTACATCCGGCCTGCGTCTGTGCAGGGTTCCTCCCACAGACCAAAGATGTGCAGGCTGGGTAGATTGGCCATGGGCAATGCAGGGTTAAAGGGAGGGGATGGGTCTGGGTGGACTCAATGGGCTGGATGGCCTGCTCCCACACTGTAGGGATTCTCTGATTCTTGGAATCATTAGCCAACTGAGCCAAACAACCCCAATCAAACAAACGCAAGTACTTCTCCTGCCTCTTCCTAGCAAGGTTCTTGTCTCACTCTTCAGAGGTTGGTTGCTGAAGCAGTCTCTTTTCTCTTAACATCAGGGATCTCATTTCTGCCAATCCCACCTTACTTTCCCAATTGACTCATCAAAGGTGGTCTGCGTTTGGAAAGGTCCTACCTCTCACCTTAGTAATGATAACTGTGAAGCTGTGATCAATTGTTGTAAAAACCCATAAGGCTCTCTAATGTCCTTTAGACCATAAGGCATTGGAATTGAAATTAGGCCATTAAGCCCATCAAGTCTGCTTCAGCATTCGATCATGGCTCTGGATCAGTGGTGCCGGAAGAGCACAGCAGTTCAGGCAGCATCCAACGAGCAGCGAAATCGATGTGGGGGAGGCCCATTGTACTCTATGCTACTCTCTCCCCACCCCACCCCCCTCTAGCTTATCTCTCCATGCTTCCAGCTCACTGCCTTTATTCCTGATGAAGGGCTTTTGCCCGAAACATCGATTTCGCTGCTCTTTGGATGCTGCCTGAACTGCTGTGCTCTTCCAGCACCACTGATCCAGAATCTGGTTTCCAGCAAGTGCAGTCATTGTTTTTACCTATTTGATCATGGCTGATAAGTTTCTCAACCCCATTTTCCCACTTTCTCCCCATGACAATCAAGAACCTACCTATCTCAGTCTTTAATACACTTCATGACCTGGCCTCCTCAGCCTTTTGCAGCAATGAATTCCATAGATTCCCCACTCTCTGGCTGAAGAAGTATCTCCTTATTTCTGTTGTAAAAGATCTTTCTTTTATTCTTTAGGGAAAGAATTTTGCAGTCCACATTCCAATCAGCACTCTTTCCCATCAAGCATAAAAACATTGTCCCACCTTTACTCTGGTATTCTTGTAAATGATCCTGATAGAATGCATGGTGGCTCAGTGGTTAGCACTGCCGCCTCGCAGCACCAGGGACCCGGGTTTAATTCCAGCCTCGGGCGACTGTCAGCATGAAGTTTGCACATTCTCCCCGTGGCTGCGTGGGTTTCCTCCAGGTGCTCCGGTTTCTTCCCACAGTCCAAAGATGTGCAGGTTAGGTGAATTGGCCATGCTAAATTGCCCATAGTGTTAGGTGCATGAGTAGGTGAATGGGTCTGGGTGGATTACTCTTCAGAGGGTCGGTGTGAACTTGTTGGGCCGAAGGGCCTGTTTCCGCACTGTAGGGAATCTAATCTAAGATGAACAGCTTTGACAAAGTAGGTATTTTTCAGCAATTGTCAAGTTATGCACTACCAAACAAAAAGTAAACGTTATAATCTGACTGAAAGATTCCTTTCAAAATTAAAAGCTTGTGTTTGATTTTTTTCCCCCAAGGGCGTCCCTAGTTCCAGTATTTTCCTTTGGTGAGAATGAGGTATTTGATCAGGTGAACAATCCAAAGGGTTCACTGTTAAGAAAGATCCAGGAACGTTTGCAGAAGGTGATGGGAATATCACTCCCCCTTTTCCATGCCCGTGGTGTATTCCAGTATAGCTTTGGCCTCTTACCATACAGGAAGCCCATTTACACGGTGGGTAAGTAACACAATCATATTTGAAAGCATGATTTGGAAGTGCCAGTGTTGGACTGGGGTGGACAAAGTTAAAAAGCATACAACACCAGGTTATAGTCCAATAGGTTTATCTGGAAGCTAGCTTTCAGAGCGCTACTCCCTCATCAGGTGGTTGCGGCACCTGACACCCACCCAATGAAGGACCAGCGCTTCAAAAGCTAGTACTTCCAAATAAACCTGTTGGACTATCATCTGGTGTTGTGTGATTTTTACATTTGAAGGCATGTGTCACATGCTTGACAAAGATCATCTGCCAAAGTCAAGGTTTCTCAATGAGTAAATTCATCACCAATTCACTTCAGAAGACCAGAACGGGAGAATGACAGTGGGAAAAATACTCAAGAACTGACATTTCATGGACAGATACAAAACATAATCAGAAAGGCTGGTGGACTGTTGATGTTAACCACAAGGTGAAGGGGTAAAAGTTAAGTTCTAGCTGTACAAAGCTCCAATCAAAGTGGAATAACGTGTGTTCTGTTCTGGGCCTTTGGAGGTGGTACAGTTTATACTCAACTAGATGGTACCCAGGATAAAAAAGGTTAAGTTGGTGAGGACAGGTCTCATTGATGTGACTTATACACCTGTAAGTTTAAAACATTGAGGGGTGATCGAATTAAAATATTTAAGATGACATATTTGAGAAGTGTTAGATTGAGCAAAGACCTTCTGTTCCTCACCTTCTGTACATAACCATTCAATTGTGTTTGTGATGTCAATTTTAAAGTGACCCCCAGCAAACTTTCTTGAAAGAGTTACCCAGTGATGAATAGTAAACCCAAAAATGTAGCTATCTGACTGAGAGTCCAGTGAGAGGAAATTTGTTGCAGTTAGATATTAATGTCCATGAAATGTTTGGGAGCTGAAGGGAGTAATTCTAGAGATTCCTGAATGTAAGCAATGACACAGCAAGGTGATGTTTGGAGTCAGAGGACATGTTTACTTTCCAGGCAAATGCAAAGTCCCACTGGAAAGAGGATTCATAAGATCCAGGAACAGGACTAGGTCATTCTGCCCTTCCAGCCTGCTCCGCTAGTCGATATGATCCTGGTCGATCTCATCTCAACGTCAACTTCCCCTTCCTGAATCGCTCTCCATAACCGTTTAACCTGTTACTAATTAACAATCTGTCTATCTCCTCCTTAAATATACTCAGAGTCCTGGCGTTTTGAGGTGTTTTAAACATTACATTCTTCAGACACAGGTGTTAGCTTGCTTTCTGTTGCTGGATTTATTGTAGACTGACTCAAGGATTCAGAAGTTGTGGTTAAAATCCTTTAAAATTCAGAGGTACTTTGATCATGAGGTGAGGAAGTAGAGTGTTGAAATAATCTCTTGCATTGCTCGTGTCATGTGAACATGATAGAATTGGTCGTTAGAGGCATAGTCACCCTACTCTGACAGTACCAAGGGGACACAGTTATACAATTCAAGCCAGGACATTCAGGGGTGACATCACAAAAAAGGGAGCGAAAATCTGAAACTCTCTTCTTGGAAAGGCTGTCAGAATGATATCGATGTATTTCTATTGGCAGATCCTCTGCTCCAAGAGGGTTCTGTTTCTAGATCTTAAAGTCTGACCTTAGGGTTCAGGACCAGAGGGCAAAACCTCAGAGTTGGGGATGCTCATTTAAGACAGAGATTGAGGAGGAAGGTCTTCTCTGTTTCAAAAAAAAACTTGGGGAGATGGTAAATGGTGAGCGTTAGATTATGGAGGACATAGATGGGTGAATGGGCTGATCAGTGACAAAAGGAATTCAATCCAGTTAAGTGTAACATGCTGCACTTGGGCAGGACCAGGCAAGGTGAACAGCACTGTGTAGACATGGTGGGCCAAATGGCCTTCTTCTATGGACTGACAGCTGTGATGGGTTGCCTGAAGGGCTGGAGGAAGCAGTTTCTGTGGGGAGCCAGAGAAACAATGGAGGGGGACAAAAATATGACAAAAAGCTCATGGGGCAAGAGAACAAGGCAGCCGGGACAGTGCATGTCCTGAGACACAATTTGCATGTCCCTACCAAAACAGTCAGAACAAGAACAGAGGGCTGAATGGCCTCCTTCTGTGCAACATTGTTCGACAATTCTTATGGTTCCATTTGACAAAACCATTTGTTTCACACTGTCAAGCAGCTAACAAGTAAATCTTCCTTTCACTTTCAGTTGGCAAATCCATAGACATGGAGAAGGAAGAAAATCCAACACAGCAGGAAATTGATGAAATTCATCAGAAATACATCGAGGAACTCATCAAACTCTTTGAGGAGCACAAACCAAAATATAAGCTGGCTGAGGATAAGCACCTAACTTTTATCTGAGGTCCGTCTTCTTAACTGCACTCTTGATTTCACTTCCCATCTGCCATTCCATGTGTATGAAGTGACTGACTAGGAGTTGGTGCTGGATGGAAGGAGTTGCTGAGCAGGATGCTCAGTGTTTCAGAGAACATATCAAAAGGCATCCAATTTGGACACTCAGTGAACCGAATAAAAATGATAGCCTGCGTGATATTGCTTTTCTCTTTGTTATTTTCCACTATACACTGAGATCACAGTTATCAAGCTGTTACAGTAGGACATATATAAACACAGTTGCCACTTCTCCTCAGTAACCATAGAAACACATAAATGGTCCAAAATTGGGATACCACTACATAGAAAGCTGGTTCCCTGAAACCATGCCTCTGCCTTGAGTAGTGTGAGAGCACAAATTTTAAGATATTAAACAAAAACAAAATCAAAGATGGATGCTTGAAGTTAGAAATAAAAACAGAAATTACTGGAAATTCAGCAGGTCTGGCAGATCTGTGGAGAGAGAAACAGAGTTAACGTTTTGGGTCCAGTAACCCTTCTACAAAACCATTCAAAGAGTCAGAACCGAGGGAGTGCTGCACTGTCAGTAAGCCAGTGCTGAGGGAGTGTTATATTGTCGGACAGTCAGTGGTGATGGAGTGACACACTATTGGAGGGTCAGTGCTGAGGGAGTGCTGCAATGTCAGACGGTCAGAGGTGAGGGAGTGCTGCAATGTCAGAGGGTCAGAGGTGAGGGAGTGTTGCACTGTTTGCTGGTCAGTACTGAAGGAATGCCACACTGTCAGAGGGTCAGTACTGAGGGACCACTGCGCTGTCAGAAGTTCAGTGCTGAGGGAGTGCTGCACCATAGGAGGGTCAGTGCTAAGGGAGTGCTGCACTGTCAGAGGGTCAGTGCTGAGGGAGTGCTGCAGTGCTGGAGGATCAATGCTGAGGGAGTACCGCACTATTGAAGGGTCAGTGCTGAGGGAGTGCCGCACTGCTGGATGGTCAGTGCTGAGGGAGTGCCACACTGTCGGAGGGTCAGTGCTGAGGGAGTGCCGCACTGTCAGAGGGTCAGAGCTGAGGGAGTGCTGCACTGTCAGAGGCGTCAGTGCTGAGGGAGTGCCGCACTGTTGGAGGGGTCGATGCTGAGGGAGTGCCGCACTGTCAGAGGGTCAGAGCTGAGGGAGGGCCGCACTGTCAGAGGGTCAGAGCTGAGGGAGTGCTGCACTGTCAGAGGGTCATTATTGAGGGAGTGCTGCCCCCACTCCTATTTTCTATTATTTTTAGATCCCTTCTCCAAACAAATTTATTTTGCCAAATCATCTGTAACTAATCCTTTTAACTGTTCAATCACCTCCAACAGATTGTGTATCAATCTTCTCCATTGAAGAAGACACTGGAGAGATCAATTCAACTGTCCTCCCCCTCAGCTTTTTTGGCCTAGTCAATCTTGTGAATTTGCACTGTGCCCTCTCTCAGGCCAGAATGCGTTTTGGATGAGATTGATAGATTTAACTCATCACCAAAATCAAGCACCATGTGAACATACATCAGGCTATTCGGCCCCTTAATCCTGTTTTACCATCCAATGCCATCAAGACTAATCTGATTAGGTCACATTCCTGCCTACCTCCATTAACCGTTTATCTCTTCTCTTTTTAGGAATCTCTCTCCCTTTTGCCTTAACAATATTCAAGGACTCTACTTCCAAACCTGGTGAGAAACAAAAATCCCAAAGACTCTTCCCCCTTGCGGGGGGGGAAGAAATTTTGTTAATCTCTGTTTCAAATAGACTACCTTTTTCTTTTGTTCAGTGACTTCCTGGTTCTAGATTTTCCCCACAAGAGGAAACATGCTGCTCACATCCACCTCCATCCCCACATCCCGATCAGAACCCTTCAGAATTACTATTGTTTCAATTAAGTTGACTCAGATTATTTTAGACTCCAGTAGATACAAGTCTAGTCTGCCCAACCTTGCCTCATAAGACAATATGCCCTTTTCAGATATTGATCTAATAAATATTCATAGAATTGCATCCTATGCATTCCATTCTTCTTTAGATAAGGTGACCAATAACGCCCTATATAACTGAAGCATAACCTTCCTACTCCTGCATTCTATTCCGTGCATTTGTGGATTCTAGCACGTGTAAGTAAACTACTTGATAATCTCACATTGCTTGTTAATTTTAATGTTGGAACACTTAGGATTGTACCAAGTGTATATCATTCACGGAATCTTGTCCAACATCAGACATTGTGTCATAAGTTTTTCAAGCTGAGACTGGGTAACATAGAACGTAGAACAATACAGTGCAGAACAGGCCCTTCGGCCCTCGATGTTGCGCCGACCTGTGAACTATTCTTAGCTCGTCCCCCGACACTATCGCAAAAACATCCATTTAAGTACACTCAATGATGCCAAATTGAAAACTTCAACAGTAAGATTGAGATTCTGAGATGGAACAATGCTCATCCTAACCGAACAACTATCTGAGAGCCCCAGGCAAAACGGCAAGACAGAAGATCTAGAGGTCCAGATATTAGATACGATGCTAAAGCCAGTCATCTGAGAAGAAACAAACTAAAAGTTCAGACTAATAAACATAAATGTTTCAGAAGAGATTTCGAGTGTTTTACAATTGACATGGACCAACAAGCAGATAAACAATCAGCGTGAGGGAGAAGGCAAGACTGCAAAGGAAACGTGATGCCAAAGTCAAAAGTGAAAAGGTTGCCTTGAAGGACACAACTATGGTATCTCCAAGTGGTATCTCCAGCAATAGCACAAGACTGCAGAGACAGCTCAGAAGTGACAGAGCACAATTGTTCCAACCAGCTGACATCAGAGAAACAGCATGTCCATTCTCACAAAGCCCAAACATTTTAAGCACAGAAACATAGGTGCAGGAGTAGACAATTCAGCCCTTTGAGCCTGCTCTGTCATTCAACACGAGCACTGCTGATCATCCAACTCAATACCCTGTTCCCATTTTCTCCGCATACCCTTCAATCCCTTTAGTCCTAGGTTTGAGATATAAAGAAAGGCTGGATGAGCTGGAACTTTTTTCCACTGGAGCGTAGGAGGGTGGGTGGCAACTTGATAGAAGTTTATAAAATAATGAGAGGTATGGATTGAGTTGATGGTAGGTGTCTTTTCTCAAGGATGGGGGATTTCAAATTTGAGGGCACATTTTTAAGGTGAGAGGAGAGAGATTTAGAAAAGACATGGGGGCAAATCTTTTACACAGAGGGTGGTTCGCGTGTGGAATACCTTCCTGAGAAATTGGTGGATGTGGGTACAATTACAACATTTAAGACATTTTGAGAAGTATATGAATAGGAAAGGTTTGGACCAGGAGCACATGGGCCAGGAGCAGGTAGGTGGGACTAGTTTAGTTTGGGATTATGTTTGGCATGGACTGGTTGGACCAAAGGGTCTGTTTCCATGCTGTATGATTCTATGACTCTATGACTATAGCTACACATAACTCGGACTTGAAAACATTCAATGTTTTAACCTCTGCAGCAGAGAATTCCACAGACCCATCACTCTCTAGATGAAGAAATTTCTTCTCATGTCAATCCTACTCCATATCATTAAAATGTGTCCATGATCATGTGTGTAAATAAACAGGCAATTGCAGGACCAGCTAGCTGTTGTTAATGCATGGGAACTGTTTTTGGTATCAGTGTGCAAATGTGTTTTTTTTTGTCCATTGTGAAAAGGGGATGTTTGGATTGATGTGTAATCTGCACAAATGTCATTCCTGGGCTGTTGGGACACTTCCTTGGTTGTAAATCAATTAGTGAGAGTGTGGGACTGGGAAAGCACAGCAAGTCAGGCAGCATCCGAGGAGCAGGAGAATCGATGCTTTGGGCATAAGCCATTCATCAGGGGTTCGGAATGTCCCCATAGGGTCTGAGCTTACTGTGCAGGACTGATCTCAGAGCAGAGCAAAGTGTGCTGATTGAAATGCCTCCAGTGGATGACAATATGATCCACACTCGCATCTGTCAGTCTTGAGCAATGACAGCACAATCTTTCATCTCCTCTAAGCAAAAGATGCAAGTAAATTGTGATCAGGGTATAGTGACAGTGCATCCATCAGGCTTCAAAGAGAAGGCTATTAGAAATGTAGAAAGTAGGAACAGGAGAAGGTCATTTACCCCAATGAGATCACTCTGCCATTTAGCATCATCATGTCTATCTTCTATAACAATGCCACCCTCCTGCTCTTTCTCCAAGCTCCTTGATGCCATTAACCTCTAGATATCTATCTCTTTCTTTCTTAAGTAAGTTCAGTGACGCAGCCTCCAATACTTTGTGCAGTAGAAAATTTCACAGGTTCTAAGAGAAGAATCAAAGAATTGGAGAATTTAGGAATACTAAAAATGTATGCGTGGAATTGAAGGAAATCAGTATTAGTAAATAAATGGTGCTGGGGCAATTAATGGGGTTAAAGGCTAATAAATCCCCAGGGCCTGATAATGTATATCCCAGAATACAAAAGGAAGGTGCCTTGGAGATACTGGATGCATTGATGGTCATCCTTCCAAAATTCAATAAATGCTGTAGCCAATCTTACAGTCTGGAGGGTGGCAAAAATAAAGCCACTGTTTAGAAAAGGGAGGAAGAGAAATAAAAAGACAGAACATTACAGACCTGTTAGCCTAACATCAGTATTGGGGGACAATGCTAAAGTCTATTGTAAAAGATGTGACAATAGAACATTTGGAATGCGATAATGGGATTCGTCAAACCCAAAATGGATTTAAGAAGGCAATTCATGCTTAATAAAACAACTAGAGTTTTATTTGATTTTGGTTTGATTTATTGTAATTACGTGTACCTAATTACAGTGAAGGGTTTTGTTCTGTGAGCAGTACAGGTAGATCATAGCAAACAAGGACATACAGATTATTGTTGAAAAATGTGGTGCTGGAAAGACACAGCAGGTCGGGTAGCACCCGGCGCAGATCCCTCCAAACCCTTCCTATTCATATACCCATCCAAATGCCTCTTAAATGTCGCAATTGTACCAGCCTCCACTACTTCCTCTGACAGCTTATTCCATACACGTACCACCCTCTGTGTGAAAATGTTGCCCCTTAGGTCTCTTTTATATCTTTCCTCTCTCACCCTAAACTTATGCGCTCTCGTTCTGGACTTCCCGACCCCAGGGAAAAGGCTTTGTCTATTTATCCTATCCATGCCCATCATAATTTTGTAAACCTCTATAAGTTCAACCCTCAGCCTCCGACGCTCCAGGGAAAACAGTCCCAGCCTGTTCAGCCTCTCCCTATAGCTCAAATCCTCCAACCCTGACAACATCCTTGTAAATCTTTTCTGAACCCTTGCAAGTTTCACAATATCTTTCCGATAGGAAGGAGACCAGAATTGCACACAATACTCCAACAGCGGCCTGACCAATGTCCTGTACAGCCATGACATGACATCCTAACTCCTGTACTCAATACTCTGACCAATAAAGGAAAGCATATCAAACACCTCCTTCCCTATCCTATCTACCTGCAACTCCACTTTCAAGGAGCTATGAACCTGCATTCCAAGGTCTTTTTGTTCAGCAACACTCCCTAGGACCTTATCATTAAGTGTTTAGGTCCTGCTAAGATTTGCTTTCATAAAATGCAGCACCTCGCATTTATATGAATTAAACTCCATCTGCCACTTCTTAGCCCATTGGACCATCTGGTCCAGATCCTGTTATAATCTGAGGTAACCCTCTTCGCTGTCCACTACACCTCCAATTTTGGTGTCATCTGTCAAACTTATTAACTGTACTTCTTATGCTTGCATCCAAATCATTTATGTAAATGACAAAAAGTGGAGGACCCAGCATCGATCCTCGTGGCACTCCACTGGTCACAGGCCTCCAATCTGAAAAACAACCCTCCAACACCACCCCCTGTCTTCTACGTTTGAGCCAGTTCTGTATCCAAATGGCTAGTTCTCCCAGTATTCCATGAGATCTAACCTTGCTAATCAGTCTCCCATGGGGAACCTTGTCGAACACCTTACTGAAGTGCATATAGATCACATCTACTGCTCTGCCCTCATCAATCTTCTTTGTTACTTCTTCAAAAAACTCAATTAAGTTTGTGAGACATGATTTCCCACGCACAAAGCCGTGTTGACTATTCCGAATCAGTCCTTGGTTTTCCAAATACATGCACATCCTGTCCCTCAGGATTCCCTCCAACAACTTGCCCACCACCGAGGTCAGGCTCACCGGTCTATAGTTCCCTGGCTTGTCTTTACCACCCTTCTTAAACAGTGGCACCACATTTGCCAACCTCCAGTCTTCCGGCACCACACCTGTGACTACTATATTGACATGGATTGAGAAATGGTTAACAGACAAGAAACCGGGCATGGGATTAAATGGATTTGTTTGAGTACCAGGCTCAGGCTATTGGGATACAACATGAATCAGTGCTAGGACCTATCTATTTGTGATATGTATAAATAACCTGGACAAGGCAACTACGTTCAACATTTGCAGTACAACATGCCTAGCTGTGCAGTTATACAGATTACTGCAGATGCTGGAATCTGTACTGAAAACAACAAATGCTGGAGATTGCAGACGGTCATGCAGCATCCGTGGAGAGAGAGCAAGCTAATGTTTCGAGTCTAGATTACTCATCATCAGAGCTGGAGTCATCTAGACTCAAAATACTAGCTTGGTCTCTCTCTCTCTCTATGGATACTGCCTGACCAACTGCGAATAGATTAGAATCCCTACAGTGTGTAAAACAGGCCCATTTCAACCCTTTGAAGAGTAACCCACACAGACTCATTCCCCTACTTTTACTCCTGACAAATACATCTAACACTATGCACAACTTTAGCATAGCCAATTCACCTGACCTGCACATCTTCAGATTGTGGGAGGAATCCCACACAGACACAGAAAGAATATGCAAACTCCACCCAGACAGTCGCCCATGGCAGGAATTGAACATGGGACGCTGGCGCTGTGAGACAGCAGTGCTAACCACTGAGCCACCATGCCATCCACCAGATCCTCAGCACTTTTTGTGTTCTGTGCGGTTATACATTTTGGTGTGAGAAATAGAAAGGAAGAGTATTATTTAAATGGTGATATATTGGGAAGTGTGAATGTACAAAGGGATCTGAGTGCCTTCGTACACCAATTAATGAAACCCGATGGATGGGTTCAGCAAGCAATGTGGAATGCAAAGGATAAATTAGCTTTCATTGTGGGAGGAGTTGAGTTCAGAAGTAGGGATGTCCTACTGCAGTTACACAAAGCCTTGTTGGGGCCTCATCTGGAATATTGCAAGCAGATTTGGGCTCCCTAACTGAGAAGATATATATATATATCTATCCTGGATAGTGTGCAGCCGAGGTTCACAAGGAGTGGAAGGATAGGCTATTATTCCTATTTACCTGGTCCATTGGGATTACTCTGGATATCAATATACAAGACAGTTCCAACAATGGAGCAAAATAAGTAAACAGTGACCACAATGAGGAAACGTTTTTAGGAAGGTGGGGCTAAAGAGATCAAAGGGTATGGGGAGAAAGCAAAGATCAGGGGACTGAGTTGGAGGATCCACCATGATCATATTGAATGGTGGAGCAGGCTCGAAGGGCTGAATGGTCTAATATTGCCCCTGTTTTCTATGTTTCATTGTTACTTTTTCACAATAGGATTCAAAGCAATTTGCAACACTCAACCCAAGAAGGCTGTGGACATAGTGACAAATGGAGCTTAATTCTGCGACAAATGGAGCTTTCAAAACTGTGAAGAATAAATTACGGGAGATTTAATAAATGGCCCAACACAAATCAGGACAAGGATATGCTCATCCAATGGCCAGCAGGGGTCACTGCATTGCAATCAGAGCTGAACTTGTTGATGTCTTTAGTCTAATCCCAGCTACAATCAGTCAAGCAGTACTAGCTGAACACACCCTTATTTTTATTTACCAAAAAGTCCAGCACTAATTTATGTTATGGGGTCACACATCATCCCCGCTTAGTGGTAGCACACTCTGCCTCCCCCAGAATCAGAGGACAGTGAGCGCCTGACTGAGTGGAATGTGCGTTGAAAATTGAACATTTTTCAGAGAAACAAAATGTTCCATTTATCCAGCTCCTTTCAGAACAATCCCAAACACACTCTTGTCGATGAAGTACGGTTATGCTGAAAATGGGATTGCAAAAGATAGCAGCAAGTGTAGGCCATTTGGCCCAACAAGCCTGCTCAACCATTCAACCAGATCACAGCTCATCATCTCCCTTGGTGCCATTTTCCCACTATCCCCATATCTCTTAATGCCATTAATATCCAGAACTCTATTGATCTCTGCCTTGAACATACACAATGTTTGAAGTTGCTCAGCCCTCTGGGTCAATGTTCCCTCCAAACTCTGTGGCTGCCCTAAAATTCCATTCATGGCAAGTGGTATCAGCACGCCAATTGTGACATTGACCTCCAATTCCTCGGGTCCCTATATCGCGTCGAACTCCAAGGTCAACACAGCTGGAAAGAAAATTTGAGGGAACGCTGCTCTGAGGCAGAGAATTCCAAAGATTCACCACATTGTGAGTGAACAGGTTCGTCTTCAACCCAGTCCTAATGGTCTGTCCCTTATCATGAGACTGTGTCCCCTAGTTCCAGAATCACCATCCTTCCTGAATCCACTCAGTTGAGCTCTAAAAGTTTAATGAGATTACCTCTCATCCTTCAAATCTCTGGGCAGTACAGATCCACTTCCCCCAGTATAAGACAATCCTGCTTTCCCAAAAGTTTTTCTGGCAAAACTCAACTGCATCCCCCAAATGACAGGTATATCCTTTCTCAGATAAGGAGACCAAAACTCTCACTAAGGCTAAAAATCACGCAACACCAGTTTTTGACCAACAGGTTTATTTGGAAGCACTAGCTTTCAGAGCATGCTCCTTCAGGTGGTTGTGGAGAATAAAATTGCAAGACATGGAAATTACAGCAAAAGTTTACAGTGTGATGTAACTGAAATTATATATTGAAAAAGGCCTGGATTGTTTGTTAAGTCTCTCATCTTTTAGAATGACCATGTAGGTTTCAATTCTTTCAATTGTTAATTGCAGAACTTTTGTAAAGTTACATTCTCAAGTGAACTTTAACAATAGGCGTCATGCCCGCCCAGAAAACATGGCATCTCCAAATTCTCCAGGTAAAAAGTGAGGTCTGCAGATGCTGGAGATCACAGTTGAAAATGTGTTGCTGGTTAAAGCACAGCAGGTTGTACTTCCTATTCCTTGGATGCTGCCTAACCTGCTGTGCTTTAACCAGCAACACATTTTCATCTCCAAATTCTCACTGAGGCTGTGCACAATAGGAGCCAGACATCTGAGGGAATAAACAGCAGCTAATTTGTACTCAGTGAACTCCTATAAATGATAACACAATAATGACCAAGCAAACTGTTTACCTGGAAACAAATTTCCGTCGGTGCACCATGACTCCCATTCTGATATTACAGACAGTGACAAAGTCAGACGTCACATGACTTAATTGCAATAGTCCAACAGACTGAATTGAAATCACAAGCTTTCAGAATGCTGCCCCTTCATAAAGGGAACTGGGGGGAAGTACTTCCTTTAATTTCACCTAACGAATGAGCACTGCTCTGAAAGCTTGTTATTTCAAACAAACCTGTTGGACTATAACCTGGTGTCGTGTGACTTTGGATTTTGCCCACTCTGGTCCAACACCAACACCTCCATATTCAGATTGTGAGCCTGCAGGTTTTTACAGCGACTGGAGAGCGCAGACTAGGCCATGGTTTAACATCAGAAAAACAGTACTCCATTTGACAGTGCTCCATTCCTCAATACTGCACTGGAGTGCCAACAAGACGTCTATGCTCAAGTTTCGAGAACATGTTCAATAATCATAACCTTCAATTTCAGATATAGCAACAATACACAGGAAATAAACATTTTCTCATTGTAGAACACGTTTTTGGAGAAGTATTTTTTCCCCTAATTCGTTCACTGAATGTGAGGGTCACTGGCCGGGTCAACATTTGTTGCTCACCCCCAATATCCTTTGAGAAGGTGGTGTTGAATTTATTCCGGAATCGCTGCAGTCCATAGGTGCACTATCCTATTAGGGAAGGAATTCCAGACGTTTGAGCTTCTGAAGGAATGGTGATATAGTTCCAAGTCAGGATGATGAGTGGCTCAGAGGGGAACTTGCAGCTGGTGGTTTTCCCATGTACCCGCTGCCCTTGTCCTTCTAGATGGAAGTGGCCATGAGTTTGGAAGATGCTGTCTAAGGAGCCTTGGTGAATGTCTACAGTGCACCTTGTAGATGGTACACACTGATGCTACTGAGCATTGGTGGTGGAGGGAGTGAATGTTGAAGGAGATGTGTGGGATGCCAATTGAGAGATGAAATTCTGTTTGAAGTACTTGAACAACAAGCTTTTCAACAGAATTAGCATCAATGCAGTTCCACAAAATGAAGCACTATTTTCCATGAAGTTCAGTCTCTTTTACTTATGATTTGGAGGAGCTGGTGTTGGACTGGGGTGTACAAAGTTAAAAATCACACAACACCAGGTTATAGTCCAACAGGTTTATTTGGAAGCACTAGCTCTTGGAGCACTGCTCCTTCATCGGGTAGTTGTGGAGTAGAAGGTCGTAGGACACAGAATTTATAGCAAAAGCTTACAGTGTGATGTAATTGAAATTATATATTTAAAAAGACCTGGATTGTTTGTTAAGTATCTCATCCTTTAGGATGACCATATTGGTTTCAGTTCCAGAACTTTCTTAAGGTTACATTCTCAAGTGAAATTTAACAATAGTTGTCATGTTGGCCCAGATAATGCATTGAAGGTGTGAGGTGCCCTGTGTGAGGCTGTCTGTGTCCCAACAGTCAGACTGATTCTAATTTTTAAAAAAAGGGATTTACAAAATCTTACATGGATTCATGCAGTTTTTGAGCAAAATGAAATGTAATTCTGCAAGTACAAATTCACACCATGTGTGAATGTGTGCATGTGAGTGTGTGTTGTGCGTGTGTGTGTGTGCGCACGCACGTGGGGTGTGTGCACGTGGCATGTGTGCGGGGGTGGGGTTGTATAGGTCTGTGAGAGGACTCAGGTGGGAGTGTATGTGCGAGCATATGAGAGCCAGTCTGCATGAGTGTATGTGTATGTGTATGTCTGTGTGTGTATGTGTGTGTCTGTAAATCCCCTTTTTAGATTAGAATCAATCTGAACATTGGGGCACAGACATCCTCACATAGGGCACCTCCCACCTTCAATGCATTATCTGGGCCAACATGGCACCTTTTGGTAAAGTTCAGTTGAGAATATAACTTTAAGAAAGTTCTGAAATTTACTTATGAAAGAACTGAAACCAACATGGTCATTCTAAAAGGTGAGAGACTTAACAAACAATCCAGGTATTTTTCAATATATCATTTCAGTTATATCACTCTGTAACTGTTGCTATAAATTCTGCGTCCTACAATCTTTTACTCCACAACCACCTGATAAAGGAGCAGCACTCCAAACATGAGTGCTTCCTAATAAAGCTATTGAACTATAACCAGGTGTTGTGTCATTTTTAACTCTTTTATTTAGTTGTTGTTGCCTCTGGACAGGAGGAAACCTCAAGAATGTTGAACAAATTGATTCTATCATGTTTGACCTGAACTTCAATGCCATCTAATTGGCCTAGTTACATAATGATTAACACCAATACACATCAAAAAATTGATTCAACTTCAGCTCCTAATTGACACTAAGCCTCAACCCTGTTCGGAGGCTGAGTCTCAGATTTCCAATTTCCTTTGTTTTTCTTTATTCTTTCATAGGGTTTGGGTATCACTGGTGGCCCAACATTTATTTCCCATCTGTTAATCACTCTTGAACTGAGTGACTTGCTCATCCATTTCAGAGAGGCAATTAAGAGTCATACGTAGGCCAGACCAGGTAAGGATTGCAGATTTCCTTCCCTAAAGAACATTCTTATGATCGTTGATGGTTGTTTAATGGTCATCATCACTGAGTCTAAACTTTTATTCCCGGTATTATTGAATGAATATACATTCCACTAGTGCAACAGTGGGATTTGAACCCATATTCTCAGGGTATTTTCTTGGGTTAACATTTTGAATCCGGTGTACCTCCACCAGAAGAAATCTGAAGAAGGGTCACTGCACTCAAAATGTTAACTCTGTTTCTCTCTCCACAGATGCTGCCAGACCTGCTGAGTTTCAGCAGCAACTTCTGCTTCATGTATGCCAGCATTTGCAGTTTGATTAAATTCCCCACGCTGTGGAAACAGGCCCTTCAGCCCAAACCAACCTTCCAAAGAGTAACACCCAGACCCATTTCCCTCCAACTAAATTGGGGGTTTAGCATGGCCAATTCACCTGACCTGCACATCTGATGAAACCAGAGCACCCAGAGGAAACCCACACAGACACAGCGAGAATGTGCAACCTCCACACAGACAGTCACCCGAGGCTGGAATTGAACCAGGGACACTTGTGCTCTGAGACATCAGTACTAACCACTGTGCCACCCTTGGTTTTATTTTCTTGAGCTTCTGAATTACTAGTCTAGTTAGCCATACAGCTTCAGTTAAGGGTATGGGAACCAACACAAATCAATTATTTCAGGAACAGTGTCAATTTGGGGTAACAGAGAGTGTGCTGTGGTAATTCACCAGACTATAATCCAGTGGCTCCGATTAATGGTGCAGAGACACTGAGTACATGTGACAATAAAGCTAATTCTGATTCTAATTCAAATCCCAGCAAAACTAAGTTTTTTTTCTTTTAAATCTGGAATCCAAAGATAGACAGATATGATTGTCATAAAAACCCATCTGCTTCACTAAGAATTTATAAGAAAGTACATCTGCCCAGTGTGGCCAAGATGTGACTCCAAACCCACAGCAATATATCTGTTAACTGAAATGCCAAATAATTCACTCAGTTCAAGGAGAAATAAACCCTGGTTTTGCCAGCAATGATCACATCCAATTAAATAACAATGAAAAATCTCTGGCTCAGTGGTTAGCACTGCTGACCCACAGTGCCAGGAACCTGGGTTCAATTACTGCCTCGGTGACTGTCTGTTTGGAGTTTGCACCTTCTTCCCGTATCTGCATGGGTTTCCTCCGGGTGCTCCAGTTTCCTCCCATAGTTCATAGATCTGCAGGTTAAGTGGATTGGCCATGCTAAGTTTAACCATAGTGTCCAGGGATGTGCAGGTTAGGTGGATTGGCCATGCTAAACTTCTCTGTTGTGTCCAGGGATGTGCAGGTTAGGGTGAATGGCCTTGCTAAATTTCCCATAGTATACAGGGATGTGCAGGTTAGGGTGGATTGGCCTTGCTAAATTTCCCATAGTATGCAGGGATGTACAGTTAAGGGTTGATTGGTCATGTTCATTTTCCCATAGTGTGCAGGGATATACAGGTTAGTATGGATCAATCAGGATAAATGTCAGGTTAGAGATAGGATGAGGGAGCTGGGTCTGGGTGGGATGGACTTCACAGGGTCAGTGCAGACTTGATGGGTTAAATGGCGTCTTTCTATGCTACAATATTATTGTCTCCAAATCTGAAGGTTGCAGGTTCAGTTCCAACTCCAGTGTCCATAAGAGTCCAGACCGACACAGTTGTGGTGCTGTCCTTCAGATGTAATGATAATTGAAAGCCCTGCCTGCCCTTTCCAGTGGATACATAAATCCTGTGATGCTATTTTGAAGAACAGGGGTTCTATCCCTGGTGTTCTATCCAACATTTCTGCTTTATTTAACATCACCAAAAAAAAAGATTATCTGTCCATGAACAGATTTGCTATTTGTGGGAGTTTGCTGTGCACCAATTTTCTGCTGTCTTTCTAAATGCCAATCATAGAACCTTTACAGAGTGAAAATAGGCCATTTGGTCCATCAAGTCAACACTGATGTACCCTATCACCCTGCGTTACCCAGCACTAATCCACCCAGCCAGCACATCTTTGGACTGTGGGATGAAACCGGTGCACCTGGAGGAAACCCACGCAGGCGCAGGGAGAATGTGCAAACTTCACTCAGACAGACCCCCTGGGTCCCTGCTGTGAGGCAGAGTGCTAACCACTGAGCCATCATGTTGCCCTAACAGTGGTCACACATGAACAAGTGTTTCATTGGCCGTGAAGGGCTTTGGGCTGTCCTGAGGTCATGTAAGGTGCTACAAAAATGCAAGTCTTTCTATTCAAGTGCCAAATGTAGCACCTCAAACAGCAAAAAAAAGACACAACACTGGGAATTTGAGTTGCACTTTGGAAGCGCCTGCTCATTTTACAATGTAGCACTGGGGCAGAGTGAACAGGACCGCTCGGTTAGACATTGATATGTCCAGTCCTCGATCATTGAAGGATTATGGGGAAAGGACAGAAAAGTGGACCTGGAAATTCCACAATTCTATTGAATGATAGAGCAGGATGAAAGGGCTAAACAGCCAAATCAAATTCCTGCATGTTGTAGCCTTAAATAGGCCATTCAGCCCATCAAGTCTGCTCGACCATTCAATGAGACCATGCTGATTTGGTATTCCTCAACTCCACTTTCTTGTCTTTACCTCCCAATTCCCATCTCCTGCTCCTTTTTCTCATGGACTTATCCCTCTCTAACCCACATGCAAACCAATCTGAATTGAATAAAGGCAAAGGGAGGGGCGGGGCATGCAGACTGTGCCATTCCAACACCATCACAGGACGGAGTAATTTCAGAATTTTATGGACTGTACATTCCCTTTGCATAGCAAGTAAATCTTAAAAGTTATTGAAATCTGTAAAGAAATTATAACTTGCATTGTAAGGGTTTGATAGTGTAGTCTGGCGGCAGCTGGTTGAATTGTAGTTTAAAGTCTCCCCCTTTTTTAAACAATAGAATGGTTTTCCTCGGCTATTAAAGGAACGTGCGGTCCCAATGCTGGGGTCTCTCTTAACTTGAACATTTTATATTCTTCTCTTAAAACAAAAAGGTGCTGTAAAAAGAGAACCATATTTCTGTGCGATCTGCTGCATTGGAACGTAGAGGGATCTCCCCGACTCTTAATTTGATTCGGAAAACAGAAAATCAGAAGGAAAGGAATGAAGACAATTATTGCAGCCCATTCAGGCATCTTAAGAGGTAAAGGCAGATATACCTTTTGTCTACGTTTTTCTGTTCTCAGTTTTAAAAATACCTTCGATAAATGTCACAACAACTCGCACTGACATGCATTGCGATTTATTTAATACCTCTGATGCCTAAGGGTTAGGTTGGGGACAGTGATAACTGGGAACAGGGATGTTCAAAGTTTCAAAGTCGATTGAAAAGTTCGATCTGAATTTGGCATTCGTTTCAATTATTTAAACACCCGGCTTCCCCCTAACGCTCCCTCATAAATGTATTTGAGAGAGTAGTGGAGATGGAAACCATAGACTCTTTTAGAAATACATACACCTCGCGTGCTTTGTTCGCCAGGATACAGACTGTGGGATTAAAGGGGTGACTCGTTAATTGAACTCCTGCTGTTCCCTAAACTTTCTATGCTTCTGTGAAACTTGACAGCTAGAATTCAGATCAAAAATGTGTGTGTCAGTCATGCTAACTCTGCTCTGCACACGTGAAATGCTTGTTTATCTACTCCAATGTAAATATCAGCAAGGTACAACTGGCTAAAACTAGTTAGTAGATCTAACAGGATTACCCCTATCTCCTCTCCTCAGTGTTCTGACGGCTGTTCAAATTGTCTAAAACCTGTCATGCATTCCCATGTGGCAAAATTTTTAAAATATTGCCTCAGTTGTCATATCCCCAAGTCAAATTACCAAATGCCGTTAAAGGGCACAGAATCTGGTCTGAGACTTGTGGGACAGTTCTGTGGGAGTGCTGCACTGTCTGGAGGTGCCACCTTTCACATGAGGTGCTCCACTATGAGACCCTTCCACCCTGTCAGCTTGGTGTAAATGTTGCTGTGACAATATGGCATGTATTTTTCTTATTGTTCATGGGGTGTGTGAGAATTGTCGGTTGGAATCTGATTTATAGTGTCCTGCAAAAAGAGGTGGTGAGCCATCTTGTCGAACCACTGCAGTCCTTGGGGGTCTAGAGAGTGTTGTAAGGAAGTGAGTTCCAGGATTTTGAGCCAGTGACACTGCTGGAATAGCATTGCATTTCCAGGTCAGGGTGGTTAGTGGCTTGGAGGGCAACTTACAGCGGTGGTGTTCCCATGTATCTGCTGCCCTTGTCCTTCTGGATGGACATGGTTGTGGGTTTGAAGGCTGCTGTCTGAAGATGTTTGCTGATTCTTGCAGTACATCTTGTAGATAGTACACACTGCTGCTACTGAGCGTCGGTGGTCGTGGAAGTAGATGTGGTTCCAATCACTCAGGCTGCTTTGGCCTGGATGGTGTCAGGCATCTTTTAGTGTTGTTGGAGTTGCCTCCCTTAACTTCACCTGATGAAGGAGCAGCGTTCCAAAACCCTGTGGTTTCAAACCAAACTATTAGACTATAACCTGGTGTTGTGACTTCTGACTTTGTCCACTCCAGTCCAACGCCTGTACCTCAACGTCATCTTTTAAATATGGAAAATCAGGCAATATTAAGCACCAAAACTGCAGTGCCCAAGTATAGAGTCAAAGAGTCATAGACATGGACCGAAGGGTCTGTTTCCATGATGTACAATTTGTCTATGCCAACCAGTTATCCTAACCTAATCTAGTCCTATTTGCCAGCACTTGGCTCATATCTCTCAACTCTTCCGATTCGTATACCCATTCAGATGCTTTTTACATGCTGTAATTGTACCAGCCCTCACTACTTCCTCTGGCAGCGCAGTCCATACAAGCACCATCTTCTGTGTGAAACAGTTGCCTCTTAGGTCCCTTTTGTATCTTTCCCCTCTCTTCCTGAACATATACCGTCTCGGTCTGGAGTCTCCCACCCCAGGGAAAAGACCTTGTCTAATTACCCTATCCATGCCCCTCATAATTTTATAAAATCTCTGAGGTCACCCCTCAGCCTCCAACGCTCCAGGAAAAACAGCCCCAGCCTATTCAGCCTCTCCCTGTAGCTCAAATCCTCCAACCCTGGCAACATCCTTTTAAATCCTTTAAAGTTTAATTTATGAACCAATGTTTCTTAGGATTGCTTTTTCCGTTTATAACAAAAATACAGATGCGAGGATATAATATACTTAGCATCTTTCATATGTTGGAGTGTTTTTGGAAGGCGGTCACTTGGTAACAGAGGATCTGCAGCATTTATGCACAGCGCGATCCCAACAGCAGCCTGAGTTAAACTATTTCGGTCATGTTGTTTCAGGGATAAATGTAGGTCAGGATGCTGTATTGGGATTGTGGGGGGAGGAGGGATTTATTCATAGCGTTATCAAATGTTAGCTCTGGTTCAAAGTATTTGCCGTTAAATTTATTTTCAGTAAAACAAAATGTCTGCGCTAGGGGACAGGCATTGAATAGAAATATAGAGAGCAGGAGTAGACCATTCAGCCCCTTGAGCCTGCTCCTCCATTCAGTACGGTCATGGCTGATCATCCAATTCGGTCTCCTGTTCCCACATTCTCCCCATACTGTTTGATCTCTAAGAACAATATCTAAGTCCTCTCTTGAAATCGCCTTCCTCAGTCAGGGGTGTCAGGATGGTGGGGTTGACCTGCAATCATCTGATTCCAGAGAAAAGAGTTAACTCCAGAGCCACTGCTGACACCTTGTTATTTCCGATGAGACTAGTCATGTAGAAACTGACTTGTGCACCCTACTGTACTGAACAAGTATGGGTTTTGATTGCATGGAATTGTGTGGGAACTTGCCCAGGCTTTAGGAAAGCCATTCCCCAACCCTGTCCATACCCCTCTTAAAAACATATGCCAACACTATCAAGGCCTGTAAACCTTCCTCTGCTGGTTCGTTGCACAAGCAACAATACAGCTTAGAGTTCATACACAGATGATAATGTTGTGAGCGAAGTCCTGTGCAGGTGATCAGGATCCCTGCCTCTGAATCAGGAATCCTGAGTTCGAATCCAGCCACAGGATTTGATGGTTACGAAAGGGTGTGTTTGTAATGTGGCCAAAGCAGGTCGCCATCAACTTATAAACCCTTCCGATGATAAAATGTAGGAGCATAAATAGACAGAGCAGACCTGATGGGCTGAACGATCTCTCAATGAGATCATGATTGATCTGATGACTCTTGACTCCACTTTCCTGCCTTATCCCCATAGCCCCTGATTCCCTTCCTCATTAAAAATCTGTCTATCTCAACTGAATTAACTTAAGTCCAACCTCGACAGCTCTCTGAGATAAACAATTTGACGTATTCACTATACTAAGAGGAAATTTCTCATCTATCTTAAATGGGTGGTCCCTTATTCCAAAGTGATGCCCTCTGGTCCTAGACACTCCCGCAAGGGGAAACAACCTTTAGATCAGATTAGATTCCCTACAGTGTGGAAACAGGCCCTTCAACCCAACAAGTCCACACCGACCCTCCGAAGAGCAACCCATCCAAACCTATTCCCCTCTGTCTAATGCACCTAACATTGTGGGCAATTTAGCATGGCCAATTCACCTGACCTGAACATCTTTGGAGTGTTGGAGGAAACAGGATCACTCAGAGGAAACCCATGCAGACACTGGGAGAATGTGCAAACTCCACACACAGTCGCCCAAGTAACCCCTCCCAATCTACCCTGTCAAATCCTCCAAGAATCCTGTTGTTTACAAATATCACCCTCTTCTAAACTCCAAGAACACCTGATTCAACCTCTCCTCATCCCTCCATATCCAGAATCAGCCTGGTCAACCTTCTCTGGACTACCTCCAATGCTGGTATTTCTTTCTTTAGACAATTGTTCACAGTATTCCAGTTGTGGTCTGACTAGTCAGCTTGAGAGACAAAATGGCCCACTCCTGCTCCTACTTCTTGTGTTCTTATCAACCCATGACCTCAATCACCTAAGAGGACAAGGGCAGCAGACACATGGGAACACCACCCCCTGCAAGCTCCCCTCCAAGCCACTCACCATCCTGACTTGGAAGTATATAGCTATTCCTTTTGGTGGAACTGGCTCACCAAGCCTGGAATTCCCTCACTACTGGCATTCTGAGTGACTCTACATCCCAAGGACTGAAGCTGTTCAAGAAGGCACTCACCAACTCCTTCTCCAGAGAAACTAGTTGTGAGCAATAAAGTGTGTGACTCCTGATTTTTGTTTTAAACAGTAACCCCTTGTTCTAGATTAGACCATAAGAAATAGGAATAAGAATTGGCCATTCAGCCCCTTGAGCTCTTGCTGCCATTCAGTAGGATTATGATCCTCCCATAGAGACTATACCTACATCCCCCTCTGCCCCCCACCCTCACACAGAATCTTGCATCCTTCAATCAAGTTCCTCTTAATCTTCTAAACTCTGGTGGCTAGTCAAGTCTGTCCTTCCTTTCCATTATTGGTTGGTGTGTGTGGAGAGTGGGCGTACATGTGACTGTGTGGCTTTTGAAGGATGGTTTGAGGCCAACCCCTTGAGTGATAGCTAAAGACCTTTCTGATATCAGGATGAGGGTGACTGGCTGTAGTGAGGACATTTCTCCACAGGCTGACAATAAATCTGATTCTCCGACACAAACAAGCCATTGTTTCGAGATTCTCTTGAGCATCTATCTCCATTTATCATTGACTTTTGATGGTGTACCCAGTCTAAACTGAGACTGAAAGATCTGAGAGCAGGGTACCAGTGGCATAGTGTCTTGACTGTACCCCCACACTTTCTCCTTTTTTTAAGACATTGCTGACAATTTGCCACTTTGAGCAAGCAATTGGTCACTTGTCCTAATGTTTCCTCCTTTGGTTTAATGTCAATTAATATCTGAGGGCAGTGATGGTAGTATAGTGGTAATGTCAGTGGATTCATAATCCAGAACTCCAGACTACTGCTCTAAGAATGTGGTGAAATTTTAAATTCAATTAACTGATAAATCTGGAAAATGAAGATAGACTAAGTAATGTTGACCATGAAACTGTCACTAATGGCAAAAACCCATCTCGTTCACAGCCATCTTTATCTGACCTGGTTTACATGTGACTCTAAATCCCTAGTCATGTGGTTGACTCTTAGCTTCTATCGATGGTTGGACTGGAAGCCTGTGACCAGCGGTGTGCCACAAGGATCGGTACTGGGCCCACTGCTTTTCATCACTTGTATAAATGATTTGGATGTGAATATAGGAGGTGTGGTTAGTAAGTTTGCAGATGACCCCAAAATTGATGGAGTAGTGGACAGTGAAGGTTATCTCAGTATCAGAAGGGCCAATGAACCAAGAAGTGGCAGATGGAGTTTAATTTAGATAAATGAGGTGTTGCAAATCAGGGTAGCACTTTCACACTTAATCGTAGTGCATTGAGGAATATTGCTGAACAAACATCTTTGGGTGCAGGTTTAGAGTTCCTTGAAGATGGAGTCGCAGGTAGACAGGATAATGAAGAAGGCATTTGGTAAGCTTGCCTTTATTAGTCAGTGCATTGAGTATAGAAGTTAGGAAGTCATATTGCAACTGTATTGCTGAGGTCACTTTTGGAATACTGCATTCAATTCTGGGCTCCCTGCTACAGGAAAGATGTTGTTAAACTTGAAAGGGTGCAGAAAAGATGTTGCTAGGGTTGGAGGATTTAAGTGTAGGGTGAGGCTGAATAGGTTGGGACCATTTTCCCTAGAGGGTTGGAGGCTGAGGGGTGATCTTTAGAGAGGTTTATAAAATCATCAGGGGCATGGTTAGGATGAACAACCCAAGGTCTTTTCTTTAGGGTAGGGGAATCCAAAACTAGAGGGCATAAGTTTTAAGGTGAGAGGGGAAAGATATAAAAAGCGACTCAAGGGGCATTTTCATGTAACTAGTGCACGTATGGAATGAGCTGCCAGAGGAAGTGGTGGTGGATGCTGGTACAATTACACCATTTAAAAGGCATCTCGATGGGTACATAATTAGGAAGGGTTTGGAGGGAGAGGCAGCATCCGAGGAGCAGGATGCTGCCTGACTTGTGCTTTTCCAGCACCACTCTGATCTAAATGCTGGTTTCCAGCATATGCAGTCCTCCCTTTTGCCTAGGGTTTGGAGGGATATAGGCCAAATGCTGGCAAAAATGGGACTAGATCAGATTGGGATGTCTGGTCAGCAAGGACGAGTTGGACCGAAGGGTCTCTTTCTGTGTTGTTTGACTTTATGGTAGTTGGGGATGGTCTTTCATAAAGGACATAAGCTCATTATGGAAAAAGAAAACCGCAGTCCCTATGAAGGGTCTTGAGATGCCTTAGTATATTAAAGGCAGGTTTCTGGTTTGTAGCTGTGTGCTTCTGTTTGAAACCATAATTCACTCCAATTTTATTTTCACCAAAGCTCCATATTTCATGATTTCTCTTTCCTGTCAGGGGGGATTGTGAATTTTACTGGAACAGGATTGGTTCATTGACACGAGGTGCAATATGTTTGCCACTTCAGTGACTGTACTGAGGATTGCCAAGGAATCAAGTCCAGTTTGCCTTAGGTAGGGAAGGTGCAATGACTCTTTGTTTTGGTGCGCTTCCAAAACTCCGAAACTGACAGTGAGTTCATCAAAACCCCCTGGATTCTTTGTCAATTGACAGAAAATCCTTTGTGTCAGGATAATCAGAATTGTTGAATCGAAGCATGTCTTTGTTTTTAAAAAAAAAATAAATTAACTTCTTTTAAACCTTGCCATTTGCATGCAATGTATGAGCAGTGGATTCCAACAGGATTTACTCGTGTGTTTGAGTGTGTGTGTTACATAGTGTCTCAGGACAGAGTGAAAGAAGCCCATTGTGTCTATGACTGCTCACTGCAGAGCTCCTGATTAGTCCCACTGCTTCCAACACTTCACTCCATACTCCTGCAAATATTGTTTTTCCAAAACTGTTTTCTGATGTGGGTGTCACTGGCAAGATTTACATCTGTTTCCTATCCCTAATTACCCATGGGCAGTTCAGATTGCAGTTAAGAGTCAACCACGCTAAGACATTGAGTGTTTCCACGAAGGAGTTCAATATGGAATGCTTGTTCATGACTGCCACTGACTTGACAGGTCAAAGAGCTTATTTTTGTCTCTGCTATATAGTTCCTGCAGCTAATGGGATCAGATTGTATGGGGAAGAAGTGGGAACAGGAGACTGATCAACCATGATCATATGGGATAGTAGAGCAGGCCCAAATGGCCTACTTCTGCTTTTGTTTTGTGTTTCGGGTCTGGACTCGTGTAGAGCAGAGCATGTAAGAATGGCACGTATCCTTCCATAAACCAAGACTTTTCAACCAGAAGTGTTTTCATCAATACTGGCTCCTCTTTCCAGATTTACTCTTCTACTACCTGCCTCGGTGGGATTTGAACCCACGGCCCCACAGCATTAGCCTGGATTACTCATCCGATGACATTATCACTACACCACTGTCTCTCCTCCTGTTTTGAAATTCCAACTAGAACTGCACCAGCTACTCCTTCATCCAGGCAATGCATTCCAGATCATAACAGCATTTTATCTTGGTGCAGGAGTAGGCCATTCAGCCCCTTGTGCCTGCTCCACCATTCAAAATGATCGCCTCAGTGAGGGGTGACCTTTTTTATATAGGTTTTTCAAATCATGAGGTGTAGAGATAAGTTGAATGGCTGGTGTATTTCCCTTAGGGTGAGGGATTTCAAGACTAACGTGCATACTTTTAAGGTGGGAGGAGAGAGATTTAGAAACAACGTTTGTACGCAGGGTGGTTAGTGGTGTGGAAGTTGCTTCGTGTGTGGAATGAACTTCCAGAGAAAGTGGTGGATGCGGGTAAAGTTAGAACATTTAAAAGACATTTGGGGCAGTAAGCAAATAAATATTTGGAGGAATATGGGCTAAGCGCAGGCAGGTGGGACTGGTTTAGTTTGGGATTATGGTTGGCATGGACTGGTTGGACCGAAGGGTCTGTTTCGAACTGTGCAACTCTATAACTCCACTTTCTTGCCTGCTCCTCTGAACCCTTCAGCTCATTAATAATTAAAAATCTTGTCTATCACCTCCTCTTCTAAATTTACTGAATGTTCCAGTATCTTCTGCACACATTTGTGAATTCCAGTTGTCTTCCTTTGAGAAAAATGAGTTTTCCTCATCACTATTTTTAAATCTGCTACCTTTAGCTTATCCTAAAACTATGACCTCTCGTTCTGGATTATGCCACATGAGAAAACATCCTTTCTACCTCTACTTTGTCAATCCCCTTTAGTCTCCTAATTACCTCAATTAGATTTCCTCTCATACTTTGATGTTGTATGATGTGGAGTTGCCAGTGTTGGACTGGGGTGGACAAAGTTAAAAATCGCACAAAGTCAGGTTATGGTCCAATAGGTTTATTTGAGAGCAATAGCTTTCCTAAAAATAAGCTTGTACTCCCAAATAAACTTGTTGGCCTATAATCTGGTATTGTACATATTGAAAGTATAATTTGGTCGAGGAATTGAGGTCAAATTCTGTATTAGTAATTTAGCATTAAGTCTCACTTTGCATCTTGTTCTGAACTGTTCTACAAACAGCTGGAGGTTGGCTAACTTTGTGCTAAGGTGGTAAGGACAAATCTGGGAACTCTAGGTCAGTGAGCCTGACATCAGTGGTGGGCAAGTTGTTGGAGGGAATCCTGAGGGACAGGATGTGCATGTATGTGGAAAGGCAAGGACTGATTAGGGATAGTCAACATAGCTTTGTGTGTGGGAAATCGTGTCTATCAAACTTGATTGAATTGTTTGAAGAACTAACAAAGAGGATTGAGGGCAGAGCTGTGGACGTGATTTATATGGACTTCAGCAAGGCGTTCGACAAGGTTCCTCATTAGAGACTAGTTATCAAGGTTAGATCTCACAGAATGCAGAGGGAACTAGCCATTTGGATACAGAACTGGCTCAAAGGTAAAAGACAGAGGGTGGTGGGGGGGGCATGTTTTTCAGATTGGAAGCCTGTGACCAGTGGAGTGCCACAAGGATCGGTGCTGGGTGCACTACTTTTTGGCATTTATATAAATGATTTGGATGTGAGCATAAGAAATATAGTTAGTAAGTTTGCAAACGATACCAAAATTGGAGGTGCAGTGGACAGTGAAGAAGGTTACATCCAATTACAATGGGACCTTGATCAGATGAGTTAATGGGCTGAGGAGTGGCAGATGGAGTTTAATTTAGATAAATGCGAGGTGCTGCATTTTGGGAAAGCAAATCTTAACAGGACTTATACACTTAGTGGTAAGGTCCGAGGGAGTGTTGCTGAGCAAAGACCTAAGAATGCAGGTCCATAGTTCCTTGAAAGTGGAGTTGCAGGTAGACGGGATAGTGAAGAAGGTGTTTGGTATGCTTTCCTTTATTGGTCAGAGTATTGAGTACTAGAAGTTGGGAGGTTATGTCACGGCTGTACAGGACATTGGTTAGGCGGCTTTTGGAATATTGCGTGTAATTCTGGTTTCCTTCCTATCGGAAGAATGTTGTGGAACTTGAAAGGGTTCAGAAAAGATTTACAAGAATGTTGCCAGGGTTGGAGGATTTGAGCTTTAAGGAGAGGTTGAATAGGCTAGGGCAGTTTTCCCTGGAGTATCAGAGGCTGAGGGATGACTTTATAAATCAAAAGTCCTTCCTATTCATATACCCATCCAAATGCCTTTTTAAATGCTGTAATTGTACCAGCCTCCACCACTTCCCCTGGTAGCTCATTCCATAGACACACCATCCCCTGCATGAAAATGTTGGCTTTTGGTTCCCTTATAAATCTTTACCTTCTCTCCTTAAATCTATGCCCTCTAGTTTTGGATCCCCCTACTCCTGGGGAAACAGACCCTGGCTATTCATCTTATCAATGCCTGTCATGATCTTGTAAAATCAAATAAGGTCACCCCTCAATCTCTAATGCTCCAGGGAAAACAGCCCCAGCCTATTCAACCTCTCTCTGTAACTCAAACCCTCCAACCCTGGCAACATCTTTGTAAATCTTTTCTGAGCCCTTTCAAGTTTTTCAACACTTTTGTTGATTAGTCTTTCCAAATCTCTCACTCCACTCGAGGGAGTGGACTTAGGAACAGACAGAGACCATTCAGCCTGGAAGTTTTAGATTAGATTAGATTTACAGTGTGGAAACAGGCCCTTCGGCCCAACAAGTCCACACCGACCCGCCGAAGCGAAACCCACCCATACCCCTACATTTACCCCTTACCTAACACTATGGGCAATTTAGCATGGTCAATTCACCTGACCTGCACATCTTTGGACTGTGGGAGGAAACCGGAGCACCCGGAGGAAACCCACGCAGACACGGGGAGAACGTGCAAACTCCACACAGTCAGTCGCCTGAGTCGGGAATTGAACCCGGGTCTCCGGCGCTGTGAGGCAGCAGTGCTAACCACTGTGCCACCGTGCCGCCCGTAAAGTTATTTTGCTATTCAATAATATCATGGCTTGTCAGTATCCATCTGCCTGATTCACTTTGTCCTTTAATATCATTGGCCAACAAAAAAAATCCATCCATTTTCTGTTGAAATTTCAGTACTGGGATGAATGGGCTCAAGCTGCTTGGATTTGGAAAACCAGTCTAAGAGTAGGCCATTCAGCCCATCCACTCTACTGTACCATTGTTAGGTCATGGTTGATTGTCTGGCTTGGAGCCATATTCCCACACCATCCAGTATCCTTTGTTGTCATTAGATTACCAAAAGAGTGCACCAACTGGCTTGAGCAAATGTCTGCAGAATCAAGATCGCTAAACCATCAATGGAGGCCATTCAGCTCACCATCCTGAGCTGGCTGTCTGAGTGATTAATGTCATTCCCCTCTCATTCTTGACTCTTTTCCCAGAGCTCTGTACAGACTACATACTTGGAATCATAGAATCCTTACAGTGTGGAAACAGGCCATTTGATCCATCAAGCCCACACTGACCGTCCAAACAGCATTTCCTGTGGCTAATCCATCTAACCTGCATGTCTTCAGACTGAGAGGAAACCAGGTCACCTGGAAGAAACCCGCACAAACACAGGAAGAATGTGCAAATTCCACATAGACAGTTGCGTGAGGGTGGAATTGAACCTGGATCCCTGGTGCTGTGAGGCAGCAGTGCCAACCACTGTGTTGCCCCCAGGTCACCATTACCATTTTTCTTCAAAGCAAGAGCTTAGTGGAGATGACAGCAAACTATTCAATTGATTAGCAACAATGTTTACAACCAGACAATCTAGATCCACAGTAAACAAGTCCAAAAATTCCCTCTGGCTGTTGTGAGAATCCCAGAGACACTCTCATTATCATCTACAATCCTGATCACTTGCATTCTGGGTGTGACATTCCCTGATGCACAACATGGGGTATAGCTAGTATTCTGAAATAATACACTCCTTTCACGCTGCCTGTAAAAACATAACTTAATGAGCAGGATTGAATTTTCTAGATACTGGTTTGATCCTTTCATAAGGCACCTACCAAGAATAAAACACTTATTGTCTGTAACCCCTGTAGACTGGGCTGTTGCGAGAGGACTGGAGAATTGCGAATGTTAAAACCTTTTTTCAAAAAAAAGAAGTGAAGTTAAATCCAGTGACTAGAGGCCAGTCACATTAAACTCTATGGTGAAAGGATTTTTAAAAGTGATAAATTATGAGGGTGTGCAACTTTGGAACTCTCTGCATCGGATGACAGTTGGGGGCAGGATCAGTGAATATTTAAAAACAACAAATCTGGAATCCGAGTCTAATGATGACGATGAACACATTACTAATTGTTGGAAAAACCCATCTGGTTCACTAATTCCCTTTAGGGAACGAAACTGCAGTCCTTACATAGTCTGGCCTACATGTGACTCTGGACCCACAGCAATGTGTTTGACTCTTAACTGCAATTTGGGTAATTAGGGATGGGCAATAAATACTGACCTAGCCAGTTATGCCCTCATCAATGCAAATTTAATTTTTTAAAAGAAATTTCAGACTGAAAAGGATGAATTTCAGTTGGAAAGGGGACTGGAGTGTTTGAGGATTGATGGGAACGTGGAATCAAAATGCAAACCCATCAACCATGACCTTATTGCATGGCAGGGCAGACTCGAGGGAACGTAGTGGGCCATTCAGCCCCTTGAACCAGTTCCACTATTCAGTGAGATCATGGCTGATTTGTGGTCTATCTCCAAATACTTGTTCAGATCAAATGGTCTATTCCTTTTCCCACGTTACATGGTTGTAAAATTGATACTCATTAGGGCAAAAGCAGGTTAATTAAGTAAAACCAGCAAAGATTTGTTAAGGGCAAATCCGGTTTAACTAACTAACTTGAGCTTTTCAATGAGATACTACAAAGGACTGTTAACAACATATAAAAGATACTTGCTTCAGTGCCACACAATAAACATAAGCAGAGTTAGACCTCATGAAATAAAAGGAACAGTGCCAACATGGATACAAAATTGCTGAATTACTACAAACAGGATGATGCTTATTTACCACACTGGAGGTAGGCTAATAGTGACGGAGTTGGTGTACGGGACCCCTGCTCGTCCAGATATGTATTAGTGATCTAGATCTAGCTGGGCACCATTTCAAAATGTGTGGATTATATGAAACTTGGAAGTACTGAGCCATATGAACCATTCCCTCTGAATTAAAGGCTAGTATTTCATTCACTTCCGATTATCCAATGAACTGGAATGGTAGCATTTTGTGATTCATACACAAGGATTCTCCAATCCCTCTAAAGTAGTTTTCTACAGACTTTCACCATTTAAAAAAACCATTACCTTTCTATTCGTCTACCCCAAAGTGCATTATCTCTCATTTCCCTACATTATGTTCCCTCTGTCAGGTTTTTCCCACTTGCTATATCCTTCTGTAGAGTTTTGTCATCCTCACCACTCCATTTAGCACCTTTTTGTTTTTGTCATCTGCAAACTTGGCAGTAGTAGGTTCACGTCATTCCTCCAAGAAATTAACTTAAATAAAACCAAGAACTGTGAACACTGAAGGTCAGGAGGGAGCACAGAGGATCAGTGGTTCACACTGTGACCAGGTTTCAAATTGTCGTAGCACTTTTTGGTTGTGGTTTCCTCCCACAGTCCAAAGATGTTGTGCAGGCTAGACGGGCTGACCATGGCAAAGGTAGGGTTACATGGGATAGGCTAGGAGTTTGGTCTGGGTGGGATGCTGTTTTGGAAGGTTGGTGTGGTCTCAGTGGGCCAGATGGTTTGCACCCACACTGATTCTACATAAAACACACACAACACAAATTGCTGGAGAAACTCAGCAGGTCTGACAGCATCTGTGGAGAGACAGCAGAGTAAACATTTTTTGAGTCCAGTGACCCTCCTTCAGAAATCATTAACTGCCCAGTCATACAGTAGGAAAATTACCAATGAGGCTTCAGACTATGATTTAAGTTAGCAAGTCTGGAAGTTTTGGAACAAATTTTATTGCTGATACAGGATTTAGTGATATCAAACTCCTAAAGGTCATCCAAAAAAAGTCTATTCATGCTAATCTTACCTTAGGTAAACTTTGTAAGTCTACTTCATACGTATTTAAATAAACATTTGCAGCAATATTTTGTTAAATATCCATGTACTTTTGGGGGGAAAAAAGCAGAGATAGAAACAGATAATGTATATTTACTTATTAAAACTCAAACTGTATTCTTCCAAATGCAGAATCTTGCCAAACATTTCCAGCTCTGACTGGTCCTCTGCCCTGGTCAAATCTTAGACGTAGCTCTTGCCAAATATGATTGTTCAATTTGCTCTGTTTTCTTCACAGACTTTACATATAAGAAACATGCTAGCCAATCATCCACTTAGATAGGCCAGGACGGTGGGTAAAGAAGTGACAGATGGAGTACAACATGAAAAATTGAGATTTTGCACTTTGGTACGAAGATTAGAGGCACAGACTATTTTCGAATTGGGGAAAGCCTTCAGAAATTTGAAGCACAAATAGTATTGGGAGTCCAAGTTCAGGATTCTCTTGAGATTAACATGCAGGTTCCTAATTGCCAACTGAGCACCAATGCAAATGTTATATTCATTTCAAGAGGCCTGGAGTACAAGAGCAGAGATGTTTGGCTGAGGCCGTTTAAGACTCTGGTTAGACTGCATTTGGAATATTTTGTGAGCAATTTCAGGCCCCGTATCTAAGGATGTGCTGTGGGTGGAGGGACTCTAGAGTGATTTTGGAGATAAAGTGCTCACGAGGAATGATTTGGACACTCCGTTCTGTATCTAGGGTCATAGAGTCCTTCAGCACAGAGAGAGACCCTTTGTCCCAAATTGGTCCATGCTGACCAAAATGTCCATTCACACTAACCCCCTTACCCTGCTCTTGGCTCACATCCTTCTAAACCTTTCCTATCCAAAGCCAATGGAAGTTAGAAAGATATATTGGGGGATCTGAGTGAAACTTAGAATGCTGAGTGGCATAGAAAGAGTGGATGTAGAGAAGATATTTCCATAAGGACGAGAGACTAGGACCTGAGGACACTGCCTCAATGAAGGAATGACCCTTTTTAGAACTGAGATGAAGAGGAATTCTTTTTCAGCCAGAGGGTTTTGAATCTGTGGAGGCAAAGTCATCAAGTGTATTTAAACAGATTCATGATTAGTAAGGGCATCAAGGATTATGGGGGGATGGGAGGAGCATGGAGTTGAGAACCATATCAGCCATGATCAAATGGTGGAGTAGATGTGATAGAGCAGAATTAGGTCATTCAGTCGATCTTATGGTCTAAAATACCACTTGTAAATGTACATATGGTTTTGAATGGTGCTTTGTAACCATTTCCTCTCCCTTCATGTGACATCTGAAACAATTAATGTATGTATCAATGACCCTGATTATGTCAGACTCCATGGTTCCTGTTTGTGTTGAAGTTAATCAGTTTTGAAATGCATATTAAATGATTAGATGCATGTACTGTAAAATCTGAATATTGCAGACTCAACTAGTGCACATTTACAAAAGCCAGTGAATTGTCTGGAATAATCACATTGGACAGCACTTGCAGAACCACTCGGTATGCTCTAATAATAAAAAAAACGATTGAAGATCATCAATTATACTTATAATGTGGATTATTTACATTCACAGGTAAGTGATGGACCTTTTGTACATAGGGACAAATTTTGATTTGATTAATTGTTGTTGCATGTACCTAAGTACAATGAAAAGCTTTGTTTTACGAGCAGAATAGGCAGATTATAACACAAGGACATACAGACCATAGGGCGCTTAGGCAGAGCGAGGCATACAAGGGTACAGCTGATCAGAAGGTGCACAAAGCAAGATCAACATTAGATTTGAAATTAGTGATCTATTCAGAAGTCTAATGACAGCAAGGAAGAAACTATTCCTGAACCTGTTTGTTTGTGTGTGTGTGTGTGTGTGTGTGTGTGTGTGCGCAAGCACTTTTAAGCTTTTGTATCATCTGCCTGACAGAAGAGGTTGATAAGTCCATAGAATCCCTACAGCCCTTTAATTTGACAAGTCCACACCGACCCTCTGAAGAGTAACCCATCCAGACCCATTCTGTACCACTATTACTCTACGTTCTAATGCACCTGACCTACACATCCCTGAACACTATGGGCAATTTAGCATGACCAATTCCCCTAACCTGCACATCTTTGGATTGTGGGAGGAAACCAGAGCACCCGGAGGAAACCCACACAGACACTGGGAGAATATGCAAACTCCACACAAAGTTGCCCGAGGCTGGAATCAAACCTGGGTTTAAGGTGAGAGGGGAAGAGATTTAAGTGATCTAAGGGACAACTTTTATGTGCAGAGGGTGGTGCATGTTTGGAACGAACTGCCAGAGGAAGTGGTGGAGGCTGGTACAATTAAAAGACATTTGGTAGCATTTAAAAGACATCTGGATGGCTACATGAATAGGAAGGGGTTAGAGAGATATGGGGTAAATGCTGGCAAAATGAGACTAGATTAATGTAGAATGTCCGGTTGGCATGAAGGAGTTGGACCAAAGGGTCTATTTCCATACTGTACAGCTCTGACTCTCTTTGAGTGAAAAACTTTGCCAATATGTCAGTTTTTCCCAGCTGGTCACAGCTTGAGAAATGCAAACTTTCAGAATGCAGTGGGATAACTAGGAAAACAATTGAGCAGATGATGGGGATAGAGCAGGGGAGTGGAACTAACTGGATACCTCATTTAAAGGGGCAGTGCAGGCCATTCAATAAGCAGTGTAAGGAGCAACTTGAAGGCACAGTATAAAATGATGGGTGTTCACAGGATGGATGAGAAATCTGGAAACTGGGACATAATCTAGAATGTGAACTAAACTGTGAAAAGTTAAGCTGGTGTAAAAGTACACGCAAAGTGCTACGACAATTTGAAACCAGGTGAATATTGAGGTATTGATATCAAATTATATCTTTCAGAAAATCACAGAATGGTTACAGCACAGAATGAGCTGAAAATGTGTTGCTGGTTAAAGCGCAGCAGGTCAGGCATCATCCAAGGAACAGGAAATTCGACGTTTCGGGCATAAGCCCTTCATCACATTCCCGAAACGTCGAATTTCCTGTTCCTTGGATGCTGCCTGACCTGCTGCACTTTAACCAGCAACACAGTTTCAGCTCTGATCTCCAGCATCTGCAGACCTCACTTTTTTTACAGCACAGAATGAGCCTATTCAGCCCATGTCTGCACTGGATCTTCAGGCATCAGTTTAACCCACTGTCAATCTCCTGCTTTATTCACATACCCTTACACATCATTTCTTTAAACTGACAAAGGTTTCAGCTGGAAACGTTGACTTGCCTGCTCCTCGGATGCTGTCTGACCTGCTGTGCTTTCCCAGCTCCACATCTATTGACTCTGACTTCCAGCATCTGCAGTCCTTACTGTCTCCAACCTTCTTGAATGCCTCCGTTGAACCTGCTGAAAATGTGTTGCTGGAAAAGCGCAGCAGGTCAGGCAGCATCCAAGGATCATGAAATTTGACGTTTCGGGCATAAGCCCTTCATCAGGAATGTGATGAAGGGCTTATGCCCGAAACGTCGAATTTCATGATCCTTGGGTGCTGCCTGACCTGCTGCGCTTTTCCAGCAACACATTTTCAGCTCTGATCTCCAGCATCTGCAGACCTCACTTTTTCCTCAGTTGAACCTGCCCCCATCACACTTCCATACAGTACATTCCAGATCTTAACTACCTGCTGTGGGAAGGTTTTTTTTTGTTTTCCCCCCCCCCCCCCTCCTCCCATCACCCTTGATTCTTTTACAAATCACTTGTGATCCACACCCTCTTGTTCCTTTTACGAACAGGAATGGTTTCCATCATAATGACTCCATCCTGCCTGCTAATAGTTTTGAAAATCCCTGTCTGGTCTACTCTCTGTAGTCTTCCATCTAAGGCCAACAGTCTCGGTTCCTTCAATCTATCCTCCTGACTGAAGTTGCTTCTCCTTGGGACATTCTTGTAAATCACTTCTGCACAGAGGCTAACATCAGAAACCGGATCAGAAGTAGGCCATTCGGTCCTTTTGAGGAGAAAGTGAGGACTGCAGATGCTGGAGATCAGAGCTGAAAATGTGTTGATGGAAAAGCGCAGCAGATCAGGCAGCATCCAAGGAGCAGGAGAATCGACGTTTCTGGCATGAGCCCTTCTTCATCCCTGAAGAAGGGCTCATGCCTGAAACGTCGATTCTCCTGCTCATTGGATGCTGTCTGACCTGCATTCGGTCCTTTCGAGCCAACTCCACCACTTTGGAACATTCTGTGGCCATGAAAAAGTGTAGAAAGGGAAAATCTCACAGCAAGGGATTCTGGCAATTTTCCACAGCACACATAGTAAAATGTCAGGAGCAATTACTACACTTGCAACAAAGATGGACTTACCTTATCTGTTTCATCTTTGTCTAGGAGCTGGTGCAAGTATTCTCTCAGCCTTGAGTAACCTACCATCTTTTCCTTGGCTGGCAAGGTCCAAGGTGGAACGACATTTGCAAATGATTTCTGTCTATCAGTGGGTTATCACTTTTCTAATTATGGGTAAGTTCACACCTTCCTTCAAAGTTTTTTTTTCATTTTTAGTTGAAGACTGGAGACTGTTCCTTTTCTAATGTTTTTTGTTAAGCAGTTGTGTATGTTGAAGTGCAGATGAGATTTGTGTATGCCTAAAAGAATAGAATAAAAACAATAGATATTTGATCATAACGACAATGGAGGAGTTTGGTTTACCCAAATGTTTTGATAAATATGGTAAAAACAATGACAGCAGATGCTGGAAACCAGATTCTGGATCAGTGGTGCTGGAAGAGCACAGCAGTTCAGGCACTATCCAACGAGCAGTGAAATCGACGTTTCGGGCAAAAGCCATTCATCAGGAATAAAGGCAGTGAGCCTGAAGCGTGGAGAGATACGCTAGAGGAGTCTCCACGCTTCAGGCTCACTGCCCCTTTATTCCTGATGAAGGGCTTTTGCCCGAAACGCCGCTTTCGCTGCTCGTTGGATGCTGCCTGAACTGCTGTGCTCTTCCAGCACCACTGATCCAGTTTTGATAAATATGCAGAGACTCACTTTAAGTGGTCAAGTTGAGAACAGGAATGACCATTCCGCCTCAAACCTGTACTAATATTAGGTTAGATTACTGCTCATCTGGCTCCTGAATTCCTGGATTCTTCATGCTGTTTTAAAAAAACCACAAATTTAAGGTGCCAAGCACTTTTTTTCTTTATTTGGTACAGCTTTTATTAGTCATTCTTGTATTACTACCTAGATTCTCAGTCTCTCGAGTAAGAGAAAGTGAGGACTGCAGATGCTGGAGATCAGAGCTGAAAATGTGTTGCTGGAAAAGCGCAGTAGGTCAGGCAGCATCCGAGCGGGCAGGAGAATCGACATTTCTGGCATAAGCCCTTCATTAGGAATGAGGCTTGTGGGCCGGGGGAGCTGAGATAAATGGGAAGGTGGGTGGGGCTGTGGGGAAGGTAACTGGGAATACGATGGGTAGATAGAGGTCGGGGTGAAGATGATAGGGTGGAGCGGATAGGTGGGAAGGAAGATGGACAGATCAAGAGGGCGGTGCCAAGTTGGAGGCTTGGGACTGGGATAAGGTAGGGGGAGGGGGAAATGAGGAAACACTTTAACTCCCCCTCCCAATCCTTCAAGGACATGTAGGTCCTGGGCCGCCTCCATTGCCAAACCCTTACCCCTTGACATCTGGACGAAGAAAGCCCCATCATCCGCCTTGGGACCCTGCAACCCCGTGGGATCAATGTGGATTTCAACAGCTTCCTCATTCCCCTCCCCCCCACCTTATCCTAGATCCAACCTTCCAACTTGGCACCACCCCTCTTGAACTGTCCTACCTGTCCATCTTCCTTCCCAGCTATCCACTCCACTCCCTCCTCTCTGATCTTTCATCATCTCCTTCACCTCCATATATTTATCACATTCCCAGCTACCTTCCCCCACCCCCAACTCCCCCCTTTTTATCTCTCAGACCCCTGGCCCACAAGCCTCATTCCTGATGAAAGGCTTTTTCCTGAAACGTCGACTCTCCTGCTCCTTGAATGCTGCCTGACCTCCTGCGCTTTTCCAGCACCACACTCTCAACTCTAAGTCTCAAACTTTCTCAATGGTTCCTAGTCAGTTAATGCTGAACTAAACTTTTTTTTTTAGTTTGGCTCTAAACTCTAAACAGGGCAAAAGTGAGGACTGCAGATACTGGAAACCAAAGTTTTTAGATTAGAGTGGTGCTGGAAAAGCACAGTAGGTCAGGCAGCATCCGAGGAGCAGGAAAATCGATATTTCGGGCAAAAGCCCTTCACCAGGAATCTAAACTCTAAACAAGCTCTGGTCAGCTTTCGGAATGATGACACTCTCTTCACTAAAGGAAGGAAATACATACAACACAAGAGGAGGCCCTTCGGCCCTCCATGCCTGCTCCACAACATTTTGCCCTTCCATACTAAAACTGTCTTCCCTTACAGGATCCATATCCCCCTATTCCCTTCCCATTCATGGATTCATTTTAGGTGTTTCTTGAATGTTGCTATTTTGTCTGCTTCCACCACCATCTCTGGCAGCACGCTCCAGGGTGTAACCACCCTTTAGGTTTTCAAAATAAAAAGTGCGCACATCTCCTTTAGGCCCCACACCACCCTGTCTCCCCTAGTAACTGCTCCTCCTCCCTGGGAAAAGCCTCCTACTTTCCACTCCAACGTTACCATTCACAATGTTTTAAACTTCTATCGCCCCTCAACCTCCTGCATTCCAGTGAAAACAAACCCAGTCTATCCAACCTTTCTCCATACCCCCATACCAAGCAATATCCTGATAAACCTGTTCTGTACCATCTCCTTCTGGTAGTGTGGTGACCAGAACTGTACACAATATTCCAACTGTGGCCTCATCAAATATCTGTAGGCTTTACCTGATGGAGTGCAAAGACCAGCTGGATGAATGTTCTGGGGCATGTATTGAAATTCCACCATGGTGACTGGGAATTTATATTCAAACAATTGCTTAGTTGTGCACAGCTTTTCAAGGGGCAATTAGGGGAGGGGTAATGCTAGGTCAGCCAGCAATACCCATCTCCCAAGAATGAAAAAGAAATTAAATAGTATTCAGCTTGATGGGATTAGTAAAATAATCTTAACAAACTATAGTGCTGTTCGCCTATTAGGGAGATGCCTTAGTGGTGGTTTAACCTGAGGGTCACCACACCTCAGTTGAGGGGAGAGGTTGAGAAGGAGAGACCTTCATGGTAATCTCAGCTGGTGCAGGAATTGAACCCACTCTGACATCACTCTGCATCACAAACCAGCTAACCAACCCCCTCACTGGAAATGAGAATTCCTGAAGTGCTATGAGTGTAAGCGTGTTCTGTTCTTCACCATTGTAGTGTCTTTTAATTTTGGTTTTGGGTTCCTCTCCATAACTGTGCTTCTGATTTCACGTTACAGGGATCACATGCACTATGGTCTTGTGCTACATGTTCTTCACTAAACTGTGGCCCGTTGCAGCTTTATACTTTTCCTGGCTAGTCATCGATTGGAATACGCCGAACCAAGGTTAGAAACTGGGCAAGGAGTGCACCCGGTTAAGTTGCAGTGGAATTTGATCAAGGAGCCTAACAGCTGATCTTGTGGAGTCTTTTTTTCTTTATTTTGTCTCTTCAAGAGTCCTTCATTTGTCAGCTTAGCCACCACAGGAAAGCTTCAGGACAAAGCAGTCTGTTCGATCTGCAGAAACTTAAACGTCTATGCTGTTGGTCAAGGGTATTAAAGGGGCAGCAGTGTGTACCACTTACAAGATGCATTGCAACAACTTGCCAGTGTCATTTCCACAGCATCTTCCAGTAGTCACAGAGGAACCCTGTCAATTGCATTCTGACTTGGAATTGTAACACTAGGTTCAAAATCCTTTCCTCCTGGCACTGAGTCTGTTAATGTGGAATTGCTAGTGTTGGACTGGGGTGGACAAGGTCAGAAGTCACACGACACCAGGTTTTTTGAAATCAAGCTTTTGGAGTGTTGTTCCTTCATCAATTGAGGATGACCAGCACATCATTTGTTGCCCATCCCTAATCATCTTTGTAAAGACGAGCCATCTTGAACCACTGCAGTCTATGTTGCGTATGTATACTCATTGTCAGAGTCACAATAACAGGTTTGTTTGAAATCAGAACCTTTTGAAGCACTGCTCCTTTGTCAGATGAAGTTGTACATCTCTATGACTCTATGACTTCACCTGACGAAGAAGCAGTGCTTCAAAACGTTCTGATTTCAAACAAACCTGTTATTGTGACTTCTGGCAATGAGTATACATACGCGACATAGACTGCAGTGGTTCAAGATGGTTCATCTTTTCAAAGATGATTAGGGATGGGCAACAAATGATACGCTTGTCATTCAAGCAATGAAATTACTAAACAGTAAATAGGAGTTAGTTCAACCTAAGAAATAGAAAGTGGAGTGGAGTGGTCCAGTCTGTTACACCTTATCCCATTACAATATCATAGAGATGTACAGCACAGAGACAGACTTGTTGGTCCAATCCTTCCATGCCAACCAGATATCCTAAATTAATCTAGTCCTATTTGCCAGCACTTGGCCAATATCCCTCTAAACCCTTCCTATTCATGCACCTAGACGCCTTTTTAAATGTTATAATTGTATCAGCCTCCACCACTTCCTCTGGCAGGTTGGTACTGTCTACAATATACTTAATGACTCGATATCCACAGGTCTTTCGTGCATGAAATTCCAAAGTTCTCTTTTAATCCATTCATAGAGTGTGGACACTATCTAGGCCAGCATTTATTGCCCATCCCTAATTGACTTGAGAGCAGTTAAAAGTCAACCACATTGCTATGGGTCTAGATCCAGACCAGGTAAGGACAGAAGATTTCCTTCCCTAAAGGAAACTTTCTTTCCCAGATGTTTTATTGAATTAAATTCCACCACGTGCCATGGTGGAATTTGGACACATTTCCTGAGCACGTTAACCTGCGGTACTGGCTTATTAATTATCGACATTATCATTACAGGTGATGGTGGCATCTCAGTAATGTCACTAGACTAGTGCTAGTAATCTGAGACCTAAGCTAATGCTTTGGTGACATGGGTTAGAATCCAGTGAGTCCTTATTGTAATTTACATCCAATAAATAGATCTGCAAATGAAATTGTCTCCATTCTCATGGTCACCACCACATCTCAGCAACTCAGCTATCAACATAAGTCATAAAAACCCAATGGTCCTTTTTTATTTGGTCTGGCCTACATGTGACTGCAGACCCACAGCAATGTAGTTGACTCTTAACTGCCCTCTGAAATGACTGAGCTAATCACTCAGTTCAAGGGGGCAATTAGGGATTGGCAACAAGGTCTGGTCTTGCCAGCAAAGTCCACATCTTTTTTGAAAGAATTAAAGGAAAAAGGAATTCTCCTTATCTCTGTCCTTCGAGCAACCTTTCAGACACTGTTCTGAGTTTCGGATTCATTACCAAGGAAGCATTTTAGGTTAGATTCCCTACAGTGTGGAAACAGGCCCTTCGGCCCAACAAGTCCACACCGACCCTCTGAAGAGCAACCCACCCAGACCCATTCCCCTACATTTACCCCTGACTAATCCACCTAACTCTACAGGGAAATTGGCATGGCCAGTTCACCTAACCTGCACATCTTTGGGAGGAACCAGAGCACCCGGAAAAAACCCACGCAGAGAGTGTACAAACAGTTGCCCGAGGCTGGCATTGAACTTGGGTCCCTGGTGCTGTGAGGCAGCAGTGCTAACACTGAGCCACAGTACCACCAGCAATTATCATGCCAGGCACCTTTTAGATGTTGATTATAGCTCAGTCACTCAACTCTCCTGCTTGTAAACACCAGCAAATGTGGGCCTGGTCTACTCAAACATGTCAGTGAAATTAACTTTAAGGAATTGAGCAGCGGTGACATAAAAAATCTTTTTCTTTAATGCGGAAATGCTTGAGTTGCCATTAGTGGATGTCCTGCAATTTCCCAATACCCGTATAGGTGGGTGTTGCCCACGATGTCTCTTGCCGTAGAACAGCCCAGCAAACACTTGCTGCTGAGGCTGCTGTGTAATTGATAGCTGCGATTGGCATATGGGGTCCTTGGCTGCTTCATTAGAGGAGTAAACTAATCAAATGAAATTGTTGGCAAACGTTGGTAAATCACTGGCGAGACCCCACCTGGAGTGTTGTGCTCTGTTCTGGAAGGCATGTTTTGGGAAAGATGTGAAGGCCTGGGAGAGGGTGCAGAGGAGATCTCCCAGAATAGTTTGTCCTTAAATTCAGTGGAAAATCTGCAGCTGCTGATCTTCAGACGAGGGGAGGGGGACTAAAAGGTTGAGGGAAAATAGGAGATGGGGTTTTTATCGGAATGTTGATGAGAACTTTTTCCCCACCATGAAGGGTGTAGTGTGGTTAACCAGAAGGTGCACAAATTCAGGATAATTGGCAGAAGGAAAGGGATGAGGGAGAGGAGAAACTTGTTACACAGCAACTTCTGATCTGGAACCTGCTGCCTGAATCTACATTGCCAGTGAATTCAGTAAGTACTTTTCAAAAGATGAATTGGATAAATATTAAACGGAGGAATTTTCAGGACTAGGAGAAAATAACAAGGGGGAGTAACATGTACTTGCAAGTCACGCCATGGCGGATTTCTTTAAAAAAATTAAAATATCTTTTACAGGTGGACGGAGGTCAGAATGGGTTCGGAACTGGGCTGTGTGGAGATACTTCCGAGAGTACTTCCCTGTCCGAGTGAGTACGTTAAGACGACCAAGTAGTGATTTGTATTTTCTTGGGATTGAGGACTTGCTGTATGAAATGCCCCTTTTTCAAATCCATTATGGTGTGTTTAAATAACTTCAGGAAGGGCACAGTGATAGTCAGGTGACTAGCTTTATGTTCCAGAGGTGTGTCATAACATCTGAGCTGGTTAACAAGCAGATATCTTAAATGATTCCAGTGTACCATTTTGCTTTTCTAACCTCCCTTCAGCATGTCAAATCCTTCCGTAATGCTCTCCAGTGTCATAGTTTGGAAATGCTGGCGTTGTACTGAGGTGTACAAAGTTAAAAATCACACAACACCAGGTTATAGTCCAACAGGTTTAATTGGAAGCACTAGCTTTTGGAGCACCATTCCTTCATCAGGTGGTTGTGGAGTATAATGACAACAACGGCGTCAGTAGTCCACAGCCATCTGATAAAGGAGCAGCGCTCCGAAAGTTCGTGCTTCCAATTAAACCTGTTGGACTATAACCTGGTGTTGTGTGATTTTTAAGTATCATAGACATTAGTGTCATGCCCTCTAGTGGCCAGAGGCCCGGTTCCCACTCCCAGAACCTGGGGTCAAAATCCACGCTGACCCTCCTCCACTGAGCAGTGCCATACATAGCGTGTGCTGCGTGACTGAAGGTGCCTTTTTTTTTAAAAAATAAAAACATAAAATTAGGGCCCAGACTGTCCTTTTAAGTGGCATGCAAAAAGTCCCATGACAGTATTTAGAATGGGGGAGGAGGGGACGGTGGTGTAGTGATAGTGTCACTGGGCTGGTAACCCAGGCAAACAGGGTTCACTGGTTCAGATCCCACCAGGAAAGTGTAGGGAGCGAATGAGAGCTGCACGAATAAAATTCTGGCCCAGTTTCCTTTGTCTAATGGGCATTTAAAGAACCATGTCACCATCACTTCTTTTTCCTTTATAAATTCCAGATTGTATTATTGAACTTAAATTCCACAAGCTCCTGTAGTAGGATTTGTACTCGTGTCCCCACAGCATTCACCTGGAGCTCTGGTTTGTTAGGTCAGTGACTTTACCACTACGCCACGGAGTCCCTTTGAAGGTCATTGAGAAGTTGAAGGTGCTTTATAAATGCAAAATGTTAGTATTTTTTTAAATAAACAAAATTCCAGTTGACGAGTATCAGTTTTTTGTTTTGCGCAGTATTGGTAAGTTTTTGATCAGGATGTTGTGGTTTGATGCTTTTAAGAACAGTTAAGTCATGCGACCAGTTAACCCGATTCCAGTGAATGTCCTATTTGAGATTGCTATGTGTTTAAAATTTGAATTCACAGTGAGTTAGAGGCAGTGACGTTTTGGTCAAGCTTCCCTTTTGTTGGGAAATACCCCATGATCTTATTTTGTACATGGAGGAGGGTTCTCCTATTCTGGAACCAACATTTATCCCTTACCAACATGATCAAAATCATATAATACGGGCATTGTCATACTGCTGTTTGGTTGTGACCTTCTGAGTAAGTGAGCTGCTCTATTCCCCACCTACTCAAACATCTGCACTGTGTGGGGGTGGGGTTGGGGTCGAAACAGTCGCACATCTCCTTTTTAGAATGTGGCTTTGCAAAGAAAGTCTGGAGAGACATGCAGTGTTTTTTGTTGAGATTCGTCCCAATCACCTCTGTTCCGCGATCACACACTGAGACAGACATCAACTGTGTCTGGAGGACCATCAACTCGGTGAAAGGCACTCTTTTTGGTCTGACTGAAACATGCTGGTCTTCCAGAGTAATGGGTCGCCCCTGACCAAGTGTTGCAGACTGGTACATTCCAAGGTCCAGGATGATGTGCTGAGGGACACACAAAAGCTTAGGGCAGCTTCTGCCAAAGTGTAGTCAGGAAAGACCACTGCCTGAGGCCTTCCTGCCAAAGCACAATGGGGGTCTGTTCAGTTATCAGACCCTCCTGGTGCCTCAAAAGTATGTAAATGTGATCTTCAATAAGTAAGAAATGCTTGGGGCTCTTTGCAACTACAGGGAATGTCAAATTCCAATGTTTGCTTCTTATTCATATGCAAAGAGTATGCAGAAATGCTTCAGTAACTGTGTACATACATATTTGTTTTTCTACTTTTTATATTTTTGCAGTTAAAAATAAACTGCACTTTCCATGATCTGCTAGCTATCAAACGGTTTGGGGCGGTCCCTGCATCCTCCTGGATGAGCAAATCATCCACATATGCCCGAAACATCGACTCTTTTGCTCCTCCTCTGATGCTGCCTGACCAGCTATAATTTCAGTGCCAATCTCTTTGACACTAAAACAAAACCAAGACCTGTGGATACTGGAGTTCTGACACCAGCAAAAGAATTGCTGGCGAAGCTCAGCAGGTCTTGCATCATCTGGAGACAGAAACAGGGTTAACAGGGTCCAGAGACCCTCCTTCAGAACTGATTAGTAACCGGGTAAAGGTGGTATTTATTCTGAGGGGTGGGATAGAAAAGGAGTGAATGGGTAGTGGAGACAGCTAAGAAAGAAAGGAAAGTGGACAATGGAATGGTTGATAGAAAACTAGGGAGATAAAAAACTGATATTGGGACATTGAGATGGTGGAAATAGGTGAAAGAGCGTGGCTCTGGAAAAGCCCATCCAGTCAGGCAGCATCCGAGGAGCAGGAGAGTCGACGGTTCAGGCATAAGCTCTTCATCAGGAAATGGTGAAAATGGATTGGCTGTGCTGGAAGCTTATGCCCGAAACATTGACTCTCCAGCTCCTCTGATGCTGTGCTTTTCCAGCACCACACTTTTCAACTAATCTGCAGTCCTCCCTTTCTCCTCTGCTAAAAGCAGACCATGTCATCACAGTGCCTGAGATTAGAGTGGGTAAAGGATATGGAAAAAAAGACTTCAAGATTCAACTCTGTATTGCAACCTTCCAAAAAGGCCCACCACAAGATAGAAGAATGGTCTATATAACCATTGAGTAAAAAATGAGGTCTGCAGATGCTGGAGATCACAGCTGCAAATGTGTTGCTGGTCAAAGCACAGCAGGTTAGGCAGCATCTCAGGAATAGAGAATTCGACGTTTCGAGCATAAGCCCTTCATCAGGAATAAGAGAGAGAGAGCCAAGCAGGCTGAGATAAAAGGTAGGGAGGAGGGACTAGGGGGAGGGGCGATGGAGGTGGGATAGGTGGAAGGAGGTCAAGGTGAGGGTGATAGGCCGGAGTGGGGTGGGGGCGGAGAGGTCAGGAAGAGGATTGCAGGTTAGGAGGGCGGTGCTGAGTTGAGGGAACCGACTGAGAAAGGTGGGGGGAGGGGAAATGAGGAAGCTGGAGAAATCTGAATTCATACCTTGTGGTTGGAGGGTTCCCAGGTGGAAGATGAGGCGCTCCTCCTCCAGCCGTCGTGTAGTTGTGTTCTGCCGGTGGAGGAGTCCAAGGACTTGCATGTCCTCGGTGGAGTGGGAGGGGGAGTTAAAGTGTTGAGCCACGGGGTGATTGGGTTGGTTGGTTCGGGCGGCCCAGAGGTGTTCTCTGAAGCGTTCCGCAAGTAAGCGCCTGTCTCACCAATATAGAGGAGGCCACATCGGGTGCAGCGGATGCAATAGATGATGTGTGTGGAGGTACAGGTGAACTTGTGGCGGATATGGAAGGATCCCTTGGGGCCTGGCGGATATGGAAGGATCCCTTGGGGCCTGGCGGATATGGAAGGCCCCAAGGGATCCTTCCATATCCGCCACAAGTTCACCTGTACCTCCACACACATCATCTATTGCATCCGCTGCACCCGATGTGGCCTCCTCTATATTGGTGAGACAGGCCGCTTACTTGCGGAACGCTTCAGAGAACACCTCTGGGCCGCCCGAACCAACCAACCCAATCACCCCGTGGCTCAACACTTTAACTCCCCCTCCCACTCCACCGAGGACATGCAAGTCCTTGGACTCCTCCACCGGCAGAACACAACTACACGACGGCTGGAGGAGGAGCGCCTCATCTTCCACCTGGGAACCCTCCAACCACAAGGTATGAATTCAGATTTCTCCAGTTTCCTCATTTCCCCTCCCCCCACCTTGTCTCAGTCGGTTCCCTCAACTCAGCACCGCCCTCCTAACCTGCAATCCTCTTCCTGACCTCTCCGCCCCCACCCCACTCCGGCCTATCACCCTCACCTTGACCTCCTTCCACCTATCCCACCTCCATCGCCCCTCCCCCTAGTCCCTCCTCCCTACCTTTTATCTCAGCCTGCTTGGCTCTCTCTCTCTTATTCCTGATGAAGGGCTTATGCTCGAAACGTCGAATTCTATATAACCATTCATGAGATGTGGGTGTTACTGGCTAGGCCAGCATTTATTTTCTATCATTAATTGCCCAGAGGGCAGCTGAGAAATACACATATTGATGTGGGTCTGGAGTCACATGTAGGCCAGGTAAGGATGGCAATTTCCTTACCTAAAGGACATCAGTGAACCAGATGTGTTTTTCCAAAAATCAGCAATGGTTTCACTGTTATCATTAAACTCTTAATTCCAGATTTTATTTTATTATTATTATTATTATTGAATTCAAATTCCACCACATGTCATGGTAGGATTTGAACCCAGATCTCTAGAGGTTTGCTTTGATCTCTAGATTAACAAACCAATGATACCACCAGGCTATCACTTCTTCTCTCATCTTCCGCTTGACGACCCTGCAGCCTTCTGGACTCAACAACACGGTGACTAGCCTCAGAATGCACTGCTCATTTGGAGTGCTAGCTGATATATGACAGGCTGAATGGCCTCCTTCTGTATTGTAACAATTCTTTGAGTGTCGAGATACTAAATGGGGGCAGCAGTTGGCCATTTGCTGAGTTTTACGACTGAGGGGGATAGCATCTTGACTAATGAATGGCAGAGATTATTGGGGACTGGTAAGAATATGGAGTGGAAGTCACCATGAAGTCAGTGATGGTGGTGGTCTTGAGTCTTAAGGAGTGTCAATCATGAGTGCCTGGATTGGGGCAACAGGGTAATGTCATGGGAGGTGAGAGCATGTGGGTGCCCAGGCAAAAAAAAATGATAATGCATTCTCTAAAAATTCTGTGTTCTTTCATCCTCTTCCATCTCCTTGCATTTTGGAAACACTTCCATGTTAGATAGTGCCTTTCATGCCTCGAAGGGATCCCCAAGCTTTGAGTACTCCCCAATGAAAGGGGAATTTAGTGAAGGGTGTAGTATTCGAGCGGACGTGACAAGGTGGATAGAATCTCCTTGTGGGAGACACTAGAACCAGAGGAAACTGGTTCATATTGAGACTTTCACTTCACACAGAGTCGTTGTTTATTTGAGTTTCATGAGTTTTTGGAACTTCCTTCCCCAGAGCACAGTGGAGGCAGGGTCATTGAATATTTTTAAGGGAGAGGTATTGGCTCCTTTTTTAGTCAAAAATCTCAGGTCAGTGGGGGAGTAGGTGGGATTGTAGAGTTGGCGTCACCATTCACTCAGCCATAACTGATGGATGTTCAGGGGCTGATTGGTCTTTTCCTCTCCGTCATATGCTTGAGTCATTACAGTAATGGCTCCCATCTCATGTGGCTGCAGACATTGTGATATTATTCTAAGTTCTTTGTGTTTTCCTATTTTCAATTTTTGGGTAAAGAGATGAGTGCGCTAAAAGCTCTAAGGGTTTAATGTTGCTTCAAGAGCTGTACTTGGCTCATGTACTGGGTAATGGTTGTCGGGCAAGTGAGGATTTACCATGGACTTGAGAAGTAGCATTGTGTTTTTTGAAGATGCCGAACACATCAGGTTACGTCCAACAGTTGTAGGCAGTATGTCTCAGGTTTACAAAGTTTAAATATTACACACCAGGTTATAGTCCAACAGATTTATTTGAATCACTAGCTTTCGGAACACTGCTCCATCAGGGCAACCATCTGACAATGGAGAAGTGCTCGGAAAGCTAGTGCTTCCAAATAAACCTGTTGGACTATAACCTGGTGTTGTGATTTTTGACTTTGTCCACGCCAGTCCAACACCAGCATCTCTAAATCATGACTCTGTGCAGCTAAACCAATCATTGGATTACCAGGGGGTACTAGTTGAGGGTTTATTTGTAAAACCAGACATGAAATTCCTTCACGCAACAAATGTAACCTTGATGTCAAGGGCTGTTACTCTCCCCTCCCCTCTGCAATTTAGCTCTTTTTATTTCTCCATGTTTGAACCAAGGCTATAATAAGGTCAGGAACTGAGTGGCCCTGGCGGAACCTAAACTGGGCATCACTGAGAGATTATTGCTGAGCAAGTGTTGCTTGATAATATTGTTGATGACACCTTCCATCACTTTTTACTGATGGTTTGAGAATAGACTGATGGGGCAGTAATTGGCCAGGTTGGATTTGTCCTGCTTTTTATGTACAGGACATATCTGGGCAATTTTCCACATTGTTGGGTAGATCTGTTACTGGAAGATCTTGGCGAGAGGATTGGCAAGTTCTGGAGCACAAATCTTCAGTATCATTGCCAGAATATTGCCAGAGCATGTAGTCTTTGCAGTATCTAGTGCTTCCAACCACTACTTGATATCACATGGAGTGAATGGAATTGGCTGAAGACTAGTGTCTGTTGCTGGGGTCCGCAGGAGGAGGCCAAGATGGATCATCCACTCGGCGCTTCCAGCTGAAGATTGCGTGAATGTGTCAGCCTTACCTTTTGCTCTGTGCTGGGCTGGGTACTTCCATCATTGAGGATGGGGATATTTGTGGAGCTGCTTCCTCCACTGAGTTGTTTAACTGTCTACTCCCATTCACAACTGGATGCGGCAGCACTGCAGAGCTTAGATCTGATCAGTTGTGTGATTGCTTACCTCTATCACCTTGCTGCTTATGCTGTTTGGGAAGTAGGCCTGCTTGGTGGCTTCACCAGGTTGACATCTCATCTTCCGGTATGCCTGGTACTGTTCCTGGCATGCCCTCCTGCACACACTATTGGATTGTTGGAAAGGTACCCTTATGGTTGACTGACCGAATGTGACTGAATTTTTCATTTATATTTGAAAGTGTAGTAGTTCAGTATGAAGCAAACGTGTTAAATTGAGACCATAAAACACAAATTAGCTGAACTGGATTAGGGGAATAGATTAAAATGCATAACTGTACACAGGCAATAGACAGTTCTATACAGAATTATTACGTGGCTTAGTGCAACTACATACCACTTTTAAATGAAAAAACTCTAAATTGTCAGTCAACCATGATTGACAGGATGTTAAAGATTGTAGATGATTTTAAAGGAAGTTGTCAGAAATGGTAATAAATCAGCATTGGGAATTTTTTAGAATTCAGCAAAGGACCAAGAAATAGGCAAAAAAGGCTGGAATAGGAATGCAATCTAGCAAAAACCAAAAATAAACTGTAAAAGCTTGTACAGGTACATTTAAAAAGGAAATGTTCAGCAAGGATGAATGTGGGTCCATTAAAAGGAGAGTTTTTTTAAATGTGGAGTAGAGAAATAACAGAGAAGCTAAATGTTTTATTGTTTTTTTTTCCTTTTGCTGAAGGAGATACAATGAATCTCCCAGAATTAGAGATCCAAGTGACTAGTGAGCTTGAGGAATTGAAGCAAATTAGCATTAATTAGAAGATTGTGCTAGAGAAATTTGAGACTGCAAGTTAAGTCCCTGGGATCTTGTATTCTACTTCCAGAGTGTTGAAGGATGGGGCTACATAGATGGTCAATGTACTAATGCTCATCTTCCAAAACACTCTAGATTCTGGAATGATTCCTGCAAATTGGAAGCTTGCAAATGTTACCTGCCACTTCAGAAAGGAACAAAGGGAATAAACCGGGAACTAGAGAGCCATTGGCTGTATGTCATTTGGAGAGGGAATGCTAGAATCTATTATAAACACATGATGGATGCTTGGATAAAAGTGATCTGATTGGACACAGTCAGTGCATTTTTGAAAAAGGAATATCTTGAGCATGAAGTCTTATCAGAGGCAATCCTGCAAGTCAGCTGTTAAGTTACTATAGTCAAAGTTACTCTACTTACCATGACCCATCTCCCTCTTCTTCCAAAGACTTTGTGCGGACAAGCTTTACAAGGATGTTGCCAGGGTTAGAGGGTTTAAGCTACAGGGAGAAGCTAAATAGACCGGGGCTGCTTTCCTGGAGCAACAGAAGCTGAAGGAATGGTCTTTAGAGGTTTATAAAATTATGCGGGGCATGGATAGGGTGAATAGCTGCGATCTCCTTTCCAGGTGGGGGAGTCAAGAATGAGAGGTTTAACAGGAAAGATTTAAAATGGACCTAAGGGGCAATTTTTTCATAAGGGTGCATATATGGAATGAGCTGCCAGAGGAAGTGGCGGAGGTTGGCTCAATTAGAGGGATATGGGCCAAATGCTGGCAAATGGGACTAGAATAATTTAGCATATCTGCTAGGCAAGGATGAGTTGGATCGAAGGATCTGTTTCCATGCTGTGCACCTCTATGACTCAGTAATATTCACCAATTGGTAACACTAACTTAGACAATCAGCAATAAGGAATTTGGGTTGCAGTAGCACTTTAGATGTTCCAGTGAAACATGGCTATATATACCATGTTGACCAAGGGATGATTACAAATTCTATCTCCTATTTCAAAATTCCCAAAATTGTGTACATCTAGTAGTGTAATTGAAGTGTAATTTCTGTTGGAAGGTAGGAAACATGACAGCCAATTTATATAGTGCAAAATCAGCAATATATGAATTTTTAAGGACATAATTTGAGGGATAAAAATTGGTCAAGAGTTAAGGCTTTGAACTTAATCGAAGGCATGGAACATAGGGCATGTCAGATCAAAGGACAAAACCTTGCATTTGGTTTGCTTTTCAATCTGATGAATGTTCACATCTGATTGCCCTGATCCATAGCAATCTTTGAGTTCACTTCATAATTTTAATCAGGTAAATTGTAGGGAAAATGTTCCCACTTGTTGTTGGGGTGGAGAGATGTCCAAGTAATTAAGGACAGTCATGAATAAAATCAAATCATAGAAAATTTCAGAAGAAATCTTTTTATCCAGAGTGGGGAGAATGTTGAGGTTCCTCATTGTCAGGGAGAGGTTATGATGTCCGCAGTGATGGAATGGGAACAGGAGAGGAGATGATTGAGTTATGATTCACCAGGATAAGAGGATGTGGAGCATAAGAGCTAGTCCAGACCAGTTGGACCCATTTCTCTGCTGCAAAATCTATGCATTTCTCCTGTCAATTAGTTTTGAGATGGTCACGGCCATCCAGGGACATGCACGTCATAGCCTATCATCCTGAAACACTCCTACTTTTTCACCAAGGGAGGAAAATGATTGTGATAATCTATATGTCATGTTTGTGAGTTAACTTGTGATAGTCAATGTAATCTTTGCATGAGCTGTATCCGGACTTTAAACTTGCAGCAAAACACTTTTTTTTTCTTTCTATTTGATTGTCTCTAACTTTTTTATCTTTGCACTGATGACTAACTGAACCGCAGATTTATGTTGTACTTGCTTCTCCTGATTCTTAGCATGAGGCTGTCTTGCTGGGAACAGACCCCGTATGGAAAATAACTTCTACACTCTAATTCATTAGAATCCCTATTGTGTGGAGACAGGCCCTTCAGCCTAACAAGTTCATGCTAACCCAGAGTGAATAACCCAGACCCATTCCCCTCCCCTATTACTCTGCATTTACCTCTGACTGATGCACCTAACCTACACATCTCTGAACACTATGGGCAATTTAGCATAGCCAATTCACCTAACCTGCACATCTTTGGACTGTGGGAGGAAACCCATGCAAATACAGGAAGAATGTGCAAACTCCACACAGACAGTTGCCAGAGGCTGGAATCAAATCCAGGTCCCTGGCACAGTGAAGTAGCAGTGCTAATCACTGAGCCACCACATTTAACTTAATTCTAAATATCCTGTTTGCAAGAGTTTGGCTTGGGGGAAAAAATGTTTTCCTTGCATTTCACTTGAAGTGATCAATTTTTTTTGTGTAGGTTTGCTGTAGATATTTGTACTGAAAATGTGTTGCTGGAAAAGCGCAGCAGGTCAGGCAGCATCCATGGAACAGGAGATTCGATGTTTCAGGCATAATATGCCGGAAACGTTGAATCTCCTATTCCTTGGATGCTGCCTGACCTGCTGCGCTTTTCCAGCAACACATTTTCAGCTCTGATCTCCAGCATCTGCAGACCTCACTTTCTCCTTGTAGATATTTGTAGTCATTTATAAATTATTTTTGAATGTTTAGTATTCCTTCAAATACTAACCAGTGTAATTTTCTTGACTTCTGCAGTTGGTGTTTGCATTTTGAGTGTACAATAGATACAAATTTATCTGAAACCGAAAGAACTGCGGACACTGTAAGTCAGAAACTAAAACAGAAATTGCTGGAAAAGCTCAGTAGGTCTGGCACATCTCTGGAGAAAAATCTGAATCGAGGAACGGTAACTCGATCCTTAACTTGGATTTCTCTCCACTGTTGTTGCCAGACCTGCTGAGCTTTTCCAGCAATTTCTGTTTTTGTGCAAGTCTCCCTGAACTTTTCTAGGGTGAGTGAGGGGATGGTGATGAAATAATGCATTAAGGAAAAAGTTTTTTGAGGAAATTGTAGAGGAACGAGATGTGCAAGGCAGTAATCATACAGATTCACAGAATGAGAGACATATGCCTAATGACGAAAGGTTAAAGACAAATTTGTAGGCGCTGGAATCCAAGGTAGACCAGCAGGAGGCTGGGAGAACACAGCAAGCCAGGCAGCATCAGGAGGGACAGGCAGGAGGCTGGGGGACACAGCAAGGCAGGCAGCATCAGGAGGTGGAGAAGTCAATGTTTCAAGTCTAACCCTTCTTGGGTTACACTCAAAACGTTGACTTCTCCACCTCCTGATGCTGCCTGGCTTGCTGTGTTCTTCCAGCCTCCTGCTTGTCGAATGACTAAAGGTGCCAGGAGTGAGCAGAGAACATATTTAACATTGTCACTTCGTCCATTTGATCTCATTTCTGTAATCAAATCCGTAAACTGTCTCCGTTTGAAGTCAGCTTTCACTAGATGGTTTTGAAGGTAAAATTATTCTTTGGGCCGATTGGGAGCAATTACAGGGGCCTTTTTTTTGTTGAAAGTTGGATTGGATCAAAAGCCACTTTGTGTCTCTTTCCCCTGAGCCCCACATCCCTCGACGGAATTCTGAATGAATCCACTTTTTCTGTGCCCTTCTAGCGATCCGTGCAGCAGCAATAGGTCCCCAGGAAGTGAAAGGTGATGGTCTATATCTGTATGATCTGGTCGACTGATGCTGATCCTTGGAGTCATTGTCCTACAGCACAGAAAAGAGACTTTGGTCCAGCCAGTCCATGCCAAATGTAATATGAAATTAAACTTGACCCATTTTGCTGCTCCTGGTCCCTATCCCTCCAAATATTCCCTACTCATGTATTTATCCAAATTGTAATTGTACAGTGTAATTGTACCCACATCCTCCACTTTCTCATGAAGTTTACTCCATGTAAAAACACCCTCGGGAATTACATTCCTGATGAAGAGCTTATGCTTGAAACGTTGACTCCTGCTCCTCTGCTGACTGATCAGCTGTGCTTTTCCAGCACCACACTTCTAACACTACCCAAGGCCCGACCATTAATTGTGTAAGCCCTACCCTTGTTTGCCGTACCAAAATGGAATACTTTGCATTTATCCAGCTGGAACTCCATATACCATTTTTTTAGCCCATTGGCCAATTTGATCAACATCCCATTATAATCTTAAAAAAACCTCCTTCATGTCCACTGCACCACCAATTTCAGGGTCAGCTGTAAACTTACTAACCATACCTTCTATACTCTCGTCCAAATCATTTATGTAAGGTATTTTTTTTAATTTGCTACCTTCCCGATGGTGTGTTCTAGATATAAACTGCTTGTGCACTTAAAGCTAATGTCCACTGCTCCCTTGATTAGGTGAATGGGAATCTCAATTCCTGACCAGACCAGCTTTCTGGGTGGGATTCCCTCTCCAGGGATGGGCAGAAGTCCCACTCCACGCTTGTGTGCTGCGGTGCAGATTCTTTTAATTCTGTCTCCCTTTTCATTTGGGCCATGAGCAGCCAGAACCCCCTTCCCTACACACCCTGCTCACCCTCCAGGAAAACGCAGACTTGAGTAGGAATACTGAGCTCATGCTGTATTGCAGTACTGAGGGAGTGTTGCACTGACTGAGGAGCTGCTTTTCAAATGAGGACCTAAATGAGGCACGTAAGGGATTCCACTCCAATTTTCGGAATAGACGGTTCTCACCCAGCCCAAATCCCGATGATCTGCCTGTGATCAATATCCTGTATGTTAATTGGCTGCTGTGATTTCCAGCATTGCAACAATGCTCGAATCAGCCAGCGAGCGCTTTGGGTAAGGGATAGATGCTATAAACGCAGGTTTGTTTTATTTCAGTGAGGGCAGGGAACAATTAATGCTGATCAAAGCTAATGCCACTCGTAAATGATCCTTATCAAGCTGCAGACAATCTGCAGATAATCACTTTGCCAGCTACACCAGAGTCATCGGCAACCACTGAAATAGCTTGGACTTTGTCTTAGTTACTGTTGAGCAATGCTGTGGAAAAATTGCAGCATGTTTGACAATTGCCTGCCTGACCATTTGAAATAAGCATGTGTGCTTCTCATCCAGGCACACAGTGTCTGTCTTATCTGCTGGTTTTACAATATTTGCTCAACAATTTGAACCGAAATGGCTGATATCAAGGTAGACATTCTGCTGCATTTTCACAAAACTCTGGCAAGGGTCCCAGTCATCAGCCTACATGTCTTTCACAATGAATTCAGGGCACTGGGTCAGTGAGGAGGATATAGTGAGCCCTGAGTTTTGAAATTTAGGGCAAGTTACGCTCTCTTTTTAAAGTTCCTTTAAATAAACCATTGAAAAATCTAACTTCTACCATAAGCTTTTCTTTTGATGAGCAAAGGATTTAAATTTAAAACGAAGGCATTTGAAACCACAAAGGGGATCTGTAGTTTCAGATTGGGAAGGTTGTCACCATAATCCCAGGGGAACCGTGTCCTCGCCAGCGAGACAACTGGTGGTGCTTTAACCTGAGGGTGCCCATGCCTCGGGCAAGGGGTGGGGTTGAGGAAATCCCATTCATGGTAACCTCAGCCAGTGTGAGAATCGAACCCATGTTGTTGACATAACTCTGCATTGTAAGCCAGCCATCCAGCCAACTGAGCACCACTCTGAGGAGGGCTCACTCGCTGAGAAATGTTAACTCTGATTTCTCTCCACAGATGCTGCCAGACCTGCTGAGCTTCTCTAGCAACTTCTGTTTTTGTTCCAGGATACTGGTTTTGTGACTAGTTTATCCTGAGAGGTTAAGTTTGGAAAACTGAAGGGGCAGGCGATAGCCTAGTGGTATTGTCACTGGGCTGTTAATCCAGAGACCTGGGTAATGTTCCACAGTCCTGGGTTCAAATCCTGCCAGGTCCACAGTAAAGAGTGGAATCTGATTTTAATACAAAAACAAGACTCTAATACTGACTATTGTCAGGGGGGTGGGGAGAGGAGGAATCCTGTCTGGTTTTTCTGCTGCCCTTTAGGGAAAGAAACTGTTGTCCTTACCTGTTGTGTGACTCGAGAGAAAGTGAGGACTGCAGATGCTGGAGATCAGAGTCGAGAATGTGGCGCTGGAGAAGCATAGCAGGTCGAGGAGCAGGAGGGTCAACATTTTGAGCATAAGCTCATCAGGAACGTGTGATGAAGAGCTTCTGCTCGAAACGTCAACTCTCCTGCTCCTCGGATGCTGCCTGACCGGTTGTGCTTTTCCAGCAGCACACGTTTTGACTCTGTTCTGTGATTCAGTATGACATGTGATGTCAGATTCACCTTTAACTGCCCTCTGAGCAGTTAGGGATGGGCAATAAATGCTGACCCAGCCAGTGATGTCCACATCCTGTAGATGAATACACAAGCCTTATTGAAACATCTAAGATTCAGAGGGAGCTGATTAGGTGGATACCAGCGTTTCCTGTTGTGGGAGAGACTGAAACAAGGGGGACACTGTTTTAAGAACTAGTAATCAAGACAGAGGGTGATGGTGGAAAACTGTTGTTTGGACTGGAGGCCTGTGACCAGTCGTGTGCCATAAGGATCGGTGCAGGGTCCACTGTTTTTTGTCATTTACATAATTGATTTGGATTTAAATATAGGAGAAATAGTTGTACATTTGCCGATGATTCCAAAACCGGAGGTGTAATGGACAGCAAAGAAAGTTACCTCGCCGTACTATGGGACCTTGATCCAATGGGCTGAGGAGTGGCAGATGGAGTTTAATTTAGATAAATGTGAGGTGTTGTATTTTGGAAAGGCAGAATGGGGCAGGATTTATACACTTAATGGTAGGGCCCAAGCGAATGTTGCCAGGCAGAGCTTAGAATGCTGGTTCAACCTTCCCTGAAGGTGGAGTCTCAGGTAGACAGCATAGTGAAGAAGGAATTTGGTATGCTTGCCTTTATTGGTCAGTGCATTGCGTATAGGAGTTCAGAGGTCATGTGGCAGTTGCACAGGACATTGGTTAGGCCATTTTTTTTGGAATATTGCATTCAATTCTGGTCTCCCTGCTTCAGAAAGTATGTTGGGAAACTTGAAATGGTTCAGAAAGGATTTACAAGGATGTTGCCAGGATTGGAGGGTTTGAACTACAGGGAGAGGATGAATAGGCTGGGGCTGTTTTCCCTGAAGCGTTGGAGGCTGAGGGGTGACCTTATAGAGGTTTACAAAATCATGAGGGGCATGGATAGGATAGATAAATAAAGTCTTTTCCCCAAGATAGGGAGGTCCAATACTAGAGGGCATAGATTTAAGGTGAGAGGGGAAAGATTTAAAAGGGACCTAAGAGGCACCTTTTTCCTGCAGAGGGTGGTGCGTGTGTGGACTGAGTTGCCAGAGGAAGTGGTGGAGGCTGGTACAATTACAACACTTTGGATGAGTATATGAATCAGAAGCAGACAATGTTGCTGGAAAAGCGCAGCAGGTCAGGCAGCAAAACAAGGAACAGGAGAATCAATGTTTCGGGCATGAGCCCTTCTGCAGTCCTCACTTTCTCCTATGAATCAGAAGGGTTTCGAGGGATATGGACCGAATGCTGGCAAATGGGACTGGATTATTTCAGGATATATGGTTTGCATGGATGTGTTGGACCAAAGGATCTGTTTCCATGCTCTGACTCCATAATCCAGCAACTGAAATTAATGGTGAAATGTGAATTTGATTGATAAATATGGAATTGAAAGCTAGTCTAAAGAAGATGTTGAAATGTGTGTTGATATTTTGGAATACTCCTCCGGTTCATCAATGTCCTTCATAAAAGTGAATCTGCTATTCTTGGTCTGGTCTACATGTGATTCCAGACTCTCCCAGCAATGTGGTTACATCTTAACTTCCCCCCAAAATAGCCTAGCATGCTATCTGGTTCAAGGGTAATTGAGGACAAGGAGGTAAATAATATTGGCTGTACCAGTGATACCTACATCCCATGAAAGAATGAGTGAATAAGAAATTTTTAGTTTGACCAGGGGACACAGATCTCTTAGAGCAGAGGGCAAAGTGGAGGGTAGCAGAAAGAAATGTCAGCCTCTGTAATTGGATGACTGATCTTGCAGCATGGTTACAGATTACCTACAGTGGATGTGCCAGGTTGATAGATGAATGCAGCACTATCCTGGTAAGAGTAGCTACAAGAAATAGGGACGGTCTCAGTCTAAACCTGAGACCTCTCCCTCTGGGCTTCACTGCCAGATTCACCCTACCCAATCTGTCCAGAGCCCGCCTGCTAAACTTCGCAAATCTCCTGTCTACCCTCTGTCCAGCTCCTCCAGTCTGTTCACCCCTAACAAATTCTCACTTTCTCCTCTGTAGAGCCAGCTCCCCAATCTAACTGAACACAAAAATGTCATGTTTTTGTGAGCCTGGGGGAGGGGGGGGGAATGGGAGAAGGTCAGGGGGCATGGGTGGCCAAATGGCTACATTCTATACTGCAGAATGGTGCACCTTTGTTCCACTGCCTTTAAGGAAGTGGGAGTCTAGCAGGTGAAAGATTCAGCTTCTCTTGTGGAAGGTCACTTGTAGTTAAACCCTTTACCGTGGACCACGATGTCTCCTAGTCAAACAATGGTCTAGATTTTTAAAATTGTTTTTGGTTCCAATTCTCTTAATAGCCTTGTTCCCCTCTATATCTCTAATCCCCTCCAGTCCCACACCTCTCTCAAATCTGTGTTCCTCTTGTTACAATCTCTTGAGCATCCCATTGCTCCACCATTAGTGGCTGCAGTTGTCTGGGGCCTAAGCTCTGAAATATCCCTACACCTCTCCATCTCTCCACCTCACTTTCTCCCTTTCCTAGTCTGCTCTTATAGCCTATCTCATGGACCAAGCCTTTGGTCACCTTGGTTAATATTTCTTTGTCGTTCAGTGTCATCCTTTGCTTTATATTTGACCTGTGGGTCCCTTTGAGACATTGCATTATCCCATTTATGTAGTGACTTTACGAAAATACAAAACAAAGAATTGTGGATGCTGGAAATCTGAAACACAACCAAACTACTTGACAAACTCAGCAGGTCTGGAAAGCTCTTTGGAGAGAAAAACAACAGTTAATGTTTTGAGTCCAGTGAGTTTATAAATGCAACCTGTTCTGACTCAGAATCTACTGTAAATGCAGTTCATTTGAATTGGGTAGACTTTACATATCCACTATCTGGATCAGTGGTGCTGGAAGAGCACAGCAGTTCAGGCAGCATCTTGGATGTGCTCTTCCAGCACCACTGATCCAGAATCTGGTTTCCAGCATCTGCAGTCATTATTTTTACATATCCAGTACCCCAGCTAAGCGTTCCTTACCATCTTACCTTTGAATTGGGTGATGGGGAGCTCGACTTCTCCTGGATGAGGTGGTGGGGAGGTGAAGAAGGGCACCTCGTTGGTAATGGAAAATGACAGTAGAAAAAGATTAACCTCAATTCACTGCCCCTTGGCATGTATGTTTGTCAGTCTGTTTACATAGAAAATACAGTAACTAGCGCTGTCTGAAAGATTTATTCACCAGTTATGAAATCCTGGACAAACTACAATTCTTGGGAAATGGCTCAAATTGTGAAAATGGATTGCTGTTTGATTATACTTGTGATTGCAAAAATCCTGGAAAGGTTACAAGCTGCTGTTGTGTGGAGTTTGGCTCAGCTTCTGTTTGACAGCAAGTATCAGTTAATGTCCATCTTTTTTTCTCTCCCCCCTCTCTCTCTCTACCCCCTCTCTCTCCCTTTGTGGGAGCTATCCTTTATATGGAATCATAAAGCAGTTACAACATCAAGGGTGATTATATTCAGTCTGTAATATATTAAGTGTAGCTTTGCCACTTCCACTTCCCTTCATGTTTGTTGTAGCCACTTTTTAAGTTTTCAAGATCTTAAGTGGAAAAGACAGGGTAACTCTTTTCCCCTGGCTGGAGATTCTAGAACAAGGGACACAGTCAGAGAATGTTAGAAAGCACTTCTACATGCAGTTGAAACACTCTTTCACAAATGCCAATGGATGCTGAATCAGTTGTTAGTTTTTAATCCAAGATGGATCAATTTTTATCAAGCAAAGGCATTAAGGGATAGTATGAAGTGAGGTTACAGATAAGCAATGATCTCTTGAGGGGCTGAATGGCCTACTTCTGTCCCTATGTTCCATTGCAATTTGTTTCTTTTCAAGAGCTTCTCTAATTCCCTTTTTAAAATACAAGATGTGATTTGCCTCAGACAATCTCTTTGACGTTGAAATCCAAATCAAGACACTCAACTGTGATTTCCCTTCATTGCTTTTTGCTCTTTTTTTTAAAAAGTCTTTGTTTTATTTTTCCTGTGGGAGTGCAGCATCCATGTTGGTTATTTATCTCCTCAAACCGTTTCCACCATTTCATTCCGCTATCACCATAACCTTTTTTTTATATAAAGAGCCTTTACCCACAATGAGGCTACAAATTACATTCTGTTGTCACAATAACAACTTTTTAAGTTAAACTCACACAGCACCAGGTTATAGTCCAACAGGTTTATTTGGAAGCACTAGCTTTACACCTCCAAATCACAACCTTAGTTTATCTACAGAGCCTTTTCCCCTAAAGGGGCTATAAATTACAGTGTAAAACTGGCATTGAACTGTTTAAGAGATCAAATGGCCAGAAGCTCGGTTTAAAAAAAAACAGGCTTTTGATTATCATGCAATTTGATATCAGGCTGGGTTTGGGATTAAGCACAGAATGGTTGAGGAGAAATAAAAGTCAATGTCTGTCTTCAACTTCAAAGTATCACAATTTGTTATACTTCCAGGCTAAATACTGCTGTTTGTAGTTATCATAGAATCCTACAGTGTGTAAGCATGCCATTCAGCCCATTGCACCCATACCAACCCACCAAAGAGCATCCCAGTCAATCCCTGCAACCCAATGTAGACAAGCAGGAGGCTGGAAGAACACAGCAAGCCAGGGAGCATCAGGAGGTGAAGGAGTCAATGTTTCAGGTGTAACCCTTCTTTAGCCCTGTAACCCTGTATTTCCCATGGTCAATCCCTAACCTGTACATCCTTTGGACTGTGGAGGAAACCAGAGCACCCAAAGGAAACCCACACATACCCTGGGAGAATGTGCAAACTCCAGCCTGAGGCTGGAATCAAGCCTGGGTCCTTGGTACTGTGAGGCAGCAGTGCTAACCACTGAGCCACCATGCCACCCTGAAGTAACTGTTATTTCAGGACTAATCTATCACTTCATGTGTCAATGTCCAAACAACTTGTCCAACTCTCATTCCAGAGTTTTACTTCCGCTCATACTGCACTATTTATGCCCAGTGATGTGTCGCTTTGTGACATGAGCACAAAGTTGTTCACAGATCCTAAACCCCTTACAAAGGCTTATAAATAAAATCAGAAAGTGCCGAAGAAACTCAGCAGGATCCGGCAGCATCTGGGAGGGAAGAAACAGTTAATGTTTTCAGTCCAGGCATGACTGTTCCAAACTGAACTGGATCTCTCCCACCCCCTCTCCCACCCCCTCTCACCCTCGGAGTGTGGAAAGGGGAGTTGAGGCTGTGATGAGATCAGCCAAATACATTACTACAAATGAGCAATCATAGAGGAATTGGACTTCTTAAAAATCAACGAGGTTGTCTTTGTGTTGAACTTCTGGAGATGGGAGAGATGTTAAACGAATACTTCATGTTAGTTTTTACTGTAGAGAAAGAAATAAAGGTAGGAGAAGTTGAAAATAAATATTGATATTTTGAAAACTATTCACATTGTAGAAGAGAAGTGCTAGAGGTCATAAGACATAAAGGTAGAAAAATCTCCAGGATCTGATCATGTGTATCCCAGCGCAGTATCCTTCTCTCATCAACTTGTGAGAAGCTAGGGACTCTGCAATTTTCTCCCTAGCAGAAACATTTTTCCCCTCTATAAAGATTGAGGGCAGAGCAGTAGACATTGTTCACTTGGACTTTAGTGAAGGCATTGACAAGGTTCCACATGGCAAACTTATTCATAAAGTTATATCGTATGGGATTTGTGGTGAGTTTGACAATTGGATATGAAATTGGCTTTTTGGTAGGAGGTAGAGCAGTGGAGGGGAGCTGTTTTGCAGACTGGAGGCCAGTGACCAATGGATGTTTCACTTCTGTTTGTCATTTATATAAATGATTTGGATGAGAATATAGGGGGTATGGTTAGTAAGTTTGTAGATGACCTCAGAATTAGTGGAGTAGTGGACTCTGAAGAAAGTTATCTTAAGATTACAAAGAAATCTTGATCACTTGGATCAATGGGCAGAGGAGTGACCGATGGAGTTTAATTTGGATAAATGTGAAGTATTGCATTTTGCTAAAATAAACCAGGAAAGGACTTCACAATTAATAGTAGGGCCTTGGGTAGTGATGTGGAACAGAGACCTGCGGGTTCAGGTACATGATTCTTTGAAATTTGCGTCATGTAGACAGGATGGTTAAGAAGGCATTTAGTGTGCTTTGCCTTCATTGCTCAGACCTTTTGAGTATAAGAGTTGTGATGTCAAGTTGAGGTTGTATAGGACATTGAGGATATTCTGGAATATTATGTACAATTCTGGTCACCATGTTATAGGAAGGATGTTATTACGCTGGAGAGAGTTCAGAAATATTTACCAGGATGTCACTGGGAATGGAGGGTTTGAGATTATAAAAATAGGCTGGCAAGATTGGGAAGTTTTTCACTGCAGTGAAGGTGATAGATAAGCTGAATAGCAAGGGTCTTTTCTCTCGGGTGGGGTAATTCAAAACTAGGGGTCTTTTTTTAAAGTGAGGGGAGAAAGATTTAAAAGGGACCATGCCTTCAAAGTTTTTACACAGAAGGTGATTCATTTGTGGAATGAACTACAACAGAGTGGTGGATGTAGGTACAGTTACAACATTTAAAAAGCCATTTGGATAAACACGTGACTAGGAAAGGTTTGGATGGATATGGGCCAAGCGCAGGCAAATGGGACTAGTTTAGTTTGGGAACAAGGTCAGCAAGGACTGGTGGGACCAAAGGGTCTGTTTCCATTCTGTATGACTATGGTGAGTGCCATGACGTTTTTTCCCCCCTCTCCTCTTAACTTCATTGTGAATAGCCTTTCCACTGATATCCAGGAGTGTTGACCCATTAACACTCCGCAAAATGCGGAGCTCAGTATGTAATTGGTGAGGGTGGTGGTGATGTGAAGGTGGTGTTACCTGAGCTGACCCACATTCAGGGCCAATGTTGCTGACATGGTCAAAGTGACGGGTGATATCCTTTGACCAGTCTGCAAGGATAGGGACATTCATCGAGACTGATAAGTGCTTTGGGGGCTGTGGCGGGCAATGGCATTGTCTAGACACTCTTCTGTCACTGGATACATATTTGTACAGTCAACTGGTCAATCAATTGAATGAATTTGCAAAATTTGAGCAAATATATGCTGGGGCTTGGTGCTTTGCCATGAAGGTGTCTGGTTTTGTCCTAGGAAGACCTCACCGGTCTGGTATACGGTAGAGGAAGTAGTAGCTCAATGGTGTCTTGCTGGTTTATTAACCCAGAGAGACAGATAATGTTCTCTGTTTGAATCCTGCCACACACTATGGTGGAATTTGACATCAATTTAAAAGAATTTGGAATTAATGGAACTATTAAAAGGAATCTTATCTGGTTCACTAATGTCATTTAGCAAGGAAAATCTGCCATTGATACTGCAGCCTACAGTGACTCCAGGTCTACCGCTATGTGGTTGATTCTTAATTATCTGAGCAGTAAATGCTAACTTGCCCAGTAACACACAGTGCCATGATTGAATTTTTAAAGTTCACAGGCTCACAAAATTGTTACAGTTGGGAAGGAGGCCATTCAGCCCATCATGTCTGCACCAGCTCCCTGAGCATTATGTCTCCGTGCCATTTTCTCACCTTTCTCCAACTATGTTCCTTATGAATGGTGGAGCAGGTTTAAATGGCCTACTCCTGCTCCTATATTCCATGTTTCTGCATTTACCACACAATCCTGCATGTTGCTTTGTATTGAATAACTGTCTCTCTGGTGGCTCAGTGGTTAGCATTGCTACCTCGCAGTGATAGGGGCCAGGGTTTGATTCCTGCCTTGGGCGACTGTCTGTGTGTCCGTTAGAAAAGGAAATTTACTCTCCTTTTCTGGTGTGACCTACATGTGACTCCAGACCCACAGCGATGACTCGTAACTGCTGTGCTGGAGCAAGCCACTCCATTTAAGGGTAGCCTTGCCATGTGACAAGATAAAGATGTGGCTCTGTGCCAAGCTTATTTTGGTAATTTTTCTTTGAAACGGTTTGGGATAAGTAATGGTCTTCAAGGCAGTTATTGGGCCGGGCAGTATCGGTTGGCACAGTGATTCACGCTACTGTTCAGTGCCAGGGACCCAGGTTCAGTTCTAGCCTTGGGTGACCGTGCAAACTCCACACACAGACATTCTCTCCATGTCTTGTGGGGGTTTCCTCTGGGTGTTCCAGTTTCCTCCTACAGTCCAAAGATGTGCAGGTGAGGTAGATTGGTCATGCTAAATTGCTCAGTGTCCAGGAATGTGCAGGTTAGATGGATTGTACTATTGTATTTGGATTTGCCAGGGTAAATGCAGATTCATGGGGATAGTCTGGGTGAGATCCTCTTTTAGAGGGTTGGTGTGGACTTAATGAGCTGAATGGCCTGCTTCCATGCTGTAGGGATTCTGTGATAATGCTGTGTTAATCGAATCAGTCTCTGCCACACTTCCAGCCTGGATGAGATTTCAGACAATGGCCCTGCCTGCTTTTCTCAAAAAAATTAAATAAAACCTCCCACAGCATTCGTCAAAGAGCAGGCTCTCATAATTCCAAAACCAAGAATCATCCCTTAACCAACAGAAACAAGAAGGTTATCTATTAATTCCCAAGTCCCTTTTGTTTCCTCAAGTGTTGCTATGCTTGTCACCTTGACTACTCTGTACTCATTTATTTTAACTTTTTTTTTCCTCAGATGACAGACCCCAGAAATTTTGAACTGATGCTTTTTCTCTGTCTAATGAGGCACAGTTGGGTGTTTTTTTTTCTTGTTGCTTACTGAGCTTTGTGTCCTGTCTTATTTTCTCCCACAGTTGGTGAAAACTCACAACCTGGATCCCAGCAGGAACTACATCTTCGGTTATCACCCCCACGGCATCTTCTGCTTTGGGGCCTTTTGCAACTTTGGAACAGAAGCCACTGGATTTTCATCGAAATTTCCAGGAATTCGACCCTCCCTGGCCACGCTGGCCGGTAATTTCCGGATGCCAATCCTGCGGGACTATTTAATGAGCGGAGGTGAGCCCAACAAATGGGAAAACACTTCTTGCCTGAGTGTGACTGTAGGATTATTGATGTGGTGTCAGCTACAAATCAGTGAGCAGGCTGCTGTTCCTGAGTGAGTTGGTCATGGGTACTAGCTCCTGTCCAAACCCTTGGCTGTAGGTTCCAGGCTGCCACTTCCATTGCAGGATTGAGGGAATGTCTTACTGTCAGAAGTGCTATCTCTCAGATTGGAGGTCAAGGTAAGGGCCTAAATGCCCACTCTGTCCTAGATGTGGATATGCGTAAAAGGTAGGATATTAGCACTAGCCCGGGCATGGGCACAATGGACTGAATGGGTTGCTGTGTGTTGTAACAATTCAGCGATGTAAAAAGATCCCATGGCACTGTACTTATTGTAGTTTCTTACATGGAGCTGCTGATTCAAATGTGACAAAAGCATTATCAATTTATCAGAAATATGCTGGGGCTGGGAAGTGTGGGGTCATTTTCATTGAAGACACATTTCTCATTAAATCCAACAAAGATAATTGTGAGAGCTGGCTTAGTGAGGATCCGAATTCAACACCATTTGTACATCCCCATTGGAGCATATCAAGCAGCAAGCTGGGGTTCAGACTGTACCCAATTAGTCTGTTTGCAGCACAGTGCCCTACATTGAAGTATGATTCTCATTGGACAGCATTTGCTGGACAGTCCTGAGTGTGTGAAGAATTAATGTTGGCAACCTGTTATTTCAGAGGGTGTTGTGGTGTGTTTGATGCTTCATGTGTTAATAGACAGGGTCTTGTTCTTTCCAAACAGACAGAATGTGAGACCCACTGCACCAGAATCATAGAATCCCTGCAATGTGGAAGCAGGCCATTCGACCCATTGAGTCTACACTGACCTTCAGCAAAGCATCCCACCCAGAACCAACCCCTCCATCTCCCATCCCTGTAAACTTGCATAACCCATAGCCAGTCCACCTAACCTGCACACTTTTGGACTGTGGGAGGAAACTAGGCACCTGTTGGAAACCTATGTAGACACGGGGAGAATGTGCAAACTCTACACATACGCCTAAGGCTGGAATCGAGCCAGGGTCACTGGCACCATGAGGCAGCAGTGCTAACCACTGAGCCATCGTGCCTGAATGAACTCAATATTCAATTTTTGGTTTGGTTCTTGGAATGATGTGCTGAACAATTGGTCTATATGCCTTGCTTAAAACTCCGTCAAAGCTCAGCAGTTAACTGTCGGTCATCATTACCTTGTCCATTCTCCAGTGCAATGGTACTACCAATCAGAATTGACTTTTCCAGCAATCTCCTGTCATTCAGTATAGATGATATTTACCCTTTTTTGCTATTTCTCGTGAATTGACTTGTTCAGTGCAAGACAAAAAAGATGTGACAAAATGTAGCTATTTCTCAGCATAGCCTACCACCGACCAATTCTGAGATGATCGTGATTCACACTGAGCGATGGCTCGTTGTTCATAGTGATGAGTGCGCATTGGTGCTTGTGTTTGGAAAAGGAGCTGGAAGATTTTTTATTTCTAAAATACATTTTTAGTTAAAAATATAAAGGTTTTTTCTTTTGAATATTACGACAAATACAAAACCAAACCATTCAAACCAATGTCAAAAAACAAGCCCACTAATTACACAGTTAAATAACTATGCTAAAGATGGAAAATCTTTAACAATACCAATAACAACAATAACACAACTGAGAGAAACAAAGCAATAGCCCTCTATCATCGAGTGGACATAGTTATACATATTCATATGTTCGTAGTTCCTCCTCTCTGGATATCAGATTAATTAAAGAGAATTGTCATGGCTGTATAAAGGCTCTTATTAGTATGGCGGACAAATCTGTACCTAGGTAGTCCAAAAAGGACCACCATGTCTTAGAAATTCTCAGTTTTATGGTGCACCTTATTCATAAGAGAGTCCAAGGGGATGTGCTCCATGCCTAGCTTATGCCAGCCTGTCAGCCCCAGGGGACTTTCTGACACCCACTTTAACAGAATGTTCTTTCTAACACAAAAAGTGTTAGGATACTGAAAAGCCTTTTTTTGTGTGCATCTAATGAAAGTGAATTAACAAAGCCGAGAAGAAGAGGGGAAGTCTTTTTTTTGAGCACGGAAACCGACCCATTTATCCAACCAGTCCAAACTAAACTAGTCCCACCTGCCTACTCCTGGCCCATATCCTTCCAAACCTTTCCTATTCATGTACTCATCCAAATGTCTTCTAAATGTACCCACATTCACCACTTCCTTAGGAAACTCATGCAAACCGCCCTCTGTTTTTTTAAAAAAAGGTGCCCCATATGTCTTAAAATCTTTCTCCTCTCACCCTAAAAATGTGCCCCTAATCTTTAAATCCCCCATCCTAAGGAAAAGACGAATGCCATTAACTCTATCTATACCCCCGTCATTGTTTTACAAACTTTTTCTGGTCACCTTTCAACCTCCGACACTCCATAGTCCTGGCCTATCTAGCCTTTCTTTATAACTCAAACCTTCTATACCCAGCAACATCCATTGGATAAACATCGGGATGAAAATGGAATAGTGTAGGTTAGATCGGCTCCAGAATGGTTCCACAGGTTGAGGTAACATCAAGAGCCAAAGGGCCTGTACTGCGCTGTAATGTTCTGTGTTCTATCCTGGTAAACATCTTTGGTCAATGTATTCACGTTTTTGCTGCTTGCTGTGCTCTCCTCCATTACCATGTCAGCAGCTTGGTGCCTTACGTGACCATGTTTGTGCACACTTTTGAAAATCTAATCTAATCAGGAGATGTCTCTCCTGGGACCAGAGGTACTTTCCCCTGAAGGCATTTGTAACTGAAGCTCCACGTGTCTTGGAGAGCAATGTTCAAATGTAATGGCTCTTATCAGTTTCATGAACTTGAGAATCATGGCCACTCCCTGCCCCGATGTGGAATCCAATCGAATAGCTGCAGATCCTGTCCAAAATCTCCGACTATTATGATGATGTATTAACTTTTGTAATCACTTTTCTTCCCTCGCTAATGAGACTATGTTGCACGTTGAATGTGGCAATTTGTAATAAGCTAATGAAGTCCTTGACTTATACCCTATTTTTGTTTGCCAACTGCTTTGCAACCTTCCAAAAGGTCTATTGCCACCTGGAAAGGTGTTGGTTGGACTATTTTTAGTGAGATTTATACAGCACATAAACAGATCCCTCAGTCCCACTCAGCGCCGACCAGATATCCTAACCTACTCTAGTCCCACTTGCCCGCATTTGGCCCTTATCCCTCCAAACCCTTCCTATTCATGTACCCATCCAGATGCCTTTTAAATGTTGTAATTGTACCAGCCTCCACCACTTCCTCTGGCACCTCATTCCACACATTCACCACTGTGTGGAAAAAGTTGCCCCTTAGGTCTCTTTTAAATCTTTCCCCTCTCACCTTTAACCTATACCCTCTCTAGTTTTGGACTTCCCTACCCTGGGGAAAAAGACCTTGACTATTTACCCTATCCATACCCCTCATGACTTCATAAATCTTTTCTAAACATTTTCAAGTTTTAACAATGCAGACCCAAGACATGTTCAAATCCTGCTATAAGCAGATGTTAGAATTTGAATTCCATAAAAATCTGAAACTAAGAGTCTTAATGATGACTGTGAAATCATTGCTGATTGTTCGCGGAAAACCCAACTGGTTCACTAATGTACCTTTTGGGAAAGAAATCTGCCATTCTTACCCAGTCAAAGCTCTGTGACTCCATACCTACAACAATGTGCTTGACTCTTAACTGTTCTCCTGGCAATTGGAGAAGTGCAATAAATGCTGGTCTCATGATGCCCACATCCCGTTAACAAAATTTAAGTAAAGACAAGAATGGCGGATGCATGGGAACACTGCCACCTGCAAGTTCCCTTTAGAGCCTCTTGCCATCCTGACTTGGAAATTTATTACCATGCTATCAGTCGCTGGGTCAAAATCCTGGAATTTCCTCCCTAAGGGCATTGTGGGTCAACCCACAGCACATGGACTGCAGCGATTCAAAAAGACAGCTCACCCCCACCTTTCAAGAAAGAGTTGAATAGAGCTCTTTAGGATAGTGGAATCGAGGGTTATGGGGATAAGGCAGGAACAGGATACTGATTGAGGATGATCAGCCATGATCATAGTGAATGGTGGTCCTGGCTCGAAGGGCAGAATGGGCTATTCCTGCACTTATTGTCTATTCTCAAGGGGCAACTCGAAATGGGCAATAAATGCCTGCCCCGGGTCCCTTTTTTCAATCTTTTCCCCTCTCGCCTTTAACCTATGACCTCTAGTTTTGGACTTCACTACCCTGGAGGAAAGGACTTTAGCTACTTACCCTGCAGTATTAGATTAGATATTAGATTACTTAGTGTGGAAACAGGCCCTTCGGCCCAACAAGTCCACACTGACCTGCCAAAGCGCAACCCACCCATACCCCTACATTTACCCCTTAGCTAACACTACAGGCAATTTAGCATGGCCAATTCACTTGACCCGCACATCTTTGGACTGTGGGAGGAAACCAGAGCACCCGGAGGAAACCCACGCAGGCACGGGGAGAACGTGCAAACTCCACACAGTCAGTCGCCTGAGGTTGGAATTGAACCCGGGTGCTAACCACTGTGCCACCATGCTGCCCACTGCTACCCTCTCCACGTCCTTGATGATTTTGTAAGCCTCTACAGGGTCACCCCTCAATCTCTGCTGCTCCAGGTAAAACAGCCCCAGGCTATTCAGCCTCTCCCTGTAGCTCAAACCCTCCAACCCTGGGCAACATCCTTTGTAAATGTTGTCCACACAAAGTCTATGGAAGAAGAGAGAGATGGATCTTGGTAAGCAGAGTAATTTTATGACTATAGTAACTTCACAGCTGACTTGCAGGATCTTCTCTGGTAAGACTTCATGCTCAAAGGTATTCCATTTTCAAAACTACACTATGTCCAATTAGGTCATTTTTAGCAGAGCATCCATTTATCACGTGTGTTTATAATCGATTCTAACATTTTCTCACCTACTGACATATAGCCGATGGCTCTCTAGTTCCCTGTTTATTCCCTTTGCTCCTTTCTTAAGCAGCAGTTAACATTTGCAAGCTTCCAATCTGCAGGAATCAATCCAGAATCTGGAGTTTTGGAAAATGACCATGAATACATTGACCATCTATGTAACCCTACTGCCAACAATTAATGAGTAGTAAATGTTGGCCCAGTCAGTAACCCCCAGATCCTGCAAATTAATTTTTTAAAAAAGTGATATTGACCACCACCTCAAACAGAAAATATTTATTGAAGGCTGCAAATAACGTGCAAATAGAATATTCATGAGGTTCTTTAATTCTGGGCAACTCCTATTTTACATGCCCCCTAGTTCTGGGCTTGCTCCTACTGACATATGCTTGTACATTCTGTGCCGTCCTCCTTACTCCAGCTCCTTGGTAACTGCTCTGTGATGTCTATCATCCCACAACCTCTAGATTGACTGACTAAGACTCTTCCTTCCCCACCATCAGCAGTACGGGAGTGTATTTCTCTAATATTCTCCATTTCCCCCCCCCCCCCCCCCCAATCACCCTTTGATTACCTGAAAGTCTCCACAGGAAATAACTCCAGGTGTCTATCACCAGGTCACCTTTGTTTTACACATGAATATCCCTTGACTTTCGTACTGCCTCATTCAGAGTAAGCTCTGAGTAGCAGTATCTCTGACCCATCTGTTTGTTTCAGTCAGCCAGGGCTCCCTAATTGGGGCTGTTACTCTGGTCCAATCAGGGAGCTCCTTCTGAGGTCCAGCTAGTGACCTTGTTATAATCACTACAGCTGAGTCGTGCTTCAGTCCTTGAGTGAATGTAGCCTTCACTCTGGAAGCACTCTACACAATTTAACCCTGTCGCTGTTCCAGGCAATCTGCAGAACACCTCTTCCCAGACTAGTGCATCCTTTGATGCATTGCCCAGAACTGAACACAGTTACTCCAACCCCGACTTCATTCCTGAAAGTAGCGTTTCTGAACATTTCCCCCCGGGACCCCGTGTCCAGGATGGAAGATGGTCAGGAGCCCTCGGCAAGAGCTTTAAGTTTTGTGTGTATTTCATTTCTACATTTAAGCCAATAGAGCAGAAGTAGACCATTCAGCCCATCGAGTCTGTTCCACCATTCAATGAGATCATGGCTCTTCTGATAATCTTCAACTCCACTTTCCTGCCTTTTTCCCCCATAACTTTTGATTCCCTTAATAGTTAACAATTTGTCCATTTTCAGCCTTGAATGTACTTAATGACCCAGCCTTTGCAGCCCTCTGCAGTAAAGAATTCCACAGATTCACTCCCCTAAGACAGAAGAAATTCATGCTCATCTTTGTCCTAAATAGGATCCTCCTTATTCTGAGGTGATGCCCTCTGGTCCTAGACTCTCCCACGGGGGAAGGAACCTTTCCACATCTCCCCTGACAATTCTCTAAGAGTCTTATATGTTTCAATCAGTTCAACTCTTATTCTTTTAAAAGCTAGTGCTTCCAAATAAACCTGTTGGACTATAACCTGCTGTTGTATAATTTTTAATTTTGGCCATCCCAGTCCAACACTTGCACCTCCAAGTCTTTTAAAATGCAGCGAGTATAGATAGGCCCAACCCACTCAACTTTTCCTCCTATAGCTGGGATCAGCCTGGTGAATCTTCAAACGCAGTCCATCTTTCTTTCCCAAATCCTTTCGCAGTATTCCATCTGTGGACTTACTAGTGCCTTGATGTGTATTTTAAGAGTTGGAGATCATGCGCGTTTGAACTGCAGGTCACCTTCTCACAGCTGCTTACCTCTGACCCTGCACCAGGTATTTTCCCAGTGACTAGGGATGCTATCGACTTCCGGCTGTCGAAAAATGGCAGTGGAAATGCCATCATCATAGTAATCGGAGGAGCAGCCGAATCCCTGGACTGCAACCCAGGAAGGAACATGGTGACTCTCAAGAACCGCAAAGGGTTTGTGAAGATAGCACTGCAGAATGGGTAAGGAATTCTCTCCTTTTGGGTTGGACCCCATGCCTGACGACAGGCATGAGGTCACTATTGTACATGTCCAGCAATCTTCTTAACCACTAGCCCCTCGAGCGTTCACTCTCTCACGCTCTCCGATTTGTGTTCCATTCTATCTGGAGACAGCCATATTCCTGTGTCCCTGGAGTCACATGTAAGCCAGACAGAGTAAGGATGGTACAATAGCTGGAAGTGGGAGCTGGAGGATGCAAAGAGATCTAGGTGAGTTAGCGATGGGCAAGACACTGGCAAGTGGCAGATAATCCAAAATTCTGGATTAGTGGTGCTAGAAGAGCACAGTAGTTCAGGCAGCATCCAAGGAGCAGTGAAATCGACGTTTCGGGTAAAAGCTGTTGATCACGATGAAGGGCTTTTGCCCGAAACGTCGATTTCGCTGTTTCTTGGATGCTGCCTGAATTGCTGTGCTCTTCCAGCACCACTAATCCAGAATCTAGTTTCCAGCATCTGCAGTCATTGTTTTTACCTAGATAATCCAAAATGTTGATTTATTCCCTTTGGCAAGAAGGATTGGAAATTAACTTTGGTTCACAAACAGCTAGGTCATTGGTGAGGCCTGTTCTGGTCACCCTGCTCCAGGAAGGATATTAAATTGGAGAGGGTTCAGAAGAGGTTTACCAGGCTGTTGCTAGTACTGGAAGGTTGGAATTATATGGAGAAGTTGGTTAGGCTGGGACTTTTTTGACTGGAGTTGTGAGAGGTTGAGAGGTGCTGCAAATGTGTTGCTGGTCAAAGCACAGCAGGTTAGGCAGCATCTCAGGAATAGAGAATTCGACGTTTCGAGCATAAGCCCTTCATCAGGAATAAGAGAGAGAGAGCCAAGCAGGCTGAGATAAAAGGTAGGGGCTGAGAGGTGACCTCATAGAGGTTTATATAATCATTTGGGCATAAATAAGATGAATGTCTGGTGTCTTCACCCTAAGGTTGGGGATTTCAAGTCTAGGGGACATATGTTTAAGATGAGAGGAGAAAAATTTTAAAAAGACATGAGGGGTAACTTTTTTACGCAGTGATTGGTTTGTGTAGAATGAACTTCAAAAAAAGGTCGTGGCTGCAGGTACAGTTACAATGTTTAAAAGATATTTAAACGAATACACGAATAAGAGAGGTTTGGGGAGGTATGAGCCAAGCACAACTAGTTGGGACTAGTTTAGTTGGGAACATCGGAGTGGACCAGTTGGATTGAAGGATGTGTTTCCATGCTGTATGACTACAAAACATTTAGTTCTGCACCTCCAGTAAGGTCAATGCAGCCTAAAGAGAATCATTTCGGAAGGGTTTAATTCGTAAAGCCTCCAAATCCTGTTGAGAATTTTGCAGGTTATTAAAACTGAGAAAGTTTAAGCTCTCAGATTTGTGAAAGGCTCGTGTCAGCAGACTTGAAAGGAATGTTTCCGTCGCCTCTAGCAAAGAAACTGGAAGGGGTCTGTTGACTAGAAACTTGGAGTTGGGATAGAATTAATCTAAATTTGTTTAATATATCACTACAGCTCCATGATATTGTAACCCTTTTGCTATAAATTCTGTGTCTTATGGTCTGGTTCCCCAACCAGGAGCAGTACTCTGAAAGCTAGTGCTTCCAAATAAACGTGTTGCACTATAACCTGGTGCTGTGTGATTTTTAACTTTGTCCACCCCAGTCCAACACCGGCACTTCCACGTTATGTAAATAATGGGTGACTTGGTGACAGGATACCAGCCTCTGTGCAGATATTTCAGAGTTAAATCAGGGATCTGACTTACATAGTACTGCCATCTAACGGGGAAGACCAAAATCAGAACAAACCGATACAATAAAAGCAAAATATTGCAGATGCCATAAATCTGAAATAAAAACAGAAAGCTCACGAGAAACGCAACAAGCCTGGCAGCATTTGTGGTGGGAAAAACAATGTTTCAAGTCTGATATGTCTCTTCTCTAGAACTTTTTGAGTCACACAGCCCTCTCCACAGATGTTGACAGACCTGCTGAGTTTCTCCAATGCTTCTGCCAGTAGGTACAATCTTCCATTGAGATTAGATGAATGTGAGAGAGATGTCTTTAAGATGCTCTCTTCAGCCCTAATCATTGATCCGACACTCTGACTACCTCCCTCTAATGAGGGAAGGCTGTAGCCAAGTAGTAATATTTGGCTCATAATCTGACATTCGGAACAAGGGTTCAAATCCCACCATGGCAGGTGGTGAAATTTGAATGTAATAATTTAAAGATTGTGGAATTAAAACTAACTTAATAGCAACCATTGCTGATTGTTATAAAAATGTTCACTCATGCCGTTTAGAAAGGAGGTCTGCCCTCCTTACTCAGTTCAGCCTATATGTGACTCCAGACCCACAGCAACGACTCTTAACTGTTGTCTGAAATGGTCGACCAAACCACTCTGTTTAAGGGCAATCGTTAAATGTTGGCCGTACTACATGAAGGTATAAAGGTGTGGCTGTGTGCCGAGCTTATTTTGATCATTTTTCTCTTCTTTGAAATGGTTTCGAATAAGTAATTATCTTAAAGGGGGTTATTGAGAGGGGCATTATTGGGCTGTACGGTGGTTAGCACTAATGCCTCACAGCGCTAGAACCCAGGTTCAATTCCAGTCTTGCACTACTGTTTGTGTGGAGTTTGCACACTCTCCACATGTCGTCTATGTGGGTTTCCTTCCAATGCTGCAGTTTTCTCCCACAGTCCAAGGCTGTCTAGGCTAGGTGCATTGGCTGTGGGACATAGAGGGCTACAGGAACGGGGTAGGGGTTGTGGATCTGGGTGGGATGCTCTTTAGAGGGTCAGTGTGGACATGATTGGCTGCAAGGCCTATATCCACATTGTGGGGATTCTATGATTGTAAATGACAATTTTCTAAAATATTCTTTCCCACCCCCCCACCCCCACCCCCTCCCTTGACAGAGCCGATTTGGTCCCTGTTTACACTTTTGGTGAGAATGAAGTTTACCGTCAGGTTATCTTCAAGGAAGGCAGCTTGATGAGAGCGATACAGAAAAGGTTCCAGAAGCTGATTGGATTTGCCCCCTTGGTTTTCCAAGGCCGTGGGTTTTTCTCGAGCAACTCCTGGGGTCTCGTGCCTTACGCCAAGCCCATCAACACTGTGGGTAGGTTTCTTTTCCTCCAGATAGTGCTTTAATAAATGCAGAATAACAGGGACGAAAATCACTGAACTATTAGTAAAGATTCATGCTAATGTTGTACTGAGGAGGTGGTGGTAATGTCACTGGACTAGTAATCCATAAACCACAGGCTAATGCAACATAGAATATTACAGCAGTACAGGCCCTTCGGCCCTCAGATGTTGCGCTGACCTGTGGAACCAATCTGAAGCCCATCTATCCTACACTATTCCATTTTCATCCATATGTCCACCCAATGACCAGTTATATGCCCTTTTAAAATAGGTGAGTCTACTACTATTGCAGGCTGGCCGTTCTATACCCCTACTAGTCCCTGAGTAAAGAAACTTCTGACATCTGTCCTATATCTATCACCCCTCAATTTAAAGCTATGTCCCCTCATGCTAGCCATCGCCATCCAAAGAAAAAGTTCTCGCTGTCTACCCTATCTAACCCTTGGATTATCTTATGTCTCAATTAAGTCACCTCTCATCATCTTCTGTCTAATGTAAACAGCCTCAAGTCCTCAGCCTTTCCTCATAAGAACTTCCCTCCATACCAGGCAGCATCCTAGTTAATCTTGTCTGAACCCTTTCCAAAACTTCCACATCCTTCCCATAATGCGGTGACCAGAACCATACGTAATACTCCAAGTGTGGCCATAGCAGAATTTTGTACAGCTTCAGCATGATCTCATGGTTCCAAAACTCAATCCCTCTGCCAATAAAAGCTAACACACCAAATGTCATCTTAACAACTCTATCAACCTGGGTGAAGTTTTGGGAATTTATGTACATGGACACTGAGACCTTTTCTGCTCATCTACACCACCAAGAATCTTACCGTTAGCCCAGTACTCTTTATTCCTATTACTCCTTCCAAAGTGAATCACTTCACACTTTTCCACATTAAACTCCGTTTGCCCCCTCAGCCCAGCTCTGCAGCTTATCTATGTTCCTCTGTAACCTGCAACATCTTTCGGCACTGGTCCACAACTCCACCAACCTTAGTATCATCCACAAATTTACTAACCCATCCTTCTACAGCCTCATCCAGGTCATTGATAAAAATGAAAAACAGCAATGGCCCTCAAACAGATCCTTGCAGTACATTGTTGGTAACCGAATTCCAGGATGAACATTTCCCATCAACCACCACCTGTTGTCATCTTTCAGCTAGCCAATTTCTGATCCAAACTGCTAAATCACCCACAATCCCATGCCTCCATATTTTCTGCAATAGCCTACTGTGAGGAACCTTCTCAAATGCCTTACTGAAATCCATGCACACCACATCAACCCCTTTACCCTCCTCCCACTGTTTGGTCAGAATTTTTCAAAGAGCTCAATAAGGCTTGTGAGGCACGATCTAAGCTTCACAAAACCATGCTGACTCTCCCTAATCAACCTCTTCCTTTCTAGATGATTATAAATCCTATCTCTTTACCCAGAGCAAAAGTAGTGCTCAATGGTCTATAACGATCAGGCTTGTCCCTACTCCCCTTCTTGAACAAGGGGACACCATTTGCTATCCTCAAGTCTTCTGGCACTATTCCTGTAGATAATAATGACATAATGATCAAAGCCAAAGATCTCCTGCCTAGCTTCCCAGAGAATCCTAGGATAAATCCCACCTTGCCCAGGGATCTTATCTATTTTCACACTTGCCAGAATTGCTAACATTTCCTCCTTATGAACATCAATCCCATCTAGTCTAATAGCCTGTACCTTCTTATTCTCTTCAATAACATTGTCTTTTTCCAGTGTGAATACCGACCCAAAAATATTTGTTTAGTGCTTCTCCTATCTCCTTGGACTCCACACACAACATCTCACTACTGTCCTTAATTGGCCCTAATCTTACTCTAGTCATCTTTTAATCCTGATACACCTATAGAAAGGCTCAAGGAAAACCCTAAAACTATCTGCCAATGACTTCTCATGTCCCCTCCTGGCTCCTCTTAGTTCTCTCTTTTAGATCTTTTCTGGCTAACTTGTAACTCTCAAATGCCCTAACAAGCCTTCACATCTCATCTGAACATAAGCCTTCACAGTTCCCTCACTTGACCACTTCCTCCCTGCCTGACAGGTACAAACTCATCAAGGACACTCAGTAGCTGTTCCTTGAACAAGCTCCACATTTCAATTGTGCCCTTCCTATGCACCCTAACTCTTGTCTAATGGCATCATAATTGCCTTTGCCCCAGTTATAGCTCTTGCCCTGTGGTATATACCTATCCCTTTCCGTTGCTACAGTAAATGTAACTGAATTGTGATCATTATCACCAAAGTGCTCACCTACCTCCAAATCGAACACCTGGCCAGGTACATTACCAGTACCAAATCTAATGTGGCCTCTCCCCTTGTTGGCCTGTCTACATACTGTCAGAAACCCTTCTGCACACATTGGACAAAAGCTGACCTGTCTAAAGTACTTGAACTATAGTATTTCCAGTCAATATTTGAAAAGTTAAAGGCCCCCATAACAACTACACTGTTACTTTCACTCCTATCCAGAATCATCTTTACAATCCTTTCCTCTACATCGCTCTCTGGTACTATTGGGAGGCCTATAGAAAACTCCCAACAGTGTGGCCTCCTTTCCTGTTTCTAACCTCAGCCCATACTACATCAGTAAACGAATCCTCAAACGTCCCTTCTGCCACTGTCATGCTGTCCTTGACTTACGATGCCACACCGTGCCCTGCTTTATCATCTTCTCTGTTCTTACTGCAACATCTAAATCCTGGAACCTGCTACAACCATTCCTGTCCCTGCTCTATCCATATCTCCAAAATGGCCACAACATTGAAATCCCAGGTACCAACCCATGCTGCAGGTTCACCCACCTTATTCCGAATGCTACTGGCGTTTAATAGACACACTTCAAACAGCCTTCCTGTCTGCCGGTGCACTCTAGTGACCTTGAAACCTCATTTCTGACCTCTGTACTCTCAACCTCCTAAACACTGGAGCTACAATTCAGGTTCCCATTCCCTCTGCTGAATTAGTTTAAATTAGTTTAAATCTTCCCGAAGAGCACTAGCAAACCATCCCCCACCCCCAGGATATTGGTACCCCTCTGGTTCAGGTGTAGACCATCCTGTTTGTAGAGGTCCCACCTACCCCAGAATGAGCCCCAATTATCCAGGTATCTGAATCCCTACCCCCTGCACCATCACCTTTTTAGATGTTCCTTTTTGGTTTGTAATCTCTTCTGCAGAATCACCTCTCTTCTCTACATTAAATTGCAATTGCCACCTGACCATCCACTCCACCAACCTATCCACGTTTTTCTTGAAATTGTGCACTGCCCACTCTAGATTTCACAAAGTTGCCAACTTTCGTGTCTTTTGCAAATTGTGAAAGATTGTGTACACCAAGTTCCACAACTTGGTGGGGGGAGGGGCCAGGGTTGGTGACAATTGGAAGCCAGCAGATACATGGAAGCTCCTGAACTGTGACTATCCCCAAAGTAACGCTTCAGCCACACCAAGCCATGGCTACAGCACATTACACCAGAGGCACCCCCAAGGCCCAGAACAGAGATTTGGTTTTGGAGAGTAGGTCATATTGTGGTCATAAGGAGCAATGCCAAGGGATTAACTGCCAGCAGCTGTTAAACAGTTAGGTTGAATTCCTCAGAATTTGGAAGATTGAACTAGGATTTAGTTGAAGTTTTCAAGAGATAAATGGGAGCAAAAAAGGGAAACAAATTAGGAGAAACTGTTTCTGTGAGTTGGACTTTAAGGCCATGTTTAAAACCTAAAAATTAAAGGTGGTTCTTTCAAAGATGAAATTTCTGAAACACTTTGAATGCTGAAGGGGTAGAGGTTTGTAACTTTCTGCAACTAGCAGCAGTTGTGTTAATTAAAGTGATGGAAGGTGTCATCGATAGCGCTATCCAGCTATAATCTGCTGAGAGACACCACCAGGGCCACTCAGCTCCTGACCTCATTACAGCCTTGGTCCATACATGGACAAAAGAGCTCAATTCTAGAGGTGAGATAAGATGAGATGATGGAAGACGGTGTGCAATTCTACTATCACTGGTGCAGAAACCCAGGTTAATCTCTGCTGACACAGGTTCAAATCCCATTGCAGCCACTAGTAGAATTTGAATTCTGAGAGTGACTACACTTGACATCCAGTGAGCATCGGACAGTGCTCAGGAATTCTAGTAAAACTAGAGTCAATTTGGATTTAGGGGTGAACCATCTGCTAGTTGGAGTCATGCCTCCCACAAAGATGGTGGCTGTTGGAGTTCTGCCATTGCTGGTTTGGGCTGACAGATGTAAAAAATGAGGTCTGCAGATGCTGGAGATCACAGCTGAAAATGTGTTGCTGGTTAAAGCACAGCAGGTCAGGCAGCATCCAAGGAATAGGAAATTCGACGTTTCGGGCATAAGCCCTTCATCAGGAATGAGGAGAGTGTGCCAAGCAGGCTAAGATAAGTAAGCAGGCGAGTAAGCGGCCCGTCTCCCCAATATAGAGGAGGCCACATCGAGTGCAGCGGATGCAATAGATGATGTGTGTGGAGGTACAGGTGAACTTGTGGCGGATATGGAAGGATCCCTGGTGGTGGGGTCCTCCCCTCCCCTATCAGCGTTCCGCAAAGACCACTCCCTTCGTGACTCCCTCGTCAGGTCCACACCCCCCACCAACCCAACCTCCACTCCCGGCACCTTCCCCTGCAACCGCAGGAAATGTAAAACTTGCGCCCACACCTCCTCCCTCACTTCCCTCCAAGGCCCCAAGGGATCCTTCCATATCCACCACTAGTTCACCTGTATCTCCACACACATCATCTATTGCATCCGCTGCACCCGATGTGGCCTCCTCTATATTGGGGAGACGGGCCACTTAATTGCGGAACGCTTCAGAGAACACCTCTGGGATGCCCGGACCAACCAACCCAACCACCCCGTGGCTCAACACTTTAACTCTCCCTCCCACTCCACCGAGGACATGCAGGTCCTTGGACTCCTCCACCGGCAGAACATAACAACACGACGGCTGGAGGAGGAGCGCCTCATCTTCCGCCTGGGAACCCTCCAACCACAAGGAATGAACTCAGATTTCTCCAGTTTCCTCATTTCCCCTCCCCCCACCTTGTCTCAGTCGGTTCCCTCAACTCAGCACCGTCCTCCTAACCTGCAATCTTCTTCCTGACCTCTCCGCCCCCACCCCACTCCGGCCTATCACCCTCACCTTGACCTCCTTCCACCTATCACATCTCCATCGCCCCTCCCCCAAGTCCCTCCTCCCTACCTTTTTATCTTAGCCTGCTGGACACACTCTCCTCATTCCTGATGAAGGGCTTATGCCCAAAACGTCGAATTTCCTATTCCTTGGATGCTGCCTGACCTACTGTGCTTTAACCAGCAACACATTTTCAGTTGGGCTGACAGATGGCAAGTAATACTCATGTTGGGCAATGACCATCTCCAATAGGGGAGAATCTAATCATTGTGACTTGACATTCAGTGGTGTTACCATCACTGAATAGCACTCTTTCCCCCCCCCCCCCCCCCCCCAAACTTATCAACATTGACCAGAAAATTAGGTCGGCACGTCTTATCGATACTGTGGCTACAAGAATAGATCAGAAACTAGGAATCCTGCAGTGTGTAGCTCTCAGTCCTCACTTTCTCCCTGTCCACCAACTGTAAGGCACAAGTCAGAAATGTGATGGAATACTCTCCACTTGCCCAATGCTTACAGCCCTAACAACATTCATGAAGCTTGACACCATCCAGGGCAAAGCAGCACGCTTGATTGGCACCACACCCGCAAACGTCCACTCCCCCATCACTGACATGCAGTACTAGCAACGTGTACCCTCAACAAGGTACACTGCAGACAAGTAGGAATGTGGAGTTAGTTCACATTTAAGCCATGGTCTTGTTGAATGAAGGAATTAGATAATCTGCCTATTATCACATTGTCATTGTGGAATCATGTTGCATACAAACAACAGCAAATTTGTTTATTACATTAATCAGATGACAGTAAACGAGACCACATTTTGTTACTTGGATTTCAGCAGTTAAATTGAGAAGATTCTAGGAATGAGCTGCTTGAGGAAGTGGTGGAGGCTGGTACAATTGCAACATTTAAAAGGCAGCTGGATGGGTATATGGATAGGAAGAGTTTAGAGGGATTTGGGCCAAATGCTGGCAAATAGGATTAGATTAATTAGGGATATCTATTTGGCATGGACGAGTTGGTCTGAAGGGTCTGTTTCTGTGCTATACAACTCTATAACTGGGGAATAGTCTGAGAATTCGGTCCAGACCATTCAAGAGTGATGTTAGGAAGCACTTGCACACACGCAAGGTTTGCTAGAGATTTGGAACTGGCAGGTGATGCTCGATCAGTTGTTAATTATAAATCTTACCTTTTTTTATTAAGCAATGGTATGAAGGGATATGGGCCAAAGGCTGGTTTATGGAGTTAGGCCACAGATTAGCCATGATCTCGTTGAGTAGTAGAACAGGCTCAAGGGGCTGAATGGTCTATTTATGTTCCTGATGAAGAGCATATGCCTGAAATGTCAACTCTCCTGCTCTTTGGATGCTGCTTGACTTGCTGCGTTTTTCCAGCACCACATTCGCGACTCACTTTCTCCTATTTGTGTTCCTGTCTTACATTAGTTACCGTTTTACAATTTATTTAGTCTTCAGAACGGTTTCATTTGTCTGCCGAGTGGGTTTGTGGACAGTCCTGCAATCGCGTGAGGTGTTATATTAATGCAAGTGCTGGCTCTCTCTTTGGCAAGACTGATCAAACATCCTTTTCTTTCTCTTGCAGTTGGGGAACCGATTACAGTTCCACGGATTGAGAATCCTAGTCTGGAGGAGGTGGACAGCTATCACAATATGTACATCTGCTCCCTCATCAAACTGTTCAATAAGTACAAGACCAAGTTTGGCTGCAGCGAAATGGATCGGCTGGAAGTGATTTAAGGCACTTTTGTTGCAAACACCCAGTGGCCATTTGTTGGGATCCCTCTGGAAGATGAGGAACCCTTTCAGCAGTTTCACCACTAAGTTCAAGACTTACTAAAATTGTGCCACACCTGGACTACTGAATATCGAAAGGAAATTTTTTTTTTTAAAAACAACAGCTACAAAAAAAGAAAATTATTTTCATCAAGGAACATTCTTGCCAAATTTAACATCTTAACTTGCTGGTGATTTTTAAAATTATATATAATCTAACGACACCTGTTTAATTTCTTTTTATACAACAGGATTAGTAACAAATCGATATTTGGTTTTTGAACAATAAGTGGGAGAAATGTTTAAAATGCACAAACAATGCAAAAATGCCAATGTATTCGATTATCTGATAGCTATTTGTACCTTGGCTATTTTGTTGAATTTCTATAGCAGCCCTTTTGTAATTGGAAGGGAGGGAAAACAGACTTTTTTTGTGTATGGGAGAAGTGTATTGCTTGGTCAGGTTCAGTGTTAGAATGACAATTAGCACTATGACGTGGTAATTGTGCAATAAGATAACTTCTACAGCTCCGCCAAAACACGGGGACTCCTGGAATCTTTTGCGAATCTCGCTTCAAGCGCAAGTCAAGGTCAGACCAGGATGGCGATGGTTAATCTGCAAGCCTGCAGTAGAAAGAAAAGAAAATGGATTATTCTGATCCCAAACACATTGCTGGGGACTCTTGGATGTCTGAAACAAATTGCTGGAGAAACTCTGTGGAAAGAGAAAGTTAAACTTAACGTTTTGAGTCCACTGATGACTCTTCAGAACTGCAGGTAGCTTGGAGAAAGATGGTACGCATGCTGAAGATAGTGGATGAAAGGAGTGAGTGGATAGGGAACCCAGAGAGAGACAAAAGGTGAGGATAACAGTTGGTAGATAAAGGGATTAGTGATCATAAGCCAGGGAACAAGAGAAGCTAAATAGGTCATTATGGGTGGGTGAAAATGGGTTCATTGAGCTGAAGGCACCCCATTTTATGACAGAATCTGGGGTAATAGGCATTTAAAAAATGTCTTCATGTTCTAAAATTATTAAACTTGATAAAGAATCCAGGCGGCTGCAGATTCCCCAAGTGGAAGATGAGATGTTGTTTCTCTGTCCTGCAGAGTCGGCCTCATCTGGAGCACTGCAGCAGGCCTGAGACAGAAAAGCTGGCTGGAGAGCACAGCTCTGTTTTCGCTGCACAGATGCTGTCTGACCTGCTGTGTTTCTCCAGCAATCGCTGATTGTCTTGTGAATCCCTTAGTTTCTTGCCTTCAAGTTGCTGTTGTCAGCAGCTGCCTTCTGTTTGTGCAGCCAGCAGGAGGTGCTGCAGTTGCCATGACTGTCTCAGTGGGAAATGACTGAGCTGTGATTCTCTAACCAACTGCACCTGGACATGGGGCGCCCCTGGATTGACCTGTGTTTGGAATAACACAGAATGAGTAGCTACGTTCATGGTGAAAACAAGACAGGAGAGAGAACATTTAGGTCTCAAATACTTTTAGAGGGGGAGCAAAAATGGAGCTGAACTCTTTTTTTTCTCGCTCGCTATTTTCTCTCTCTCGCTCTTATTTTTCTCTCTCTCCCTCTGAAGTAATTTGATAGCAGGAGCCAATTGATTTAAATTTGCACTATGTTTCTCACAAGAGTTCAACAAAGCACCAATGGAGACATTCCAACAAGCTTTTAAAATACCTTTTACAACAATTTTGATTACAGCTCGCTATTTGAAGCAAAGCCATATTGTAACTTTTTTTTAACTCTAATTTTAAATGAAATGTATAAAATTGGTTTGAGTGACTGACTGTGTGGTGATTTGGAAACAGGTGAAAGACCCTGCTTTGTGGTGCCCGGTGTTCAAACAGTTTCAATATTTTTCTGCTCTTGCCTTTCACCACTTCTCCCCATCTTGTCTTAACCTCTTTTCCCCACCCCACTCCCTCCACAGTTACACCACAAGTTGACAAAACAGATTTTTGTACCATATTGTGGAGTCAAAATAAAAGTGGTTTTTTAATTAAAAAAAAAGCAAGCCTAGTTAATATTACCTGGTGCTTGAGTTCGATTTTTGAAGAGAATTCATGTTAATGACCCAAGAAAACGGCATTGACTGCTTCGTTGACTAAGGAACTTGTCAATGTTGAATGAAAGCAATTGGGAGTGTTCTCCTGGGAGAGAAGTAGGCTGTGCAGTGGCACAGCAGTTAGCACTGCTGCCTCGCAGTGCCAGAGATCTGGGTTCAATTCCCGCCTCAGGCGACTGACTGACCGTGTGGAGTTTGCATGTTCTCCCCGTGTCTGCGTGGGTTTCCTCTGGGTGCTCTGGTTTCCTCCCATAGCCCAAAGATGTGCAGGTCAGGTGAATTGCCCATGCTAAATTGCCCATAGTGTTAGCTAAGGGGTAAATGTAGGGGTATGGGTGGGTTGCGCTTCGGCGGGTCGGTGTGGACTTGTTGGGCTGAAGGGCCTGTTTCCACACTGTAAGTAATCTAATTTGATGGGGGTTTTCAAATCATGAGTGGGCTGGATAGAGTGGATAGGGGGAAGCTGTTCCTGCTTGTAAAAGGCTGCAGAACAAAAGTCATGATTTAGAGATGCTGGTGTTGGACTGGGGTGTACAAAGTTAGAAATCACACAACACCAGGTTATAGTTCAACAGGTTCAACACCAATTGTTAAAGTGCGCTTGAGAATGTAACTTTTTTAAAAAAAATTTTGCTATTTACATATGAAAAAACTGATACTAACATGGTCATTCTAAAAGATGAGACTTCACAAACAATTAGGATCTTTCTCAATATATAATTTCAGTTATGTCACACTGGGAACTTTTGCTATAAATTCTGTGTCTTACAATCTTACTCTCCACAATCGCCTGACGAAGGAGCAGCGCTCTGAAAGCTAGTGCTTCCAAATAAACCTGTTGGACTATAACCCGAACAACAAAATAGTGTGCAAAAGAAGCCAGGGTGAAGTGAGAAAATACTTTTGCACCCAGCGAGTAGTTGGGGTGTGGGATGCACTGCCTGGAAATGTGGTGGAGACAGGTTTAACTGAGGCAGTCCGAGGGCATTGGATAGTTATTTAGATAGAAATGGTGTGCAGGAATATGGGGGGAGGTGGTGGGGGAGGTAAGAGATTGACCCTAAAGAGCCAGTACAGGCGCAATGGGCTGACTAGCCTCTTTCTGCACTGTAGCAATCCTGTAATTCTGTTTCTGCACACAACTGCATTCAGAACAGGGCTGGTTGGTTATTTATGAATATTCAACTCAGGAACAGAAGGTGGCCATTTGGTCTCTCGAGTCTACTCCATCGTACAAAATGATCATGGCTTGCCTGATTGTAACTCCACATTCCTAACCCCCTTTTCCCCCTTCCATCACCCTTTCATGCTTTTTTTTTTCTAAAATTCGATCTTTGCCTCAAAACTATTTGGAGCTCACCACCTTTCTGAGTTCCAAATGTACATGTAGAACATAGAACAGTACAGCACAGGAACAGGCCTTTTGGCCTATGATGTTGTGCTGAACATGACGTCAAATTAAACTAATCCCTTTTGCCTATCCTTGCTCCACTCCCTCCATTCCTTGCATATCCATGTGTTTATCTAAAAGCCCCTTAAATGCCCCTATCGTATCTGCCTCCAACCCCCCCCCCCCCCCTCCCCCCAACCACCCCCTGGCATAATGTTTCACACTCTTACCACTCTGTGTTTTAAAAACAAAACTTGACCCTCACATTTCCTTTAAATGTTCCCCCCTCTTGCCTTCAATGCTGGGGGAAAATTTTTGTCTGACATGGGTGAGCCCCTATTCTTAAGCAGTGACCCCGTAGTTTTAGTTTTTCCCACAAGGGGGAAGTATCCTGGTGTTCTTTGGTCCTTCACCTGCTTCATCACTGACCTTCCTTCATCATATGGCAAGTAACATTTGTGCTGTCAAGCTTTAACTTCAAGTCCTTAGAATATGCACCTTCAACATCCACTTCAATCTCCACCAGCAGCTCGGTAGCAGCAGTGTTTGCCAACTACAAGATGTGCTGCAACAACTCACTAAGACTGACTGATTAGACAGCACCTTCCAAACCCACGACCACTTCCATCTAGAAGGACAAGGCAGCAGATACATGGGAACACCGCCCCCTGCAAGTTCCCCTCCGTGTCACTCCCCATCCTGACTTGGAAATATATTGCTGTTCCTTCATCGTCACTGAGTCAAAATCCTGGAATTCCCTCCCTAAGGGCATTGTAGGTCTACCTACAGCGCAAGGACTACAGCGGTTCAAGAAGGCAGCTCACCCCCACCTTCTCAAGGGGTGACTAGGGCTGAATAACCATTACCTATCTCTCAGTGATTGCCCAATCCCCCACACATCTTGGTTTTAAAAATTGTTGGATCTGTCTACTTCTTAAAACCATCCTTGCAGAGGATCTACTTGTCCTGGAGGCCTTTGTTGGCACAAGCTTACTTCTCAAAGGGGCAGGACCTATCCCCATTGTCCCTCAACTAACATCAGCAAACGAGATGTTCTGGGGGGAACTCGCTGTGCACTGATTGGCTGCCACATTTCCAACATTGCAAGACTTCAAGAAAATAATTCATTGATTGTGAAGCATTTGGAGCATCATCTGGTGGCTGCCAATAGGTGCTATATAAATGTAAGTTCTTTCTTATGTGGCAGACAACAGCTGCAGCTGAAGTCAGGGGTGGGTTGCAATGATGGTGTAGTAATGTCATTATGCTAATAATCCAGAGGCCCAGGACAAGGAACTGAGTTCATATCCCACCAAAGCAGCTGGTGGCACTTCTGTTTAATTGATAAATCTGGAATCAATAATTAGTCTCAGTGAGGGTGACTGTGACACGAGTGGTTATTATAAAATGTCTTCTACTGCTCCAGACCCACAGCAATGTAATTGACTCTGTGACTCTGAACAGTCCTCTGAAATGGCCCAAGCAAGATGCTCAACTCCAGGGCAATGAGGGATGTGCAGCAAAACACTGGCCAAGCCAGTGACACCTACATCCCACGAAAGATATTGAACAGGCCTTTCCATATGAGGTAATGATGTTACTATATTAAAAGATCAAATCACTGCTGTTTTGGCTGTTTGAAACCGATCAGAAGGAAATGCATTGTAGAAGCAATTTATAAAAGGATCAATGTGAGGTATTGCATTTTGTTAAAAAAAAAACAGGGGCAGGACTTATACAACTCCGCGTCGGGCCTGGGGAGTCGAATAGAACAGAGAAACCTAGGGGTGGGGGTAGATGATTCTTTGGAATTTATATCACATGTAGAAGGGTGGTTAAGAAGGCATTTAGCACACTTGCCTTCATTGCTCAGACCTTTGAGTTTCGGAGTGTGGACGCCATGCTGGGGTTGTAAAGGACATTGGTGAGGCCTCTTCTGGACGACTAGGGCTGAATAACCACTACCTGTCTGTCAGTGATAACCCAATCCCACAAATAAGTCTGGTCGCCCTGTTATAGGAAGGATATTATTAAATTGGAGAGAAAGTTTTTATGGGGATTGGAAGGTTTCATTTTTCGTCAGAGGCTTGATAGGCTGGGACTATTTCTACTGGAGCGTAGGAGGTTGAGGGGTGATCTTAGAGAGGTTTATAAATTGTGAGGAGCATAGGTAAGGTGGAGGGCAAAGGTCTGTTCCTCAGGGTGGGGGGAAAGATTTAAAAGGGACCTGAGGGGCAACATTTTCACACAAAAGGTGGTTTGTATGTGGAGTGGAGTGAACTGCCAGAGGAAGTTGGAGATTCAGGTACAGTTACAACATTGAAAGACATTTGCACAGGTTCATGAATAGGAAAGGTTCAGAGAGATATGGGCCAAATGTCAGCAAATGGGCAACTGGTTGGCGTGGACAAGTTGGACAGAAGGGTCTATTTCCGTGCTGTATGACTCTATCACAGTATTATTTAAATGGAGAAAAACTGCAACACAAAGGGACCTGGAGGAGCTTGTGCATGAAACCCAGAAAGATAGCACACAGAGGCAGCAGGGAATCAGGGAGGTTAATGGATTGTTGGCCCTTACTTCAAGGGGGTTGGAGTATAACAGTAGGGAAGTCTTACTGTAACTGTACAAGGTGCTGGGCAGATCTGGAGCACTGCGAGCAGTTTTGTTTCCCTATTTAAGGAAAGGTATCATTTCATCAGAGAAGGCTCACTAGGATGATCCGTGGGATGGGAGGGATTGCCTTATGAGCAAAGGCTAAACAGATGAGGATTCTTCTCCCTGCAGTCTAGAAGAATGAGAGGTGATCTGATTGATATGTATAAAATTCTTAAGGGGCTTGAGTGGGTCAATACTGAGAGGATATTTCCCCTCATGAGCGGGTCTAAGACCAGAGGGCACAGTCTCAGGATAAAGGGGCACCAATTTCAGACTGAGATGGGGAGGAATTTCTTCTCTCAGAGGGTTGTGAATCTTTGGAACTCCTCGTCACAGAGAGCTGTGGGGGCAGAGTCCTTGGGTATATTTAAGACTGAGACAGATTCTTGATCAGTCGGGGAATCGAGGGTTATGGGCAAAGGGCAGGAAAGAGGATGTGAGGAATGTGGAATCAGCCATGAACCTATTGAATGGGGGTGCAGGTTCGAGGGGCTGAATGGCCCACTCCTGTTCCTATTTCTTATGGTCTAAATAGATAGGAAGAAGCTATTCCCACTCATAAAAGAAAGATAACGAGAGAGCATCATTTTAAATTGATGCAAGGGCTAAGTGAGAAAATCCTTTTCACCCAGCAAGTAATCACCTTCTCCCCCACCTCCATCTACCTGCCACACTCTCAGCTCCCTTCCCCCCAGCCTCACTCCCCCTCCCATTTATCTCTCACACACCCCCCAGCCCGCAAACCTCATTCCTTATGAAGAGCTTATGCTCAGAATGTTGCTTCTCCTGCTCCTCGGATGCTGCCTGACCTGCTGTGCTTTTCCAGCAACACACTCTCGACTCTGATCTCTAGCATCTGCAGTCCTTACTATCTGCCAGAGGAAGTGGTGGAGGCTAGTGCAATTACAACATTTAAAAGGTATCTGGATGGTTATGTGAATAGGAAGGGTTTGGAGGGATCTGGACCAAATGCTGGCAAATGGGACTAGATTTATGGAGGACATCTGGTCTGCTTCGACAAGTTGGACTGAAGGGTCTGTTTCTGTGCTGTATATCTCTATGACGCTATGAAGGGTATGGGAAGAAATCAGGAGATTGGCATTTGGTAATGATGCTCGTTTGAAGAGCCGATGTAGGCATAACCCTCCAACCACAAGGTATGAATTCAGATTTCTCCAGCTTCCTCATTTCCCCTCCCCCCACCTTGTCTCAGTCGGTTCCCTCAACTCAGCACCGCCCTCCTAACCTGCAATCCTCTTCCTGACCTCTCCGCCCCCACCCCACTCCGGCCTATCACCCTCACCTTGACCTCCTTCCACCTATCCCACCTCCATCGCCCCTCCCCCTAGTCCCTCCTCCCTACCTTTTATCTCAGCCGGCTTGGCTCTCTCTCTCTTATTCCTGATGAAGGGCTTATGCTCGAAACGTCGAATTCTCTATTCCTGAGATGCTGCCTGGCCTGCTGTGCTTTGACCAGCAACACATTTGCAGCTGTGATCTCCAGCATCTGCAGACCTCATTTTTTACTCGAAGATTTTAACCTACTGCGAATCCTCTTACAAGGATGCCTTCCTTGAAGAAGCTCTCTTCCTCCCTCTACAAGGATTTCAGTGAGTCCCTCTCTCACTGCACCCCCCAGGTCATCTCCTCTGCACAGAAGCTCTTCAGCCACGTTCTCAAACAGACCCGTTACCACAGCCACATCTCCTTCCTCAGCACCTGCCTAAGGAACCGACTGATCCCACACGGACTCCGAACTACATTCCAACCAACAAAATTTGGACCCAACCAGGACAACCTGTACCTACAACAAATCCGAAGCCTCCAGCAACAGACCTCCCTGCGGATCCTCCGCTCCACCCTTGCAGCCATGCGTCGCTACCTACACTCCCTGCAATCAGCCCTACCCCAGCTCAGGACAACACTCTCACAGACCTGCAAAGGACCCCTGCTGTTCTTCATCTACAGAAGAATCCACAAACTCAACAAACAGTTCTTCCTAGCCCTATCAGAGATTAAAGACAGTAAGTACCAAAAACTTTCATGTACTTACCCCCACACTCGTGGCCCCTCAACTGTTCCAGAATCTTCCACAGGCCTGTCGGACGCCATTACACATGTGGCCTCCACAGCGCCCGCGGCACCAAAGGCCGCCGCCGACCGTGACGTCACTTCCGCCCCCACCGACCTCGGAGCCCCCGCGATCGCCGCCCCTACAACTGCCCCGGTGACCACCACACACACAACCGCTTCCACAATCGCCGACGGACCCGCGACCCACGCGGCCACCGGGAATGACCACCACTCCTCCGTCGCCGCAACCATTTCCGCCCCTCCGGTTGCCGTCGACGCAGCCACTTCCGCCCCCACTGACATCACTAACCTGCAGGAGCACAAATCCTCAGGTTTCCCCGCCCCCACGCCGTCTTTCGTCACTACGCATAACCCCGCCCATAACCCCGCCCCCACGCCATCTCCCGTCGCTTCACGTAACCCCGCCCCCACGCTTATTTCCGTCACGACGCATGACCCCGCCCCCACGTCGAGCAACGTCACCACGTCTAACTCCGCCCCTACTTCGATCTCTGTCCCCGCCCCTAACCCCGCCCCCAGCTCCAGCTCCAGCTCCAGTCCCACACCAGGTCCTAGCTCCCAGCCCTGCCGGATTTTCACCATCCCTCCAGATCTCCCCCTCTCTGAGGATGAGAGATCAGTCCTCAGCAGGGGCCTCACCTTCGTTCCCCTACGCCCTCGGATTAATGAGTTCAACACGCGGCGAGATATTGAACAATTCTTCCGCCGCCTTCGCCTCCGTGCCTACTTTCACAACCAAGACTCCCGCCCACCCTCTGACGACCCCTTCTCCCGCCTCCAACACACCCCATCCACCTGGACACCCCGTGCAGGCCTCCTACCCGCCCTCGACCTCTTTATAGCCAACTGCCGCCGTGACATCAACCGACTCAACCTGTCCACCCCTCTCACCCACTCCAACCTCTCACCCTCAGAACGTGCAGCCCTCCACTCCCTCCGCTCCAATCCCAACCTCACCATCAAACCCGCAGACAAGGGAGGCGCGGTGGTAGTTTGGCGCACTGACCTGTACACCGCTGAAGCCAAACGCCAGCTCGCGGACGCCTCCTCTTATCGCCCCCTTGACCACGACCCCACCTCCCACCACCAAACCATCATCTCCCAGACCATCCAGGACCTCATCACCTCAGGGGATCTCCCATCCACCGCCTCCAACCTCATAGTCCCACAACCCCGCACCGCCCGTTTCTACCTCCTGCCCAAAATCCACAAACCTGCCTGCCCCGGCCGACCCATTGTCTCAGCCTGCTCCTGCCCCACCGAACTCATCTCCCAATACCTCGACACGGTCCTGTCCCCTTTAGTCCAAGAACTCCCCACCTACGTTCGGGACACCACCCACGCCCTCCACCTCCTCCAGGATTTTCGCTTCCCCGGTCCCCAACGCCTTATTTTCACTATGGACATCCAGTCCCTGTACACCTCCATCCCCCATCACGAAGGACTCAAAGCCCTCCGCTTCTTCCTTTCCCGCCGCACTAACCAGTACCCTTCCACTGACACCCTCCTTCGACTGACTGAACTGGTCCTCACCCTGAATAACTTCTCTTTTCAATCCTCCCACTTCCTCCAAACTAAAGGAGTTGCCATGGGCACCCGCATGGGCCCCAGCTATGCCTGCCTCTTCGTAGGATATGTGGAACAGTCCATCTTCCGCAACTACACTGGCACCACCCCCCACCTTTTCCTCCGCTACATCGATGACTGTATCGGCGCTGCCTCGTGCTCCCACGAGGAGGTTGAACAGTTCATCAACTTTACTAACACCTTCCATCCCGACCTGAAATTCACCTGGACTGTCTCAGACTCCTCCCTCCCCTTCCTAGACCTTTCCATTTCTATCTCGGGCGACCGACTCAACACAGACATCTATTATAAACCGACTGACTCCCACAGCTACCTGGACTACACCTCCTCCCACCCTGCCCCCTGTAAAAACGCCATCCCATATTCCCAATTCCTTCGTCTCCGCCGCATCTGCTCCCAGGAGGACCAATTCCAACACCGCACAACCCAGATGGCCTCCTTCTTCAAGGACCGCAGATTCCCCCCAGACGTGATCGACGATGCCCTCCACCGCATCTCCTCCACTTCCCGCTCCTCCGCCCTTGAGCCCCGCTCCTCCAACCGCCACCAAGACAGAACCCCACTGGTTCTCACCTACCACCCCACCAACCTGCGCATACAACGTATTATCCGCCGCCATTTCCGCCACCTCCAAACGGACCCCACCACCAAGGATATATTTCCCTCCCCTCCCCTATCAGCGTTCCGCAAGGACCACTCCCTTCGTGACTCCCTTGTCAGATCCACACCCCCCACCAACCCAACCTCCACCCCCGGCACCTTCCCCTGCAACCGCAGGAAATGTAAAACTTGCGCCCACACCTCCACACTCACTTCCCTCCAAGGCCCCAAGGGATCCTTCCATATCCGCCACAAGTTCACCTGTACCTCCACACACATCATCTATTGCATCCGCTGCACCCGATGTGGCCTCCTCTATATTGGTGAGACAGGCCGCTTACTTGCGGAACGCTTCAGAGAACACCTCTGGGCCGCCCGAACCAACCAACCCAATCACCCCGTGGCTCAACACTTTAACTCCCCCTCCCACTCCACCGAGGACATGCAGGTCCTTGGACTCCTCCACCGGCAGAACACAACTACACGACGGCTGGAGGAGGAGCGCCTCATCTTCCGCCTGGGAACCCTCCAACCACAAGGTATGAATTCAGATTTCTCCAGCTTCCTCATTTCCCCTCCCCCCACCTTGTCTCAGTCGGTTCCCTCAACTCAGCACCGCCCTCCTAACCTGCAATCCTCTTCCTGACCTCTCCGCCCCCACCCCACTCCGGCCTATCACCCTCACCTTGACCTCCTTCCACCTATCCCACCTCCATCGCCCCTCCCCCTAGTCCCTCCTCCCTACCTTTTATCTCAGCCGGCTTGGCTCTCTCTCTCTTATTCCTGATGAAGGGCTTATGCTCGAAACGTCGAATTCTCTATTCCTGAGATGCTGCCTGGCCTGCTGTGCTTTGACCAGCAACACATTTGCAGCTGTGATCTCCAGCATCTGCAGACCTCATTTTTTACATGATGTTCGGTGTTGTTACAATTCGGTGATTTAGTCCCACACCCTGTCTTGCCTCACAGCCAACTCATCCAGTTCTGACTGTTGCTTAAAATTGTAATGAGTAGATTTTACCACTAGAGGATGCCACAGTCAATTCTTAGATTTAATAACTGAGTGAGGAAAAGTAGCACAGAAGTTCCAGATGAAATATGTGAAACACAAACATAGAAATCAGCAGCAGGAGGAAACTATTCAACCCGCGTTTTGAGAAAATCTGTAGCTCAGGTTGAGTTTCTGGATATAGGTTTGCTCACTGAGCTGGAAGGTTTGTTTTCAGATGTTTCGTCACCAGACTAGGTAACATCATCAGTGAGCCTCCGGATGAAACACTGCTGGTATGACCCCCTTTTTATTTATATTTTTAGGTGTCCGTGGGTTGGTGATGTCATTTTCCTGAAAATGAACCTTCCAGCTCAGTGAGCAAACCTATGTCCAGAACTAGGCCTCATCTTCCACGTCAGGACCCTTCAACCCCAGGGCATCAATGTGGACTTCACCAGTTTCCTCATTTCCTCTCCCTCTCACCTTACCCTAGTTCCAAACTTCCAGCTCAGCACTGTCCTCATGACTTGTCCCACCTGTCAATCTTCTGTCCCGTCTTTCTGTTCCACCCTCCTCTCTGACCTATCACCTTTACCCTTTCCACCATCCATCTATTGCACTCTCAACTACCTTCTCTCTAGCCCCACCCCCTGTCATTTATCTCTCTGCCCCCAAGGTTTCCAGCCTCATTCCTGATGAAGGGCTCCTGCCCGAAACGTCGACATTCCTGCTCCACGGATGCTGCTTGACCTGCTGTGCTTTTCCAGCATCACTTCAATCTTGACTCTAATCTCCAGCATCTGCAGTCCTCACTTTCGCCTCCATCCAGAACTATTCAACCCATGGAGCCTGCTCCAACATTCAATAAGATCATGGCTATAACCTCAAAATGATAAAGTGTGGCGCTAGAAAAGGCACAGCAGTTCAGGCGGTGTCCAAGTAGCAAGGGAGTCAAGGTTTCAGCCAGAACCCTTCATCAGGACTGGGAAGGGGAAAGGGATTGAGAGATAAATGAAGGGAAAGAGGTGGGGCTGGACGAATGGTGGGCGAAGGTAGGAGGTGATTATGATAGGTCGATGAGAAGGATGGAGCAGATAGGTGGGAATGAAGATGGACAGGTAGGTCAGGTCAAGAGGGCGGTGCTGAGTCGGAGGGTTGGATCTGGGATGGTGTAGGGTGAGGGGAAATTGGGAATTCAATGCAGATGCCATGTGGTTGTAGGGTCCCACAGCGGAAGATGAGGTGTATCTCCTTCAGTTTGCGAGTGGCCTTGTGTAGGCGATGGAGGATGCCCAGAATGGATGTGTCCTCAGGGGAGTGGGAAGGGGAGTTGATGTGGATGGCCACAGGAAGGTGGGTTTGGTTGGTGCTTATGGACCAGAGATGTTCCCTGAACCGTTCTGCGAGTTTGCGCTTGGTCTCTCTGAGAGGCGAGTACGTGTATGGAATGAGCTGCCAGAAGAAGTGATGGAGGCTGGTGCAATTACAACATTTAAAAGGTATATGAATAGAAAGGGTTTAGAGGGATATGGGCCAAGTGTTAGCAAATGGGACTAGATTAGGTTGGGATATCTGGTCAGCATGGACAAGTTGAACCATAGGGTCTGTTTCCATGTTGTACATCTCTATGATTCTCTGACTGTATGTAGAGGAGACCACATTGAGAGCAGCAGATGCTATAGATGAGGTTGGAGGATGTACAAGTAAATTTCTGCTGGATTTGGAATGATGCTTAGGGAGCGTTGGACAGAGGTGAGGAGGGAGGGGTGGGCGCAGGTTTTGCACCTCTTGCAGCCTGTCCCCAATAACCTTTCAACACCTTGTTTATCGAGAATCTATCCACCTTTGCCTTAACAATTCAAGGACTCTGCTTCTCCCACCCTTTAAGGAAGAGAGATGCAGAGTCTCATCACCTCCTGAAACAGGTAAATTTCCACAATCTCGGTCTTGAATGGGTGACCTCTGATTTTTAAACAGTGACCCCTAGTTCTACATCCTCTCCACATACACCCTGTCAAGCCACCTCTAGATCTTAGATGTTTTAATCAAGTTACATTTACGCTTCTTAACTCCAACTGATCCAAGTTTGGTCTGTCCACCCTTTCCTCATAAGGCAACCCACACCTTCCAGGTATTAACTTAAAAATCACACAACACTAGGTTATAGTCCAACAGGTTTAATTGGAAGCACTAGCTTTTGGAGCACCACTCCTTCATCAGGTGGTTGTGACACAACCACCTAATGAAGGAGCGACGCTCCGAAAGCTAGTGCTTCCAAATAAACCTGTTGGACTATAACCTAGTGTTGTGTGATTTTTAACTTTGTACACCCCAGTCCAACACCGGCATCTCCAAATCATGACTTCCAGGCATTAGTGTGGTAAATCTTCTCTGAACTACACTGCATTGAAAATCTTCCTTTAAAAAGGTGACCAATATTATACACAGCGCTCCTGATGCGGTCCCACCAGTGCTCTGTATGATGAAGCACTACTTCCCTACCTTTGTATCAATTCCCCTTGCTATAACTGATAATATTCTATAAGTTCCCTAATTAGTTGCTGTATCTGCACACAAACCTTTTGCAATAAATACCTCAGAATCCTCTGCATCTCTGGGCTCTGCAAACTCTCACCATTTGGATAATCTTTTTTATTCAGCCAGTGAAGTATGCCATTTTTGCATTTTCCCACATGATGCTCTCTTTGCCGCATCTTTGTCTGCTTAATCTAGCTATCTAACTCTTTCTATCACCTCCATCTGTTCTCTTCACAACTTACTTTCCCATCTACCTTTGTGTCACCAGCAAATGTGGCAATCCATACCTTCTGTACCTTTGTCCAATAAACATTTAACATTATTCCTTAATTATTCAGTGAAGATTCCTGTGTGAAGATAAGGGTGGCATGGTGGCTCAGTGTGCCAGGGACCTGAGTTCAATTTCAGCCTCAGGTGACTGTCTGTGTGGAAGTTGTACATTCTCCCTGTGTCTGTGTGAGGTTCCTCCCATGGTCCAATCATGTGCAGGTTAGATGGATTAGCTATGGGACTTGCAGGGTTATGGGGATAGGGTTGGTATGGGCTGAATGGCCTGCTTCCACCCTGCAGGGATTCTATAGTTCTATGAGGTGGAGAACATGAGGGCTTTAGGAAGGTGTGAGAGCTGAGGGCAGTTTTTCAATTTTCTTTTGTTGTTTCAACAAAGTGCCAAAAGGCAGGGTGGCAGGGTTCAATTCAGTTTACCTTCACATCCATACCCCTAGTTATCCCAAGGGCAGTTAAACATCAATCGCCCTGGTGTCACATGAGGGGCAGACTCATTGAGGATGGCAGATTTGCTTCCTTAAAGAGCATTAGTGAAGTGGATGGGTATTTATTACAATCAACAATGGTCACATGGTAGAATGTTGGTCAGTTCAGTTGGCTGGACTGCTGGGTAAGGGTTATCAACAGTGTGGATTCAGTTCCTGCACTGGCTGAGGTCACCATGGAGGACTCTCCTCAAGCTCTCCCCTCTGACCTGAGGCACGGCCAGCCTCAGGATAAACCACCATCTCTCTCTCACTCTCTCTGTCTCTTTCTTTCTCTTTCTCTCTCTACTGAGAGAGAAGTCCTATGGTCTGGTTAAGATGAAGGTGACTTCACTTTTATCGGTAGTTGCCAATTGGGCTAGCTTTTCATTCCAGGTGTTTCCCCTCAATGAATTTAAGATTTCATCATCTGCTCTGTGAGATTGGAAGCCATGTCCCCAGAACATTATGTTGGCATTCTGGAGTAAGTGTCCAGCGATATTACTACCACCATCTCCTTGCTGAAGACCACCTTCCAAGTGAGGACAGGCTGCACACTTGGCCAAACTGCTGGCACACTCAAAGAGGTGGCACTCTGTGGTGCCAGAGAACATATTGGAAAGAGAAGCAGAGAGTTCATTCAAACTGAGACCCTCAGATAAAGTAGGGAGCAGTGGTAGTGATAATAATACATGGGCACAGGCTGATGAATCTGGCACGGATGAAGGGATTTTGTCTGAAACATCGATTTTCCTGCTCCTCGGATGCTGCTTGGCCTGCTGTGCTTTTCCAGCACCACTCTAATCTAGACTGGGTTCAAATCCCAGCCTGTCAGCTAGTAGAATTTAAATTCAGTTAGTAAATCCTGGAATTGAAAGCTGCACTCAGCAATGGTGACCATGATCATTATCACAGAAACTCCATCTGCACTGGTGATCTGAAAATGTAATTTTAATTACCCATGGTAACGTGGGCTGTTGAAGAATTAATTCAACCTGAAGTTTAAACTCTGATAGTTATATTAGTAGTTGTTGTTAATTGGCAACTATTGTCTTTGTTGCAAGTACCTATCTGGGTCTCAAATGTCCTTTAGGGAAGGAAATCTGCCATCCTGACCTGGTCTGGCCTACACGTGACTCCAGACCCACAGCAATGTGTTTGAGGAGCATGGATCAGATGAATAGCCAATGTCTTTTTTCCCTAAGATAGGGGAGTCCAAGACTAGAGGGCATAGGTTTAAGGTGAGAGAGGAAAGATTTAAAAGGAACCTTAGAGGCAGCTTTTTAACTCAGAGGGTGATATGTGTATGGAATGAGTTGCCAGAGGAAGTGATGGAGGCTGGTACAATTACAACATTTAAAAGATATTTGGATGGGTATATGAATAAGAAGAATTTGGAAGGATATAGGCCAAATGCTGGCAAATGGGACTAGATCAATTTAGGATATCTGGTCAGCATGGAAGAGTTGTTTGGTAGGATCTGTTTCCATGCTGTATAGTTCTATGATTTTTCTCTGCCTGCTGAAATGGTAGAGCGAGACATTCAGATCAAGGGCAATTCGAGATGGGCAACAAATGCTTGCCCTGCCTGGGACACACACCTCCCCTGAATGAAGAAAGAAAAAATTAATAGTTTGAAGACAGGCAGGTGCCCACCAACTGTGTGTATGAGAGAGTCTGTGTGTGTGTGTGTGCGTATGTGCGTGTATGCAGCTGTGTGGGGGAGGGGGAGTTGTTGGAACCTTCCAAAAACCTGGACACTGGGAGCCTGCCTTGATATCATTGGTTGATATAACATACAGTGATACAATTCCGATGCTTGTTAACTCAGAGCAACCTTGTAAAATGGCCATCAAAGAGCATTAGCTATCTGCTCTCCACTGTTTTACAATGGTATACAGAGCAAACAGCAGGCCTACATTAGAGGCTATCATCTCAGGTGTTGGGGGGAATTTGTGGTGGGGCTGGGAGGGGGAGTTGCTACGATGTGTGTGGAACTTCAGTGGGGAAATAGGAAAAGGATTATGGAACAATGGCCTTTATTTCAAAGGAAGTGGAGTATAAAACTAAACAAGGCACAGTCTTGTCAGACCACAGCTGGAATACTGTGAACAGTTTTGGGCCCCTTATCTAAGGGAAGATGGATTGGCACTGGAGGGGGACCAGGGAAGGTTCACTCAATCGGTAACAGGTATGGAGGGACTGTCTTATGGAGAGAGCTTGCGTAGATAGGGCCCGGACTCATTAGACTTTAGGGAAATGAGAAGAATATTGAAAAACACACGATTCTCAAAGGGCTTCAAGATAGATGGGGAAAGGTTGTTTCCCCTTGTGGGAGAGTCTAGACCCTGAGGGCATCATCTCAGAATAAGGGGTCACCTATTGAAGAGAGAGAGAGATGAGGAGGAATTTCTTTTCTCTGAGCAGAGTGAATCTGTGGAATTCTTTACTGCAGAGGGCTATAGGGGCTGGGACATTGAGTCTATTTAAGACTGAGACAGAGAGATTTTCAATCAGAAAGAGATCAAAGGTTATGGGGAAAAGGCAGGAAAAAGGAGTTGAGAATTATCAAATCGTTGAATGGGGAGTAGACTCAATGGGCTGAATGGCCTACTTCTGCTCCTGGGTTTTATTGTGGCCTTTTCACAAAACTGTTTGTCAAATCATTGGACTGCTCAAGTCAGCCAAAGTAGACAGTGTAATATTTGGAATGATAGCCTAGTTTAAAAGCTCAATTGCTGATTATTCATTGATTTTTGAATGTCAGACAGGCTGCCAATTCCAGCAAAAAACATTCCCTTTGTGGAGGGATCGAATCCAGCAGTTCTGTGGCTCAGTGGTTAGCACTGTGGTCTCACACTGCCAGGAGAAAGTGAGGACTGCAGATGCTGGAGATCAGAGCTGAAAATATGTTGCTGGAAAAGCGCAGCAGGTCAGGCAGCATCCAAGGAGCAGGAGAGTCGACGTTTCAGGATTCCTGAAGAAAGGCTCATGCCCGAAACGTCGATTCTCCTGCTCCTTGGATGTCACACTGCCAGGAACCTGGGTTTGATTCCAGCCTCGATCGACTGTGTGGAGTTTGCACATTCTCCCCGTGTCTGAGTGGGTTTCCTCTGAGTGTTCCGGTTTCCTCCCACAGTCCACAGATGTGCAGGTTAGGGTTGGATTGGCCGTGGGAAATGCAGGATTACAGGGAAAGGGTAGGAGGGCTGGGGGTGGGATGTTTTTCAGACTTGAGGGACTGAATGGCCTACTTCCATTCTATGGGGAATCATAGGGATTCTATGTTTTCATGATGTAATAGATCAGACATCAGAAACTCTGATTCTCTCTGTTGCCTGAATGTGTTCCCACATTTTGTTTTCCTGGCACCTGTGGTATTTTGACTTTGTGCATTATCTTCCCAAAATTAACCAAGGTTCCTTCGAGAGTATCTTCCAAACCCACGGCCACTTCCATCTAGAAAGACAAGGGCAGCAGATACATGGGAACACCATCCCCTGCAAGTTCCCCTCCAAGCCATTCATCATCCTGACTTGGAAGTATATCACCGTTCCTTCAGTGTCGCTAGGTCAAAATCCTGGAATTCCCTCCCTAAGGGCATTGTGGGTCTACCCACAGCACATGGACTGCAGCGGTTCAAGAAGGCAGCTCACCCCCACCTTCTCAAGGGGCAACTGGGGACGGCCAATAAATGCTGGGCCCAGCCAGTGACATTCACATTCCATGAGTGAATTAAAATGAGAACTTGCATGTCATTGTGTGAGGTCTCATTCAGCACCTGCTCCAAAGGACAGCACCTTCTGACATTATGGCACTCCCTTGATGCTGGACTAGGTGTGTTAGCCTGGATCACAGCCCCACGTCCTTGGAGTGGGAACTTGAATTGTGGGCCTGTGAATCAGCAGCAACAAGCATCCCTTACAGAATGAAGGCAGAGAATGAACTCTCCAACCGAGGGAAATCCCTGAGGGCCACACTGCAAGCACGTTTAATCAATCTTTCACCTCACCCCAAGTCAAAAACAACCAAACAACTGTTTTTTGTTCTCAGTGGTTTTATTAGTTAAAATAAGGAAATCTGTAAATCAAAAAATAGTGCAAATGAACTTCAACTTTAGGACAATGAATCTCAGAGAATCACAGAATTGTTATGGCACCGAAAGAAGCCATTCACCTCATTGTTCCTGCACTGCTTCTATTATCTCATGCCTTCTGCAAGGCCCAAGTCAGGGAGTGTGATGGAATACTCCCCACTTGCCTGGATGGGTGCAGTTCCAACAGCACTCAAGAAGCTTAACACCATCCAGGACATAGCAGCCCACTTGATTGGCTCCATATCAAAAACACACATCCAAAGATTCCTGATGAAGTGCTTTTGCCCAAAACATCGATTTTCCAGCTCCTTCAACGCTGCCTGATCTGCTGTGCTTTTCCAGAACTACACTTTTGATGTTATATCCACAAACATCTATTCCCTCATCACTCATGCTCAGTAGCAGCAGTGTGTAGTACAAGATGCACTGCAGAAATTCACCAAAAATCATTAAACAGCACCTTCCAAACCCATGACCTCTTCCACCTAGAAGGACCTGGGCAGCAGATACATGGGAACGCCACCATCTGAAACTTCAAAATATATCACCGTTCCTTCAGTGTTGCTGGGTAAAATTCCTGGAATTCCCTCCCTAAGGGCATTGTGAGTCTACCTACAGCACATGGACTGCAGCAGTTCAAGAAGGCAGCTTACCATCACCTGCTCAAGGGGCAATTAGGGACGGGCAACAAATGCCATCCTTAATGCATCTGGCCTACCTGTGACTCCAGACCCACAGTGGTGTTGTTGCCTCTGAACCATTCTCTGCAACGGCCTGAGTAAGCCATTGGCGAATATCCATTCAGTTCAAGGTGATTAGGAATGGATAACAAACATCCACAACCCATGAAAAAAATAAATTAAATTAAAATAAAATATGCAAATTCAGGAATATTTCACCTCCCTATTTGCATTACAGTAGAATTCTCTCAGCTAATAAAACGCAATGTCAATGTAAGTCACGTCTCCTAATTTTCCAGGGACTGGGAGAATCCTGGACAATTCCCTTTACGAAGTACTCTCAGTGCAGAAATAGGCCATTTGGCTCATATTAGCCTGCTCTCATTCCTTCTCCATTTAATCCAACCACCATGCCTTCCTGTTACTTCCTCCCTCAATCCTCATCAAGCTTCCCTTGAAAGCTCTTGAGCAAAATACTGTAGGCGCTACAAATCTGAAACTAACACAGGCAATGCTGGAGAATCTCAGTAGGTTTGCCAGTATCTGTGAAGAGAGAAACAGAGTTAATGTTTTAGGGCTGAGGACTCCATTTCAGAACTGTTCCATACTCAAGAAGTTAACTTTGTTTCTCTCTCCACAGATCTGCTGAGTTCCTCTAGCTTTCTCTGTGCACGTTTCAGACTTCAAGCAGCCTTTGCTGCTTACCTAGCTTTTATAATGCAAAATAATTCAGCCCTAAAAATCATAATAAGAAAGTTCAGGAGCTTCTAGAGGTTTAAAAAAAACAACCAATTTGTATGTGAGGTTAAGTGGCATCTGCAAACTTGGCAGCTGAATTCACATTGATATTTAAAGTATCTGTAAATTTTCCAACAAATTATATTAATCTGGTAACTTTAACGCAATGAAAAGATCCCAAATAGTTTCACAGGAGTGTTTGTTTGCCAAATATAACACAGAGCTACTGTAGGAGATGTTAGGTCAGGTGATTCAAGGTTAGCTTAAAGGAGTTGGAATCTTATAGCAGTGTTTTACAAGAATAAAGTTCAAAATCACATGACTCCAGGTTATAGTCCAACATGTTTATTTGAAATCACAGGTTTTCAAAGCACCGCTGCTTCATCAGATGACATCTTCACCTCATGAAGGGGCAGTGCTCCGAAAGCTTGTGATTTCAAATAAACCTGTTGGATTATAACATGGGTTCATGTGACTTCAGAATTTGTCCAGCCCAGTCCAACACCAGCACCTCCACATCACGGTTACAAGGATAAAAAGGGAGGCTGACAAGCAGTAGATTGGTGGTGGAACTGACAGAGCTTGGGACCTAAGCAACTGAGGCTCTGATCCTTCATGATAGAGTGATTAAAATCAGGGATGCTTTAAAAGGGCAGAACTGGAGGAGTGCAGAGAACATAGAATCATACGAGTCTGCACTAACAAAGCAACATTCAACCTATTACTGGTCTCACTTTCCCACACTTATGGCATTTCAAGTGCTCATCCATGCACTTTTTTAAAAGCTCTGTGGTTACTGTCCCCAGCTACCCTCCCAGGTAGTGCATTCCTGATGCCCACCACCCTCTGGATGAGGAAACATTTCCTCAAATACCCTCTAAACCTCTTGCCCTTCGCCACAAAATTATTTATCGATCTTTCAACTAAAGGGAGCAGTTGCTTTCTGTACCAACAGTTCTGAAGAAGGGGCACCAGATTCGAAACGTTAATTCTGCTTTCTGTCTTTACAGGTGCTGCAAGACCTGCTGAGTTCCTCCAGCAAGTTTTGCTTTATTGCTTCTCATCTGCCCTGTCCATGCCCCTCATAATCTTACACACCTCAATCAGGATGCCCCTCAAACTCCTCTTCCAAAGAAAACATCCCAAGCTTATTGAGTCTTTCTCATCCCAGGTTAAATGCTCCATCGCAGGCTGCATCTTGGTGAATATCTTCTGCAAACCCTCCAGTGCAATCACATCCTACTATAGTGCAGTGATCAGAACTACACAGAGTACCCAGACGGATATGAAACTGAGTGAGACTACAGAGAGGCCTGAAAACAAGAATTTCAAAATCAAAATGTTCATTGACTTCAAGTCAATGTCAGTTGGCACATGTAAGGAGGACAGGGGAAAGGGAATTGCTGTGACTTAGGACTCAGGTAGAGGTTTGGATGGTCTCCGGGTTACAGAGGGTAGAGTCTATGAGACCAACCAGGAGTGCACTGAAATGGTCAAGTCCAAATGCAGCAAATGCATGATCTCAGGTTTCAGTAGCAGATGAGCTGAGGTAGAGTCTAAAGTGATGGAGATAGTAAACAGTGGTGATATCTCTGATACGTAACCCAAGAAGTTACCATACTTTAAGTGAAGAGATGAAAGATTGGCAACACTGTCAAAGATACCCAAAAATCAAAAGGCTCAGAATTGGGATGACTCTGAACTCCGAAGTCCATGCTTAGAAATGAATCAATTCTTGCAATCAAATACTTGCAATCCCCCCTTGTTAAAGCAGTCTTTGTATTTTAGTTTTTTGGAAATGAGGGATGCAATTTTGGTTGGGTTAAAGCATGTGCGTCAGTGCATTATCAATGCAGTTGCTTATCCTTGGCCATCACTCTAACTCCAGCATTCCAGCCTCGGGTGCTGACACGCTGTGTCAGATGTTGCTTGTTCTCCAGATTCACAAACACGGCTCATGCAGGCCACCCGCCGTCCATGTCAACCCCACCCCATCCCCCTGAATCATGCCATGCAGTCAGGTGGGAGGCCATCACTTGGTCCAGTGCATTCAGACTACCCTGTGCAAGCCTCCACCCAAGCTGGCTGACGTAGCTGGGTGAAGGTGAGCAAGGTCAGGTCTCGACACTCCTGCATACCCTCGCCTTCAGGTTGGTGTTGACCCTCTGCAGCAGCAATCGCGTGCTCTGCCTCAGCTTCTCGTGGGTGAAGTAGAAGAGGATGGGGTCCATGACGCTGTTCATGCTCGCCAGGGGTCTCGTGGCCTTGTAGGCCCGGGCGAAGCCTTGAAGCGTTAAGCAGGCAATGGAGCTCTGAGCGCGGACGATGAGATAGGCAGTCTTGGTCAGGTGGAAGGGCAAGAAGCTAATGATAAAGACCACGGCCACGATGACAATCATCCGTAGGGCCTTGCTCTTTTTGCGCTGGATGGCGTGGCCCAGTGCCTGGTTAGGTTTAGACAGCTCCATCGCCATGGCGCAGTAGCACGCCAACAGTCCAGCAAATGGGAAGGCAAAGCCCACCACCGTCAGGGCGATGCCGTACGGGAAGTAATAAAGGGACTGTTCAGGGCTGCTCAGGTCGTAACACACGGTCCTGTTGCGCTGGATCCCGGTGGAAGCAAATTTCCAGATGGGAGCACACTCTGCCAACACAAAGGTCCAAACCAGGCCGCAGACTGCCCATGCAAACTTGGGGCCCCGTTTCTTGTGCCAGGTACTCAGCGGGTGGCAGATGCCAATGTACCGTTGCAAGCTGATGCAGGTGAGGAAGAGAATGCTCCCATGAAGGTTGGCGTAGAAGAGGAAGCGGGTGGCCTTGCACAGCATCTCACCGAAGGGCCAGTAGTCCATGTGAATGTAGTTGTAGATCAGGAGCGGCAGGGAGCAGACGTACAGGATGTCCGCCATGGCCAAGTTGACCATGTAAATGGCATTCCTGGTCAGAGGCTTCGGGGAGAGCCGGATCTGAATGATGACTGTCAGGTTTAGGATCAGGCCAAGGACCAGCACCACCGTGTACGTGACAGGCAGTAGAATGTTCTTGAACTTCTCTTGGTATGTGCAGCCTTTGCTCGGAGGGCCAGAGGTGGAATCATTCATGTTCCCGTCTCCCGAACGCTTCAACTTTTATTCCTCTCACTCGGCCCTGTTCAAACAAAAAGTGAAATCTGAATAGGAAGCATCAGAACAGGAAGAGGCCATTCAGCCTCTTGGGCCTGTTACTCCGTTTGGTTAGATAATGGTCAATCTTTGCCTCAACCCCAATTACCCGTCTTGATTCCTTATCCCATTCATCCATCATCCCCAGAGACAAAGTACACCTGATGCTTGATGAAACCCCAATGATCACTCAGGGTACTGAAATCAGAGATTTATACAGCACAGAAACAGACCCTTCAGTCTAACTCATCTGCTCCGACCAGATATCCCAATCTTAACTACTTCCATTCGCCAGCTTTTGCCCCATATCCCTCTATACCCTTTCCATTCATATACCCACCCAGATGCCTATTAAATGCTATAATTGTACCAGCGTCCACTACTTCCTCTGGCACCTCATTCCATACACATACCACCCTCTGCATGAAAACCTCTTAAATTTTACTCCCCTCACCTTAAATTTTTGCCCTCTATTTTTGGACTCCCCTACCCTGGGGAAAAGGCCTTGGTTATTCACCCTCTCCGTGCCCCTCATGATGTTATAAACCTCTATAAGGTCACCCCTCGGCCTCCAATGCTGCAGAGAAAAAGGCTAGACTATTCAGCCTCTTCCCATAGTTTTGTGTGAGGTGTTGCATTTTGGAAAGATAAACCAGAGCAGAACTTATACAGTTAACGGGAGTACCCTGGGGAGGGTTGCTGAACAAAGAGACAGAAGGGTGCAGGTGCATAGTTCCTTGAAAGTGGAGTTACAGGTAAACAAGGTGGTGAAGGAGGAATTTGGCATGCTTGCCTGTATTGGTCAGTGCATTGCATACAGCAGTTTGGATGTCATGTTGCAGCTGTACAGAACATTGGTGAAGACGGTATTCAGTTCTGGTCTCCCTGCTGTAGGAAACCTGAAAGGGTGCAGAAAGGATTTATGAAGATGTTGCCAGGGTTGGAGGGTCTGAGTTATTACATTGTGCAAATCCCAGTCTAAACACATCAGTGCTGGTGTTAACTAGTCAACTCCATTTCCTGATGATAAAACCGTACACAACTATGAAAACTTTACAACATAGAAGGAAGCCATTTGGCCCATCTCGTCTCTGCTGCCTCATTGCAAGACCAATTCATCTGAAGCCCTACAATTCTTCCCTGTGCTAATGGGCGGCACGGTGGCACAGTGGTTAGCATTGCTGCATCACAGTACTAGAGACCCGGGTTCAATTCCTGACTCAGGCGACTGACTGTGTGGAGTTTGTACATTCTCCCCGTGTCTGCGTGGGTTTCCTCCGGGTGCTCCGGTTTCCTACCACAGTCCAAAGATGTGCCGGTCAGGTGGATTGGCCATGCTAAATTGTCTGTAGTGTTAGGTAAAGGGGTAAATGTAGGGGTATGGGTGGGTTGCGCTTCGGCGGGTCAGTGTGGATTTGTTGGGCCGAAGGGCCGGTTTCCACACTGTAAGTAATCTAAATCTAAAATAATCCAATGCCCGTTTGAAAGCCTCAGTTGAAGCAGCCACTGCTACACTCCCAGAATTGGATCAGCTGGGCAATTAAATATCCTTCTCTGGGACAATGCTTCCGAAGAAACTCCCCCTCTTAATATCCACTAGAAACCCCTGAGCTACCTGCCTGGCTTGGGTATTCCCCTGGTGCAAGAAATGTAGAAGAAGATAATGGGTTCAGGCACATCAGTATCCTGATCTAAGGTCCTCAATAGGCCAAGGACAATAAACAGCCAACCTTTCCACCATCCCTATAAAATTGGAGGTAGATCAGGAGAAGGCATATAGGCAGTGGCTTGTATTCTTTTCTAGGAAGCAATAGATAGAGTCATAGTCAGAGAGTCATACTGCATGGAAACAACTTTGGTCCAACCAGTCCATATTGAACATAATTCCAAACTAAACTAATCCCACCTGTCTGGTACTGGTCCATATCCCTCCAAACACTACCCATTTCACCTTCAACAACAAAACCTACAAACAAATCAATGGGATGCCTATGGGATCATCGATATCAGGATTATGAGTAGAAAGAGTGATGCAGTGACTAGAACAAACAGCCCTCCCCACGATCCAACCCAAACTTTGGGTCCACTGTGTGGATGACACCTTTGACATCATGAAACAAAACAAATTAGAAGAAACCTGCAATATCATTGTCATCATCCTTACTGACATAAAGTTCACCAAAAAGGAAGAGAACAACATACTCCCCTTCCTAGACATCACAGTGGAACAAACAGTCAATGGAGAACTGCAGACATGTGTCTACAGGAGAGCAACATACACAGACCAGATACTCAACTACAGAAGCAATCACCCCAATACTCACAAATGGTGCTGTGTCTGGACATTATTTAAATGGAACACAACAAACTGCACCATCCAGAAACTATGAGCACTAGAAGAAAAATACCTGTACACCTTATTCAAGAACAACCGGGTACCCCGATAAACACAGTCCACTGATTCTTAACCAAAAAACCCAAACAAGTAGATACAACATGCCCAGAAACTCTAGCCACACTCAGATACATCAAAGACATCTCAGAGACGACTGCGAGACTACTCTGACCCCTTACCGTCATGGTAGCCCACAAACCGACCAACATACTGAAACAGCTACTGATGAACTTAAAGGACCCTGTACCAGCAACCAGCAAAACGAATCTCATTTACAAAATACCCTGCAAGGACTGCAACAAACAATACATCAGACAGACAGGCAGGAAACTAGTCACCAGGATACACAAGCACCAACTAACCACCAAAAGACATAACCAACTATCACTAGTATCCTTTCATACAGATGAAGAAGGACACCACTTTGATTGGGACAACTTATCCAACCCAGGACGAGCTAAACAGAGACACGCACGGGAATTCCTAGAGGCCTGACATTCAAACCAGTACTTCATCAAAAAACACATTGATTGAGACACCATTTACCAACCTCAGAAAAAGAACCGGAAATAATATCACCCACCTTAACAGACCAAGACACATAAATTGAAAGTGGGACAGAACACTAGCGCTTCACCAGAGGCTCACTACTGATGTTACCTAGCATGGTGAAGAAACGTCTGAGAACAAATCTACCAGCTCAGTGAGCAAACTTACAACCTGAATCACAACCTTTCCTATTCCTGTGTCCATCCAAATGTCTTTTAAATGTTGTTATTGTACACAAATCCATCACTTCCTCAGGAAGTTCATTCACACGAGAACCACCCACTTGCCCCTCATGTCTTTTTTAAATCTCTCTCCTCTCACCTTAAAAATGTACCCTTTTTGCCTTGAAACCCCCCCCCATCCTCGGGATAAGACAACTATCATTGACTCTGCATACCTCTCATTATTTTATGAACTTCTATTCGGTCACGTCTCAACCTCCCATGCTCCAGTGAAAGAATCCCCAACCTATCCAGCCTTTTATAATAACTTTGTGGGCGGCACGGTGGCACAGTGGTTAGCACTGCTGCCTCACAGCGCCTGAGACCCGGGTTCAATTCCCGACTCAGGCGACTGACTGTGTGGAGTTTGCACGTTCTCCCCGTGTCTGCGTGGGTTTCCTCCGGGTGCTCCGGTTTCCTCCCACAGTCACAAAGATGTGCGGGTCAGGTGAATTGGCTATGCTAAATTGCCCGTAGTGTTAGGTAAGGGGTAAATGTAGGGGTATGGGTGGGTTGCGCTTCGGCGGGTCGGTGTGGACTTGTTGGGCCGAAGGGCCTGTTTCCACACTGTAAGTAATCTAAGTAATCTAATCTAATCTAATCTTACATCAAACGTTCCATACCCGGCAACATCCTGGTAATTCTCTTCTGAATCCTCATCAGCTTAATAAAATCCTTCCTATAACTGGGCGACCGGAGCTGGACTCAGTATTACAGGAGAGGCCTTACCAATGTCCTGTACAACCTCAACTTGATTTCCCAACTTCAACACTCAAAGGACTGAGCAATAAAGATAAGTGTAATAGTTGAAGATTCCATGGTCTCTGCCATTCGATCATAGCTGATACGTTTTTTCAACTCCATTCTACTGCCTGCTTCCCTAACCCTTGCTCTCAAGAACCTACCTCGGTCTTAGATAAACTCAATGACTTGGCCTCCACAACCCTTTGTGGTAACGAGTTCCACAGATTTACCTCTGGCTGAAGAAATTCCTCCTCATCTCAGTTCTAAAGGGTCATCCTTTCACTCTGACGTGTGCCCTTGGGTCCTGTACTCTCCTACTAGTGGAAACACCTTCTCCACGTCCACTCTACCCAGGCCTCATGCTTCGAAACTACACTGAGTACTGAACTAGACTCCTCAACTGCTCCTCATAAAACAAACCCTTAATCCCCAGGATCATTCTTGTACATATTTTTGACAATTCATATCAATCCTCGTCTGGTAGTGAAAGAGTTTGTGTAATTTGGAATTAAATAGTTCAATCAAGTCAAGATTAGACAGTAATATTAACACCACAAAAATGCCACACAATGACCATCTCCAACAAGACAGAATCTAACCACCACCCTTTGACATCCAGTGGTGCTACCATGACTGAATTCCACTCTGTTAAACTCCTGTGAGTTACTATTGATCAGAAACTGAACTGGACTAGCCATATAAATGCTGTGTACAGGAGTAGGTCAGAGGCAAGGAATCCTGCAGTCAGTAACTCACCTCCTGACTCCCCAAAGCCTGTGCATCATCCACCAGAGCAACCAAAGATGGACAATAAGTGCTTGACTAGCCATGACTAAATAAAAATGCATTAATCTTTTCTTAGATTTGAACAACTCTTTTATCTGCAATTAATGTGATGGGTTTACATGAAGATTTCCTCCCTTTGGTTAATATTCCTTTCACAGGTTGCTTGTTCAATGATCTGCCACACACACCTGCACACTAACAAACACATGCACACACAGATGCACACGAAGAAACACACACACAAACACACACACACACACACACACACACACACACACACACACACAAAAACACACAAGTTACTCCTCACTATGAGCACTAGTCCGCAGCAGAAATGGCATTGCATGAATAACCAAGAAACTGCCCTAAGAAACGGGTTTTGTGTTGACATGCTATCACTGAGCACTGTGCTGCTATTTATAAACCAAATTATGGAAGATGCACTTTGAGAATATAGTCCCCTTCACTCTCAGACAATCAGACTGATTCACAAGCAGTTCTGAAGAAGGGTCACTAGACTTGAAACATTAACTTTGTTTCTCTCTCCATAGATACTGCCGGAGCTGCTGAATTTCTCCAGCATTCTTTGTGTTTGTATGACACTGATTCACGAGTTTGCAATCTTTTGACAAATGGAAACTTCAGGATATTTCTCCTTTACTCAGTATGTATGATAACGAATGTTTATTTTATATTTAATGAGTCTATAATTTGAAACAGTCCAGCAAGATGGAAAGTCTCTGAGGAAATTGGACAAATGCTTAAAAATAAACTATGGTCATGACAATGGGGAAGGAGAGGAGCTCATTGGAAAGCTGTGGCTCAGAGAGTATCAGGAGCCTCTTATCAAGTTGGGGACCCAAGTCCAGGAGGCCATTACAGGAGCAGCACCAGCATATGAGGTGCCATCCTGGTGAAAACACTAAATAGGACAAGAGATAAGGCTAATGATCCCACAACCAACAGACCAGATCTAAATTCTGCAGTCCAGTCGTGAATGGTGGTGGACTATTAAACAACTCACTGAAGGAGGATGCTCCACACATATCCCCATCCTCAACGATGGGGGACCCAGGTCACGAGTGCAGAAAGTTAAGGCTGAAGCTTTCGCAACAATCTTCAACCAGAAGTACTGAGTGGATGATCCATTTCGCACTCCCCCAGCATCACAAATATCAGTCTTCAACCAATTCCATTCGCTCCACGTGACATCAAGACATTGGATACTGCAAGGTCAGCGTGCCCTGACAACATTCCAACAATAATTCAGTGCTCCAGAACTTGCCGTGGTCTTTGCCAGTATGTTTCTGTGCAGCTATCTCACTAACATTTACCTGGCAATCTGCAAAATTCCTGCAAATTCTAAAGTTCCAGCAAAGGAACGGAGCTCAGTTTAGGTCCAGGGCAATTCGGCTCCTGATCGCATTGCAATGTCAGTCCGAACATGGTCACCAGAGCTGAATTCCAGAGGTGAGGCGAGAGTGACAGCCCTTAGCATCCAGGCTATAATCAAGGTGCCCTGGCAAAACTGGAATCACTAGAAATCAGAGGAAAGCTCTCCACTAGTTGGAGTCATACCTGGCACAAATAGAAAAGGAAAAGGACGGTCAGCAAAAAAAGAATTTTGTATGGCGGGGGTGCGGGAGAAGCAGATTTTATTAAAATAAGACAGAATCTTGGCCAAAGTAGACTGGGAATAGCTATATATGGGTATTTCTACAGCAGAGTGGAAGGTGTAATAAAATGCAACTGGGGAGAGTTTAGCCTTAACATATTCTCTTTGGGGTGAAATGTAGGAGCAACAAGCCCAGAGAACCCTAGATATCCAGGAGTATTCAGAACCGGCTAAGCAGGAAAAGAGAGGTATAAAATTTGTACAAAGCAAGCAAATCAATGGAGGCCCTAGAGGAGTACAGGAAGTGAAGTAGGGAGCTCAAGAAAGCAATTCGAAAGCAAAGAAGGGGCATGAGTAAAGCACTGGCATGTAAAATCAGGGAGAAATGGGAGGTAATGGCCTAGTGGTATTATCAGTGGACTGTTAATCTAGAGAGTAAAAAGTGAGGTCTGCAGATGCTGGAGATCAGAGTTGAAAATGTGTTGCTGGTTAAAGCACAGCAGGTTAGGCAGCATCCAAGGAACAGGAAATTCGACGTTTCGGGCCAGAGCCCTTCATCCTGATGAAGGGCTCTGGCCCGAAACGTCGAATTTCCTGTTCCTTGGATGCTGCCTAACCTGCTGTGCTTTAACCAGCAACACATTTTCAGCTGTTAATCTAGAGATCCAGGTAATGTTCGAAACCTGACATGATGGTAGAATATCACTTAAATAAAAATCTGGAATTAAGAGTCTAATAATGACCATGAATCCATTAGTAATTGTCAAAAAAACCCACCTCATTCACTAATGTCTTTAGGGAAGGAAACTGACATCCTTACCTAGTCTGGCCTTCATGTGACTCCAGACCCTCAGCAATGTGGTTGACTCTCAACTGCTATCACTGCTATCAGAGTTCAGCAATAAGTGCTGGCCTAGCCAGTTACACCCTCATCCTGTGAATAAATAAATGCATATCAAGAGGAAGAGACTAACCAGGAAAAGATTGGGGTCCATTAGATATCAAGGTGGAAATCTGTATGTGCACTTCTCATCTGTCTTCACTCAAGAGAAGGAAGATATTGGTACAGATTCAGGAAGGTGAAGTGTTACTGAAGAAAATTATTTTTCACTTGGCCATTTGGAATGCAGTAGCAGAAGTTGCTGGAAAAGCTCAGCAGGTCTGGCAACATCTGTGAAGAGAAATCAGACTTAATGTTTCAGGTCCGCTGACCCTTCCTTGGGCCTTGAAACGTTAACTTTGATTTCTCTTCACAGATGCTCCAGGCCCTTCTGTTTTTGTTCCTGATTTACAGAATCCGCAGTTCTTTTGGTTTTTATTGAGAATGTACTGCCTGGGAGTGTAGTTGAGGAGAGTAACCTCATGACCTATAAAAAGTATTTGGATGAGCGCTTCATGTGGCATGATATTCAAAACGAGGTGGGATTTGAGCCCATGTGACAGATTACTAACCCAGTAGTGTTACAAAGAGGCGACTGTGTTGTTTCTCATGGCATCCCACTCACAGGCATTATCCAGGGTCAAGAAGGGCAAACTGAAATCTCATCGCATCTACCAAACCCAAGTGATAGATTGTTGCAGAGCAACTGAGGAAAAGCCAGAGAAAAAGCACAGGGACAAATTTCTCTTTGTCATTTTGAACATCTCTCTTGTCCAGATTGAAAATATGGAAAATGGGGAAAAAGACTTGTTTGGCTGACAGGTATTCAACATTCAATTTACTGATGAGACATTTTACTTTCCAATTGGCGTAGGAGGACAATTGCATGCCAATCTATTTGTTTTAGAGAGAGGGTAAATGTCATTGTCCTGTGTGGAACTGAATCGCAATCAGCTATTGGTTGATTGTAATGTGGTTAACCATCTGGCTAACATTAATCTTATTTCCCTTTTGGAAGTTCCACTTCTTTGTCTAGAATCTAACAGACTAATGTCCACTATTTATCTTTAAACTAGCTATCATTTTCAATGTTTTTCCTTCCACAAGCTCTTCCATTAATTCTGTCCAATTAAAGGCAACGTGAAATTTTAAGTGCCTCACTGAACATAGTCCAACAAAATTTAACACAGTCACAAAAATATTGACATCACATCCAGTTTATTCACCACCAACACTCAGCAGCGGCCATCTGCAGGATACATTGCATTGCAATACCAGGAAGCGAGAGCCTCTCTATGCTATTGGTGGACTATTAATGCAGAGATTCAGCTAATGTTCCATGGAACCAGGTTTGAATCCCATCATATTTAAACTCAATTTAAATTTAATTTGAAATTTAAACTCAATAAAAAAAACCCAAAATTAAGAGCTAATTCTGACCATGAATCCGTTGCCTCTCATACTCATCTAGCTTTCCTGTAAACACTCCCATACCAATCAGATTCCTCCATATCACATTCTTTGAGGGAAGGGATTTTCTTTCGTTGATCATCCTATTGGATTTATCAATGACTTCATTTATTCATTCACTGGGAGGGCACGGCTGTGTGCCAGTATTTATTAGATGAAAGTGGTTACTGCAGATGCTGGAGATTAGAGTCAAGATTAGAGTAGCACTGGAAAAACACAGCAGGTCAGGCAGCATCCGAGGAGCAGGAAAATTGGCTTTCCTGCTCCTTGGATGCTGCCTGACCTGCTATGCTTTACCAGCACTACTCTAATCTTGCCAGTATTTATTGCCCATCCATAGTTGCCCCTTGAGAAGGTGGTGGTGAGCTGTCCTCTTGAACCGTTGCAGTCCATGTGCTGTTGGTTGACCCACAATGCCCTTAGGGAGGGAATTCAAAAATTTTGACCCAGTGACACTGAAGGAACGGCGATACATTTCCATGTCAGGATGGAGAGGGGCTTGGAGGAGAACTTACAGGGGGTGGTATTCCTATTGATCTGCTGCCCCTTGTCCTTTTAGATGGAAGTGGTTGTGGTTTTGGAAAGTGCTGTCTGAGGATCTTTGATTTTTTTTTTTCTCTTCATTCACGGGATGAGGACATCACTGGCTAGGTGAATATTTATTTCCCATCTCTAATTGCCCAGAGGGCAGTCAAAGGTCAACCACATTGCTGTCACCTATAGACCAGAACAGATAAGGGTGGCAGATTTCACAGTAACAAATCTGATGGGTCTTTCCAACAATTGGCAACACTATTATCTCTTCCAGCCTTATAAACATCCCTAATGGTGTAACATCCTCCAACCACACAAAATTCCTTCTCTCTATAAACATCTCTACCTCTTACACTGTTCTTCCTCTCTGTTACCATGACTAGTTCCTTTCAATCCTCTCTAGCTTTGTAATCTCCTCCAACAGCCCCCGCTCTTCCTATCTCTGTAAACCTCGAACAACCCTCCAATATTTCCACCTTCCTCTAATTCTGGCCTCTCAAGTAATCCCAGTTTTAGTTATTCCACCACTGGCAGCTAGGACTTCAGTTACCTGGACCCCAAGGTCTGGAATCTCTTACACAGACCTTGCTATTTCTCTCTCCTCTTCTTGGCAAAAGGTTTGTTTTTAATGTCTGCAATTCCTTTTTGAAGCTCAGTGTAAAAGTTGTGTTTGATGTTCATTCCTGTGAAGCAACTTTGGTATTTTACTGTATCAAAAGTGCTACTCAAATGCAAGTTGTTATTATTGTTTAGTTCAGCTTTTGACTGTCATACTGGGAAGTGGTTCAAAGCCATTGTTTTTGATACAAGTCTGGTTACCACATCACAGGAAAGGGGTAAACACATTGGAAAGCTGCCTGACTCCAACGTATGTCAAGGTTATAGGGTGGCACGGTGGCTCAATGGTTAGTTCTGTTACCTCACAGCACCAGGAACCTGGGTTCAATTCCAACCTCAGGTGACTGTCTGTGTGACGTTTGCACATTCTCCCCATGTCTGTGTGGGTTTCCTCCCACAATCCAAAGACTTTCAAGTTGGGTGAATTGGCCATGCTAAATTGCCTGTAGTGTTCAGGAATGTGTAGGTTGGGTGCATTAGTCAGGGTAAATGTCAGATAATAAGTTAGGGGAGTGGGTCTGGGTGGGCTACTCTTCGGAGGGTCAGTGTGGACTTGTTGGTCCGAAGGGCCTGTTTCCACACTGTAGGGAATCTCTGAAGAAGTGATTTATAAAAATGGTTCCAAGAACGAGAAACCTCAGTAATGAGGATAGATTGAAGAAGTTTGGACTGCTCTCCTTGGAGAGAAAGTGGCCGAGATGAGATTTGGTAGAGGATTAAGTCATGAGTGGGTTGGACAGAGTAGTTAGGGAGAAGCTGTTCCTGCTTGTAAAAGGAACAAGAATGAAAGGGCATAGATTTAAAGTGATGTGTGAATGAAGCAACGGTGGTGTGAGAAAAACTACTTATCTTTTCACATAGCAAGTAGTTAGGGACAGTATTACACTACCTGGAAATCTTGCAGGTTCAATTGAGGCATTCAAGAGGAGCATTGGATGGTTATTTGGATTGAAACATGGGTATCGGGATAGAGCAGGAAAGTGGCACGATGTAATGATGCTCATTTAAAATGAGCCAGTGCAGGCACAATGGGCCAAATGGCCTCCTCTGCATTGCAATAATTCTGTGATTCTTTGAAAAGGAAGATGGTCAGTTTGTCTAACGCAGGGCAATATTGTATTTATGCCAACTGAACCAGGAATGCAGGCGCATATAAGGAAAGCCTCCGTTACTAGTCTCCAAAGTTATTTGGGAGACCCATCCACAGAATAGCCCTGAGCTTAATGGAAATATCCTCTGGCATGTTCTGAAAGTCTTGGCAAGGGATGAGACCGGAAATTAGACGCTACGGAATGGAGGGATTTTGGATTCTTTATTCATGAATCACAGAAGTTCAGCAGGCAATAGGGAGGGGAATGGAACATGGGTCTTTATTTCAAAGGGAGTGGAATATAAAATAGGGAGGTTTTTCTAAAACTATACAAGGCATTAGTCATATCACAGCTGGAATACTGTGAAGTTTTGGGGCCTTACTCTGAGGTAAGATGCAAAATCATCACAGTCTTACTAGACCATAGGGTTGCTCCCTCATTACAGAGAGAGACAACTGGTAGTTGCTTTAACACGATGGTCACCATAGCTCAGGCGAGAGGTTGAGAAGGAGAGTCGTTGATGGTAACCTCAGCTGGTGCAGGAATTGAATCAACGCTGTTGGTGCCACATCAAACTAGCCATCCAGCCAAATTGGCCCCCCGAGGCATACTGGAATTGGAGGCAATCCAGAGAAGGTTCACTTGGCTGATCCCAGGTACGGAGGGTCTGCCTTATGAGAAGAGGGTGAGTAAGTTGGGCCTGTGCTCACTGGCATATAGAGGAACCACCTTGCTGAAACATACAAGATTGTTAGGCAGGTTTAACAGGGTAGATGTCGAAAAAGATTATTTTGGGGTGAAGGGTGCAAACACTTATGCTGCTGGCTGTGTCTTGCTTTGCCAACATCGTTAAAAAAAACACACACAACACCAGGTTATAGTCCAATAGGTTTATTTGGAAGCACTAGCTTTCGGAGTGCTGCCCTTTCGTCAGGTGGTTGTGGAGCAGAATCACAAGACACAGACTTTACAGCAACAGGATTGCAGTGCCATGGGATGTAATATTAAACAACCACCTGATGAAGGAGCAGCACTCTGAAAGCTAGTGCTTCCACATAAACCTGTTGGACTATAACCTGATGTTGTGTGGTTTTTAACTTTGTCCACTCCAGTCCAACACCGGCACCTCCACATCATGACTTTGCCAACATCACTCAGCGACAGGCCACACCTGTTGGCCTTCCTAAGCTGTTAACTGAACAGGATTCTCAAAATGAGCTTGGTACTGGAGATCAGCTATGCCAAGAGGGCAGAGGAAGAAACACCTTTGATTTGATTAATCATTGTCATATGGGTGTATTTCCAAGCTTGGTGGCCATTAGGGGACTGACCAGCTTGGAAGAAGTCTGCTTGTTTGAGGAGAGTGTGAGAAGGGGAGCTCCTGTCCTATATTTCACAAGTGTGACTCAGCAGCAGGGCCAGTACCTTGGATGGCCAGTGTAGCTAATTTTCGTCAGGTGGGTGGGGATTGCCTCAGACCCTTTTTGGAGCCCTGCCCTATCTCCCCTTCCCCTCTTTCCAATAAATCCTGAGGTTTTGAGTCAGCCTCTGATTTCTTCCTTCTTTGTTTTCTTAGGCAATCCCTGGGGTTTGAGGTGACTCCATTCCAATGCAGAGTTATCAGAATTAGGAATCAACCTGTCATGTATTAGAGTTGATCTTTCACTGTGCCTCTCTCTCACTGTAACACTATATTCTGCATTCTGATGGACTTATGTACAGCATGATTTTTCTGTATCACATGCAATACTTTTCACTGTATCTCAGTAGATGTGACAATAATAAATCAAATTAAACCAAAATCTGAATTTTCTGTACCAACCTATCTTCCCCAGAAACATTTTCTTCTGAGCAAAAAAAAATTACAGACGCTGAATAAAGTCACCATTGTTCCAAACTCTCATTCAGGGGAGAGAGAGGAGGAGAAAGAACTGGTGGTAAGTTTAACCTGAGGGTCACCACCCCTCAGGTAAGGGGCAAATTTGAGAAGGCAGGGGACCCCGCCGGTGCAGGAATTGAACCCACGCAGTCTGTGTCATGAACCAGCCGTCCAGCCAACTCACAATCAGGAAAGATGAGAAAGCTGAATGAGGAGTACCTTTATTGAATCTTTGGCTTCCAAGGTCCCAACTTACCACAGGCTTTGAGGGAAGAGCTCCCATTTCCCCTGGCTCTCCCTTTTCAAAGACTTATATGGTGTAGAAGAGGCCCTTCGGCCCATCAAGGCTGTACTGCCAAAATACACTACAATCTACACTCATTCCACTTTCCTGGACTGGGTTCATAACCTTGAGTGTTATGTTTGACTTTCTTCATGGAATGGTTACAACAGAATAGGACACCCACTCTCCTGCTGGAAGTGTGTAGTATGGCATGGGTTCACACTCTTGTTCATCCCTCATCGACCTTGCTGCCGAATGGTTTTCCTTCATTCTTTCATGGGATGTGGGCATCTCCCAGCATTTATTCCCCATCTCTCATTGCCCCTGATCTGAGCGGTTTGCTCAGACCATTTGAGAGGGCAGTTAAGAGTCAAGCACGTTGCTGTGTGTCTGGAGTTACTCTGGGGCCAGACCAGGTGAGGACTCCTAATGGGAGTCGATGGACAACACATGATGACAGTTTCATGGTCACCACCACCAAGATTAGTTTTCAATTCCAGATTTTTTTCATTCAATTTATGTTCCACAAGCAGCTGTGGTGGGAATTGAAACTTTGGCCCCATAGCAATGAGAAGGACAGCTAGATTACTGAACCAATGACACTGTCACTATCCCTGACATTTATTTAGATGAGATTAGATTCCCTACAGTATGGAAGCAGGCCCTTCGGCCCAACAAGTGCACACCGACCCTCCAAAGAGCAACCCACCCAGATCAATGCACCTAACACTATGGGCAATTTAGCGTAGCCAAATCACCTGACCTGCACATATTTGGACTGTGGGAGGAAACCGGAGCACCCGGAGGAAACCTACGCAAACACGGGGAGAATGTGCAAACTCCACACAGAGGTGGGAACTGAACCCGGTCCGGGGCGCTGTGAGGCAACAGTGCTAACCACTAAGCCACCATGCCGCCCAAGAGGCCATCGGGGGGGGGGGGCAATGACCTCAAACCCAAACTGCTGAACATGTTTCAGCAAAACACTTACTGACTGCCGTGGACAATTAATGGGGAAACTATCCCATCCGGCTGACAGGCAGATTATTGTTTGGACTTGGTGTCTGTCTGGCTGGGGTCCAGAACCCAGGGGCTGAATCAAAGGATATGGGGTCGGCCATTTTGCACAAAGATGGGGAGAAATGTTTTTCACACAGACAGTGGGGAGCCTGTGGAATTCTCTGTCACAGAAAGCAGTTGAGGTCAAAATAGTGAATGCTTTCAAGAAGGGATTGTTTTTAGAGCTAAAAAGGGTCAAAGGATATGGGGAGAAAGCAGGAATAGGGGACTGAGCTGGATGATCAGCCATGGTCACATTGAAGGGCCAAGTGGCCTACTCCTGCTCCTATATTCTTTTCTTCAATCATTGATTCTTCACAACATAACTAAAGGCTGTAGCCAGGTTTCCTGTCACTGGTGAAGACAGTCATTGTAGCAAGCATGATGTTGACTGTCTCAAGTCCCCCTGAGAATATTTGGGAAAGTCTTCCACAGTGGCCAGGGGTGGATCTGAAATCAGGTCTCAGCAGAGGTCAAGGCCTATTTGTGGGATGCAGAATACTTTGGCAGGCTTTGCATTTCCTCTTTACAACATGTACACAGTTTAGATTTTATGCATATTTCCCATGCTATCTGGAGTAGCCTCGGGAACTGATAACAATCCAATTTGTTTAAGATGGTGTCCAGAATGGACATAGCTTCTTGAATGAATAAAGGGTTGGAATTCTAAAGGGCTTTTCATGATCTCACATTGGTCCCAAAGCCTTTTCTGGTAATTGTGTAGTCACTGTTATAGTGTGGAAAACACAATGCAGAGCAACCTCCCGCAGGCAGCAATGTGCCCTATGTCTGCAAAATAGAAATACTACATATACACAGTGCACCTATTCCAATCAACAAAATGAATGGCAGCCATTGGCTGGTTCATTTCTCAGGACAATGCCAAGACCAGAGTCAACTTGCCTCGTTTAAAATTTAAACAAAACCTGGCAGTTAACTTAATTGATGTATCCTCTGTGGCAACACCATATCTACCAATCACCAAAGCGTTTGTTAGCCAAACAACCAGCACTCTCCTCGCGTGCAGTACAAATATTGGTTCTCCATTGAATTGATATTCTTGCAAATTTCCTGATGAGTGGTTCTATAAAATGTGTCTTTGTTTCAGCAAGATTCAAGTCCTGTACATCCAAACAGCTACACAAATGTAAGTTGTGATTGATGATTGACTGATGGAGATTAATACACTCAGTCAAAAATTCCATTCTTTGTCTACTTACTTAGATAAGTAAACTGAATAAACATTATTCTTTCTCTGTCCACCAATGCACTACATTGCTAGGAATCTGAGGAGAATCCATTGTCTTAAGAACTGCTTTGAAATATTTACAGTGGGTTTGATAAGACACTGTGATGTATATCTGTAATTGTTATAGAAAACAAATGACTTCCCTCTCTAATAATTCCCAGGCTTTTGTAATGCCTGCCTGTTGAACATTCATCATGCATTTAGAGCCGTAGAATCATACAGCACAGAAACAGACCCTTCGTCCAACCAGTCCATGCTGACCATAATCCCAAACCTAGTGCCACCTGTCTGCGCTTGGCCTTTATCCTTCCAAACATTTCTTATTCATGTCCTTATCCAAATGTGTTTTAAATGTTGTAACTGTACCCACATCCACCACTTTCTCTGGAAGTTCATTCCACCCACAAACCACTCCTGTATATAAAAAAGTCTTCCTTCATGTCATTTTAAAATCTTTCTTCTCTCTTCTGAAAAAATAAGTACAGCAGGTCAGGAAGGGCTTCTGCCCAATACGTCGCTTTTTTCTGCTTATCAGATGCTGGCTGACCTGCTGTGCTTTTCCAGCACCACTCTAATCTTGACTCTGACTTCCAGCAGCTGCAGTCCTCACTTTCACCTTAAGCATAAGCACTCTAGTCTTGAAATCCCCCACCCTGGGGAAAAGACACCTGCCATTCACCTTATCCATGCCTCTCATGATTTTTAAAGGTCACCCCTCAACCTCTTACACTCTAGTGAAGCAAGTCCCAGCTTATCCAGCCTCTCCTTATAACACAAATCATCCATTCCCTGGCAACAGTCTGCCAAATCTCTTCTGACCTTTTCCAGCTTAGTAATATCCGTCCTGATTAGACTTACAGTGTGGAAACAGGCCCTTCGGCCCAACAAGTCCACACCGACCCGCCGAAGCGCAACCCACCCATACCCCTACATTTACCCCTTACCTAACACTACGGGCAATTTAGCATGGCCAATTCACCTGACCCGCACATCTTTGTGACTGTGGGAGGAAACCGGAGCACCCGGAGGAAACCCACGCAGACACGGGGAGAACGTGCAAACTCCACACAGTCAGTCGCCTGAGTCGGGAATTGAACCCGGGTCTACAGGCGCTGTGAGGCAGCAGTGCTAACCACTGTGCCACCGTGACGCCCGCCACTGTAACAGGATGACCAGAACTGGACACAGTACTGCAGAAAAGGCCTCATCAAAATCTTGTACAACCTCGACATAATGTCCCAACTCCTATACTTGATGGTCTGAGCAATGAAGGAAAGTGCACTAAATTTAGATTGACACAAAGCTATTATACACATCTGAGAACACTGTGTCCCTACAATTAGACTGCAATAGTTTGTAGCTCCTTGACCATTACACAAACATGCAAATTATCGGCCAGTGTAGCCATTCAGTCCTTTGAACCTGCTATATCTCTCAACAAGATGATGATTTATCTAATTTCAGCCTCACCTCCACCTTCCTCACTACCCCTGATAACCTTGGGGTAGTCAGGAATCCATACACCTCCATCTTAAAAATATCCAATGACCCCTCCACCAATCACTACTCTGCAAAAGACACTTCTTAAATCTCATGACTGTTTTCTCCAACTGTTTCATTTAGTAAATTAGAAGATTAAGTGGTACAATGGCTCAGCGGTTAGCACTGCTGCCTCACAGAACCAGGGACCCAGGTTCGATTCCAGCCTCAGGCAACTGTCTGTGGAGTTTGCACATTCTCCCGCTGTCTATGTGGGTTTCCTCTGGGTGCTCCGGTTTCCTCCCACAGTCCAAAGATGTGCAGGTTAAGTGAATTGGCCATGATAAATTGCCCATTGTGTTAGGTGCTTTAGTCAGAGGAAAATGGGTCTGGATGAGTTACTCTTCAGAGGGTCGGTGTGGACTGGTTGGGCCGAAGGGCCTGTTTCCACACTGTAGGGAATACAATCTAATTTAGTGCAATTAAGAGATCCTAGATAGATAAGAGTGAATACTGATTGTTACTATAAAAGATGTTGTTCAACTTGAAAGGGTTCAGAAAATATTTACAAGGTTGTTGCTTGGATTGGAGGGTTTGAGTTATAGGGGGAGGCTGAACAGGCTGGGGCTGTCTTCACTGGAGCGTTAGAGGCTGAGGGGTGACCTTATAAAGGTTTATAAAATCATGAGGGGCATGGATAGGGTAAATAGCCTAGGGTAGGGGAGTCCCAAAACTAAAGGCATTGGTTTAAGGTGCGAGGAGAAAGATATGAAAGGAACATGAGGAGCAACTTTTTCACACAGAGAGTGGTACGCGTATGGACCAAGCTGCCAGAGGAAGTGATGGAGGCTAGTACAATTACAACATTTAAAAGATATCTGGATGGGTATGTGAAAAAGAACGGTTTATAGAGATATGGGCCAAATGCTGGCAAATGGGACTAGATTTATTTAGGATATCTAGTCAGCGCAGATGAGTTGAACTGAAGGGTCTGTTTCTGTGCTGTATAGCTCTATGATGTTTTGACTAGTTTGGAAATCCAGGACTTGGGGCCTTCGATTAACAATTAGAATCAGACCTGGAAGAGACTGCAAAGGAGGGAAATTAATCTGGTGTGTGCGCAGAAAACTGGTGAAAGGAAATGCTTGCAACCCTCAGTTCTGTCAGAAACTTTAAAAATGAAAATGGGAGTTTTACGTCCCTGGGGTTTAGTGTCTGTAAAGGATATTACCCCTAAACGCATAACCCCAACCTAGCAATAATCCACCAGAATAGCTGAAGAGACGAAGGCAAAAGCTGCCATCTGAAAGATGGGGCAATTCCTCAGCACAAATACTGGAAAGTCAATCTTCTTTACACAATATTCAGAGCTATAGCTGAGCTACGCTGGCACTAGGGTCAAGAGAAAGGAAGGAATTGGCAGTAAGAGGAAGATTAACTGCTTGCGGTCAACACTTCTTGTTTTTCCTGACTGTATCTGCGCCAACTGTTAATGCACCTTGATTTAAGCAGCATTCATGCATTGTGAGCTGAGGCTGCAGTTTTAACTCAGTGCAAGTGGACCGCTCAGCTTCTCGCTGCCAGACATTAATTGTTGAAACATTACAGATTGATGTTTGTGCAGAAATAGTTTGGGACAAAGTGCCATAAATGGAAAGAATGTAACAGGGCCAGTCCTTGACCTCTCCTGTATTTCGTGAGACGGTCTCGTTTTAGGAAACTCGAGGGTAAATAAAGAAATAAATCTTTGAAAGGTAACTGGGATCTATCTCCGAGCCAAAGACAAGGGCTGCAGATTCCTTCCTGTGGACGCTAGTTTCACTGATAATAACACTTGCAAGTGTCCACATCGCCTCAATGTAAACCCCTGTGTGCAAACACTGATTCAGATCTCCTTTAAAATTGCCTCATATAATCTCTACAGTGCAGGAAAAGAGGCCATTCACCCCATCAAGTCTGCATCAACCCTCCAAAGACCATCCCACCCAGACCCCCACTCTATCCCTGTAACCTTGCAAACCTCATGGCTATTCCACCTACTTGCACATCTTTGGACTGTGGGAGGAAACCCACGCAGACACAGCACAGTGACTTTCAGCAACCTCGAGGTTCAGTGTTTAGCACTGCTGCCTCACAGTGCCAGGAATCTGGGTTCGATTCCACACTCGAGGGACTGTCTATGTGGAATTTGTATGTTCTCCCTGTATCTGCATGGTTTCCACCAGGTTCTCTGGTTTCCTCTCACAGTCCGAGTGTAGATTACAAGGAATGGTCATGGTAAATTGCCTGTAGTATTCAGGGATGTGCAGGCTACAGAATTATAGGGTTGGGATGGTGGTAGGTCTAGGTGGGGTGTTCTTCAGAGAGTCAGTATGTACTTGATGGGCCAAATGGCCTGCTTCCACACGTAAGGATTCTATGCTGACTCATGATCCTGTCTCATGTATATTTGCTAGTATTATGAATGGTTTTGATGTAGCAAGGTAAGAAAATATTTCCAGTGGCAAATGGATCAGTAATCAGAGAGACCTGAGATAATTTGCAAAGGTGCTGAGGTGAATTGAGAGGATTATTTCATGTACCTGATATCTGAGATCTGGAACAAACTGCCTGAAAGGGCAGTGGAAACAGATGCAACAACCAGCTTTTGGAAAGGGATTTGGAAAAATATTTGAAAAGGACTCATTTGCAGGAGAATTATTTTGTCACAGTGTGTAACGACCCTGCCTATGAGTCAAAAGCTCTAGGTTCGAGTCCTACTCCCAGATTTCATTGCCAAGGGCTTATCACTGAACCAAATAGGGTGAGTATCACTGGTAACTCATTCCAACACTCATCAACAGCGGACTGTAAGAATAGGAGAGATCCCTGGTCAATCACAGAATGGAAAGAAAGTTAGTGTGCTTCCCATTGCTATCAATAGTTTCAACACCATTGGTGCTGAGGTGGAGATGGCCAATACTGTTATGTTCCTGCGAGTGAGATCATCAAAACAATCCGTCCATCCACATTAACACGACAGTCAAGAAAGCACAACTTCCTCAGGAGTCTGATGAAATCCGGCATCTCCATAAAGACTCTTACAAAAACTCTTATAGATGCACCACACAAAGCATCCTATCTGGATGCACCACGGCTAGGGACGGTAACTGCTTTACCCAGGACCATAAGAAACTACAGGGAGCCAAGACCATCATGCACTAACTTCCATCCATTGACTCCATCAATACCTCCCACTGCCTTGGGAAAGCAGCTAACATACTCAAAGACCCTTCCCACCTGAGTTTAATCTCTTCCATCAGGCAGAAGACACCAAAGCTTAAACACACGTACCAACAGATTCAAGAATAGCTTCATCCCCGCTGTAATTAGACTTCTGAAAGGACCTCTCCAATTTTGAATTTAATGTTGATCTCATTCTTTATGCACCTTCTCTCTTGCCGTAGCATTATATTCCTCACTCTGCCTATGCTGCATGCCAAACTAAACTTTTCACTATACACGTGACAGTAATAAATCAAATCAAATCAAATCATGTCAAATAATAATGGAAATATATGGTACTACAGAAACACCATCCGATGGTGTTTGGTGAGGGGAGGTGGAGGTTATTGGATGTCAGTGTGGATCAGTTTGGCACAAGCAGAATGAGCTTTGACCTGTGAACTGTCTAGGATGAATCCACACCCCTACCCTTTCCCTGAGAGGTGATCATGGGGGTGTGGGTTAGGTCTGACTTCGAACAGAGAGCTGAAGGAGGTGAATTCACCAGGCTCTGGGGAAAGTGCAGGGAGAATACGATTAATTCAAGAGCTCTTTGAAGAGCCATCATACAAATGAAAGGGTAAGGGCCTCCTTTAATGCTGCATGATTCTATAATTTTTGATGAGTTGACAGCACTGGCATTCTGTCCTATTTTAATTACTGGCACCACCACAAACAAAACAGATAAGAACAGCACCACCTCCAAGAGCTGCATCCCAACGTACTCTTAATCCAAACTGGGAATGCAGCTCCATTCTTTCTACACCATTAGGTTAAAAATTCTTGAGACTTCTGTCTTGACACCATTGGGAAGAAAATCTCCACACAGACTGTAGAAGTAGAAAACCTATCCAATTCACGAATGTCCTTACCTCGTCTGGCTTACATGTGATTCCCGACCTACAGCAACATGGTTCACTTGTACCTGCCCCCTGAGCAACTGGGGATGGGCAATAAATACTGGGCCTCTGGCTAGCCATACCCACATCCCAAGGATGAATTTTAAAAATAGCAGTGGCTAGCAATAAATATGGCCTTTCCAACATTGCTCACATTCCAAGAATTATTCATGCTTTATCTCGTAACACAGAATGAAGTCCATTATGCCTGTACCAGCAGTTTGGAAGACATATCCAATTAGTTTCCTCTTGTGTTATGTATCAAGGTCAGGTATGTAATGGTTATATCTTTAAGAGAAGATCAATATGCCTGTAAAAGACATGTTCATAACATAAACTCTACATCGCAACATGTCATTTGAGGATATAAACATCTCAGACCCTTTCTGAAACTGGACCACGTGAAACATACCATTTTGCTTATATGTACACTCAGAGGGTCAGTATGGGCTTGTTTGGCCAAAGGGCCTGTTTCCACACTGTAGAGATTCTATGATTCTGTACTCTTTGTAATCAAATACGTTCATGTTAGTTCAAGTGCCTGTGAACATAATATCAGTGACTGTAGTAAATGACTGTTGGAATAGCTTCTTATCTTACTGTTAACAGACTTATGGACGATCTCCAATATATTACAGCTCAGAGAGTCATAGATTTGTACAGCACAGAAACAGATCCTTCAGTCCAACTTGTCCATGCTGACCAGATATCCTATCCTAATGTAATCCCATTTGCCAGCATTTGGCCCATATCCCCCCAAACCCTTCCTATTCATATACCCATCCAGATGCCTTTTAAATGTTGTAATTGTACCAGCCTCCACCACTTCCTCTGTTTAGATCAGAGTGGTGCTGGAAAAGCACAGCAGGTCAGGCAGCATCCATGGAGCAGGAAAATCAATGTTTTGGGCAAAAGCCCTTCATCAGGAATGGAGACAGGGAGCCTCCAGGTGGAGAGATAAATGGGGGAGGGGGGTTGGGAAGAGGGTAGCAAAGAGTACAATAGATGAATGGGGGTGGGGATGGAGGTGATAGGTCAGAGAGGAGGGTGGAGTGGATAGGTGGGAAGGGAGATTGGCAGGTAGGACAGGTCATGGGGATAGTGATGAGCTAGAAGGTTGGAATTGGGGTAAGGTGGGGGGAGGGGAAATGAGGAAACTGGTGAACTCCACTTTGATGCCCTGGGGTTGAAGTGTTCTGAGGCAGAAGATGAGGCGTTCTTCTTCCAGGTGTTGGGTGGTGAGAGAGCGGCGGTGGAGGAGGCCTAAGACCTGCATGTCATCAGCAGAGTGGGAGGGGGAATTGAAAGTTTGGGCCATGGGGCGGTGAGGTTGATTGGTGCGGGTGTCTCAAAGATGTTCCCAAAAGCGCTCTGCCAGGAGGTGTCCAGTCCAATGTAGAGGAGACCGCATCGGGAGCAATGGATACAATAAATGATATCGGTGGATGTACAGGTGAAACTTTGATGGATGTGGAAGGCTCCTCTGGAGTCTTGGATGGAGGTGAGGGAGGAGGTATGGACAATTCCTGTGGTGGCAGGGGAAGGTGCCAGGATGGGAGGGTGGGTTGTTGGGGGGGGGGGTGGTGGACCTGACCAGGTAGTCACGGAGGGAATGGTCTTTGCAGAAAGGGGTGGGGAGGGAAATCTGGCAGCTCATTCCATACACGCACCACACTCTGCGTGATAAAGTTGCCCCTCATGTCCCTTTAAATCTTGCCCCGTCACCTCAAACCTATGCCCTCTGGATTTGCATTCCTGTATCCTTTATCCTATCCATGCCTCTCATGATCTTATAAACTTCTATAAAGTCACCCCTCAGTCTCTGAAACCCTGCACCTTCTCTGTAGCTGCATTCTTCATTCTTTTCTACTCCCCTCATGTACTTAGGTAAGGCAGGATTCGTCTGGTTAGCATGCAAAACAATACTTTCCACTGTGTCTCTCGGTACATGTGACAATAATAAGCCAAATCAAATCATTTGAAGTATTTTTTGAGATGATGCTGAGAGGTGAAATGGAGGACTATGTACATGCAGCTCACCTTCCCCATGTCCTTACTCATACCAACAATCTGTCATTGACCTACACTGGCTCCCGGCTCAGCAACATTTCACTTTTCAAATTCTCCTTCTTCTAAATCCCTGAGTGACTTTGGCCCTCTCTATCTCTGTGTACCCTTTCAACCCGCTCCTCTCCAGAACTCTTTGCTCAGCCATTCAGGACTGATTAGATTCCCTACAGTGTGGAAACAGGCCCTTTGGCCCAACAAGTCCACACCGACCCTCCGAAGAGTAAACCAGCCAGTCCCATTTCCCTCTCACTAATACACCTTACACTATGGGCAATTTAGAATGGCCAATCCACCAGATATACACATCTTTGGACTGTGGGAGGAAACCGGAGCACCCAGAGAAAACCCACACAGACACGGGGAGAATGTGCAAACTCCACACAGACAGTCACCAGAGGCTGGAATCGAACCTGGGACCCTGGTGCGGTGAGGCAGCAGTGCTAACCACAGAGCCACTGTGCCGTCCTGAGAAGGACTGAGATGGAGAAGAATTTCTTCACTCAGAGAGGTATGTGAATTCTCTCTCACAGAAAACTGTTGGGACCAATTTGCTTGATATATTCAAGAGGGAGTTGGACGTGGACCTTGCAGCTAAAGGGATCAAGGGAGAGCAAGTAGGAATGGAATACTGAGATTGGGATGATCAACCATGAATGGTGGTGCAGGGTCGAAGGGCCGAATGGCCTACTCCTGCACCTATTTTTTAAGTTTAACTCTGGCCTCTGGAGAGTTCCCCAGTTTAACTGCGCCACTTTCCATAGCCATGCTTTAAGGTAAAGTCCTTCCCTACCCCTCCCTCAAGACATTCTTCACACCAGCAGGAGGATATGCAAACAAGGAATACGTCATTCAGCCTCTCAAACTGCCCTGCCATTGCACACGCTCCTGACTGATCTGATAGCAACCACAACCTCACTTCCCCTCCTGAATAACCTTTCACCTCTGTGCCCCCCATCCCCCCTCGCTTTACTTTTCAAAAATTTCTTTGCCATCTACTCTCTGTGGTGTCATAGCAGATCAGAGTCAAGTGTTAGTTTCTATGCCCCTGAGATGCTCCTTTGCACTTTTTGTTATGTTAACAGTGCTAAGTAAATGTAGGTTGGTTGTAACTGGAACCAACAATAAATAATTTTGACTCCTCTTTAAGTAAAGCTGATGATAGGATTATAACCACTTTGTGCAAAACAAGGTGATTCTGGACATACAGCTTCAAATCACCATCTCCCTTTGAGAATCTGCACCAATCATTTCCCCAAATTTGCTTATGTTTTTCTTCCATTCAGGAGTGGATTGAATGTCTTTTAATAGTCGCTTGTGGTGAGATAGCCCACATTGGAAAAATCTGGGATTGTTTCCGTTAGGAGAGGGTGTTACATTGTCAGGATATCTAGCACATTATAAAAAAGACTGAGGGGGCCTGGGTAGATTTCCTGCACTACTCCTTCTTTGTAATACCAGCTACACGAGTGATATCACAGGCCTTTAATGGAACCACACAATAGGGCCATTTGGCCCATCTTGTCCATGCTGACCCAAAGGCACCCAGATGCCCTTTCTAATCCTATCTTCCTGCTCATGGCCAAGAGCCCTGTAGCTCACAGCATTTTTGCAAAGGATTTAGAGTCTTTGCCTCCACCACCAGCTCAGGCAGCGAATTCCAGACACCCACAAAATTTCCTCACGTCCTCTAATCCTTCTGCCACTGAGCTTGACACTGCCCCAAAAACAGAAGTTGCTGGAAAAGCTCAATAGGTCTCACAGCATCTGTAGAGAGAAATCAAAGTTAACCCAGTGCCAATTTCCTGCTTTTTCCTCATGCACATTATTTTTAATCCAGATAAGCATCCAAAACCCTCATGAATGCCTTAGTTGATCCAGTCTCCATCACACTTCCAGGCTATGTACTCCATACTAACAAAGTGAAGGATTAGCGAGTTTTGAGAAGATTTGTAGCTCAGGTTGAGGTTCTGGATGTAGGTTTGCTCGCTGAGCTGGAAGGTTCATTTCCAGACGTTTCATCACCCTACTAGGTAACATCTTCAGTGGACTCCGGGTGAAGCACTGTTGATAATTCCTGCTTTCCATTTATATGTTTGGGTTTCTATAGACCAGCAATGTCATTTCCGGTTGTGACATCATTTCTGGTGGTGATGTCATTTCCAGTTCTCTTTCTTGGGGATGGTAGATGGGGTCTAACTCGATGTGTTTGTTGATAGAGTTCCAGTTGGAATGCCATGTTTCTAGGAATTCTCGTGCGTGTCTCTGTTTGGCTTGTCCAAGAGTGGATATGTTTTCCCAGTCATACAAATAAACATATACAGTAAATAGAAGGCAGAAATTATCAACAGTGCTTCACCCTGAGGCCCACTGAAGATGTTACCTAGTAGGGTAACAAAATATCTGGAAATGAACCTTCCAGCTCAGCGAGCAAACCTACATCCAGAAGTGAAGGATGCCACCCCATGCTTGCTTCATTTGCACATCACTTTGAATCTATGCCCTCTCATTCTTGTTCCTTTTTATGGGAAATAACAGTTTCGCTCAATCTACTCTATCCTGCCTGTACAGGTTTTTGAAAAGCTCTATAAACTCTCCTCTCAGCCTTCTTCTCTCCAAGGGGAACAGCTCCAACTGAAGATTTTTCATCCCTAAAACCATTCTTGGAAACCGCTTCAGTACTCTCTCTCTCTCTCCAATGTGTTCACACCTTTCCTATAATGTGGTGCCCACAACTGTACACAATACTCCAGTTGAGGTCAAACAAGTATCTTGTACAAGATCAACATCAGCTCCTTGTTGGATTGACCATGTTGTAAATAATAGCCCTTTTAAAAATCAGGACATCGTCCAGTGACAATGGAGAACAGCTGATTATCAATGGGGTATATTTTAAAGGAAGTGGTTTTCTCTAATAAACGGAGTAGGTTAGGAAGGATAGACCACGGGATGATAAAATGTAAACAAAAGGTTCTGGAAGGCAGGTTAATTCCAGCATCAGCAAATGAGTCACGAACAAAATAATGTGGAACCATCTCCATCACAGTCTGACACTGAATGCACTGCAGCAGTTCAATAAAGGCAGCTCATCACCAACTTCACAAAGGCTGGTCTTGTTGCCTTGTGACCAGAGTAAAATATCAATCTCAGTAATCTCCACCATGCACGAGCGAAGTAGGTTGATGTAGTTTTTCACCTTCTGCAATCTACTGCAGTCTACGCAACTCCCCGACAGTCTCTGCAATTGACGCTAAGTTCAAATAAAGATCAGCTTCTCCTATCTTTGGCAATGACTTCGGAAATAATTTTGAGAATATTCACTCTTTAAGGAGTTTCCTTCTATCATCATTTGACACTGTCTTATCTACAAAATGCTAATTTATTGTAATGCTCTCAGAACTATTTTCAAAGCCATTGCCAAGGTTAGGGTGTTGTGAGAACATAGGGAGGAAATTGTGGAATATTTGTAGAAATATTCGTATCATCTATAAACACGAGTGAGATGTTGGATGACTGGAGAGTGGCTAATGTTGTGCCTTTGTTTAAGGAGGGATATATTGAGAAGCCTGGGAACTAAAAGACCTGTGAGTCTGACTTTGGTGGTGGGTAAATTGTTGGAGGTGATTTTGTTTGTCATTTATACAAATGATTTAGATGAGAAAATAAAAGGCATGGTTAGTCCATTTGTGGATGTCAATAAAATTGCTGGTATAGTCGACAGTAAAGAAAAATGTCTAAGATTACAAAGAGACCTTGATCAATTGGCCAATAGGCTGAGGCATGGCGAATGAAGTTTAATTTGGATCAATGCGAGGTATTGTATTTTGGTAAAACAAACAAGGACAGGATTTATACAATTAAAAATAAGGCCTTGGTTAGTGCTGTAGAACAAAGAGGCCTAGGGGGTTCAGGTATATAATTCTTTGGAATTTGCATCACTTGTAGACAGGGTGGTTAAGAAGTTAGTTAGTACATTTGCCTTCGTTGCTCAGATTTTTGAGTATAGCAGATGGGACGTCATGTTGAGGTTGTACAGAACATTGGTGAGGCCTCTTCTGCAATACTGTGTGCAGTTCTTGTCGCCCTGTTATAGGAAGGATATTATTAAACTTGAGAGGGTTCAGAAAAGTTTTACCAGGATGTTGCTGGGTATTAGTGGGCAGCACGGTGGCACAGTGGTTAGCACTGCTGCCTCACAGCGCTTGAGACCCGGGTTCAATTCCTAACTCAGGCGACTGACTGTGTGGAGTTTGCACGTTCTCCCCACGTCTGCGTGGGTTTCCTCCAGGTGCTCCGGTTTCCTCCCACTGTCCAAAGATGTGCAAGTCAGGTGAATTGGCCATCCTAAATTGCCCGTAGTGTTAGGTAGGGGTAAATGTAGGGGTATGGGTGGGTTGCGCTTCAGCGGGTCGGGGTGGACTTGTTGGGCCGAAGGGCCTGTTTCCACACTGTAAGTCTAATCTAATCTAAAAATTTTGAGTTATAAAGAGAAGCTGGAAAAACTGGGACTTTTTTTTCACTGGAGCGTAGGAGGATGAGGGGTGACTTTCTAGAAATTTATAAAATCATGAGGGGTACTGATAAGGTGAATGGCAGGAGGTTTTTGTTGTAGGGTGGGGGATTTCAAGATTGCAGGGAGGAGAAAGATTTAAAAAAGGATGGGCAACATATTTTACACAGAGAATGGTTTGTATGTGCAATAAATGTCTGCAAAAAGTGGTGGATGTGGGTACAGTTAGAACAGTTAAAAGGCATTTGGATAAGTACATGAATAAAAATGTTTGATGGATATGGACCAAGCACAGGGAGGTGGATCTAATTTAATTTAGGATTATGGTCAGCATGGACTGGTTGGACCGAAAGGTCTGTTTCTATTCTGTATGACTCTAGGAAGGAGCATGTGTAGGCCATTGGCCCCTCTAGCCCATTCTGTAAGATCTAATAGTCACCTCAACCTGCTTTTCCACCTATCCCACCTCCACCATTATCATTTGACTGCCTTGCTGGTTAAGATTCAATCCTCTTCCACCTGGAAAATACTAAAACCCACATCTCCACCACTGAACAGGAAAGTGAATTTCAAACTCATGACCCTCTGCTGGAAAGAAAATTCTTCTCATCTCTGTCTAGAACTTAGGAAGCACCTGACCTTAGAACTATGTCCTTTCATTTTGGGCTCTCCCACAAGGAGAAACATCCACTCAGCATTAAGATTTCATCAGTAATTATAGACCCAAAACTAGAGGAGGAGAGAGAGTTCTTCGTACAAACAATGGTTGAAGTTCATAATCTCCTTTGCTAACTATAATTAATGGATTAAATGTTGATGGGTATTTACCATCAGAAAGCTAATCTGTAGGCACAGAAGTTCTTAAGGATGTTAAATGGAATTTTGGCATTTATTGCTAAAGGAATAGAATATAAAAGTGGGGAAGTGCTGCTGTGGCTATACAAGACATTAGTGAGACCATACCTGGAGTATTGCGTACTGTTTTGGTCTCCTTATTTGAGGAGGGATTTGAGGAGGGAACCTCAGATGGGGGTTCACCAGATCAATTCCAGAGGTGAGAGGTTTCTCTTAATGAAGAGAGATTGAGCAGTCCAGGTCCAGTTTACTCTCTGGAGCTTAGAAGAATGAGAGGAGATTTAATTGAGATATTTCAGATGCTAAAGGGGATTGACAAAGTAGACATAGAGAGAATGTTTCCTCGTGTGGAGCAATCTAGAATGAAAGGTCAGAGTTTAAGGATAAGGGGTGACATTTAAAACAGAGATGGGGAGAAATTACTTCCCTCAAAAGGTCATGAACCTGTGGAATTCACTCGCAAAGAGTGACAGGAATGCTCGGACAGCGATTAAAGTTAAGCAGAAGCTAGAGAGATTTATTAAATTAATGATGCAGGGCAGACTCAAGGGGCTGAATGGCCCACTCCTACTCCTTGTTTTTATCAAATGGTGATTCAAATTCATGGACTGACAGAAGGAGGCCATTCAGCCGTTAGTGCCTGTACTGGCTCCTGCTCCAATGTCTTATGATATCATGGCAAAGAGTCAATGAGGGACAGGATCCTTTGTTTTAAGTCATCTTGCTGTGACCAACAGTGGGAGTGCATTCCATTAAGAATTGGAGCTATGGCCATCTCACTATGTCTCAGGTAAAGAGTGGGGTTGAGAAGGAGAGTCTTTCAATAGAAACCCTCAGCCCATGTGGGAATTGAACCCATGCTGCTTTGTGTTAGCTCCGAAATACACACCAGCTGTCTAGCCACCTGAGCTAACCAACCCCTAAAAAGCAAGATTCAAGAACAGCTTCTTCCCTGCTGTTATTATACTTCTGAATGGACCTCTCAAATTTAATGTTGATCTCACCCTCTGTGCACCTTCTCTGTATATGTGCATTGCCTTATTATTTCTTATGTTTAGTAATTAATAAATTTATTATTTTTATTATTTCAAGAAAGCCTGGTTAAATTGACTCCTTTTGAACTGAGTTCATTTGGGTCTGGAAGAAAATTATCCATAATTTTCAAATTAACTGGGTTGCACTCAACTAACCGGGTGGGCAAATAGCCCAAGAGAAGTCAATTCCTCACTCTGTTCTATTACCCCGATGTGCTTTGTATGGAGTGAACTGCCTGCAGTGCACACAAAACAAAACTTTTCACTGTACCTAGGTACAGGTGACAATAACAAAGCAAATCAAATCAAATTATATCAACAGGGATAGCTGGAGTGAATGGACATGGAAAGGAGGTCAATGCACAGAAGTGTGAAGTCTGATGATTTTTTTCTAGATGTGGATGTCACTGGCCGCTCCAGCATTTTTGACCATCCTCTTCCAGGTACCCTTGACTTGTTCAGCTATTTCAGAGGGCAGTTAATAGCCAAGCAAATTGCTGTGGGTCTGGAGTCACATGTAGGCCAGGTAGGGATGGAAGATTTCCTTCTTTAAAAGGATATTAGTGAGTCAGAGACAAAAACAGAAACTTGAATTCTGACAAAGGGTCACTGGACTCAAAAAGTTCATTCATATTTTTTATGAAGAAAGTATATTTTTGAATTAAAAGGTAGGATGTGCTGTTTAGTCTTCTTGTCAGTGTCTCTATGGTTTTATAACTCGATTTCTTCAGCCATTGCTTCATAGAGCCAAGGAACATTCAGGATTCAATGGCCATTAATTTGTCAAACTAAACTAGGTCTGACTAGCTGCATCATGGAAAAATGGAATCTGATTACATCACTCTTCTGGATAAATCAGAAAGGTGTCGCCTTGTCGATTTGATGTTGTCCTTATTACCAGGCACTGTTAAGACAAATACATATATCACGACACAGTCTCACAGCACTCAAACAGACACCAAAACCGAAAGCTAAAGTAATAAATTCTTTAGGGAAGATAAATGAGAAGTCATCAGATTTACTGTGCATCCTTCCTCTTTTTTTGAAAACAAGAATAAGATAATGCACCATAACAGCTATCCTCGGGATAGTGAAATGTCAGTACTTGGCATTTGAGTCTAGATTAGAGTGGTGCTGGAAAAGCACAGCAGGTCAGGCAACATCCAAGGAGCAGGAAAATTGACATTTCAGGCAAAAGCCCTTCATCAGGAATGAGACAGGGAGCCTCCAGGGTGGAGAGATAAATGGGAAGGGAGGTGGGACTGGGGAGAAGGTAGCCAAGTGTACAATAGGTGAATGGGACTGGGGATGGAGGTGACAGGTCAGGGAGAAGGGTGGAGCGGATAGGTGGGAAGGGGGATTGGCAGGTAGGACAGGTCATGAGGATGGTGCTGAGCTGGAAGGTTGAAACTCGGGGTGAGGTGGAGTGGGGGAGGGGGGGAGGGAAATGAGGAAACTGGTGAAGTCCACTTTTTTTTCCTCGACAGATGTTGCCAGACCTGCAGAATTTCTCCAGCACTTGCAGTTTTTGTTCCAGATTTCCAACATTCACTGTTCCCTGTTTTACTTTAATGAATCAGTTGTTATGAAAATTAACAGTTGCTACAAGGCCACCATTGGACTGATTGAAATCCAGATATTTATTGAATTCAAACTTCCCGACCTGCCCGACTGGAGTTCGAGCCCAGGCTGACAACACACCAGCCTAGGATGTTGGACTCATTATGTCAATGGTATGACCACTACACCTACTGTCCCACTCAAACTGTAGATAAAATGAGAGTTATATTAGTTGTGGGTATGTTCACTGAGCTGGGAAGTTGATTTGAAGATGTTTTGTCTCCTGTCTCGGTGACATCTTCAGTGCTTCGGAGTCTCCTGTGAAATGCTGCTGTACTGTGTCTTCTGGAATTTACTCGGTCCCGTTCCTGCTGCTTCTGGTTGCTGGTTCCAGCTGTTTGTTGTAGTGGTTGATATATTGGGTCCAGGTCAATGTTGATGGATTCTGTAGATGAGTGCCATGCTTCTAGAAATTCTCTGGCTGTCCTCCGTTTGGCTTGTTCTATGATCCTTGTGTTGTCCCAGTCTGATTTGCAGTCCTTGTCACCTGTGCGTGTGGCTGCTGGGGACAGCTGGTCGTGGAGTTTAGTGGCTCATTGGTGTTCATGGATGTGGATTGCTAGTTGTCTGCCTGTTTGTTGAGAGTTGTATACTTACCAGAAAAGGGGAAAACAAATGCAGGACGATGAGAAAAATCAGGAGGGTGAATCAACTGGAGAGTTCTTATGAAGAGTTGGCACAGGTAGGGTATCTATTCCCTGGGACACACACCGAGCCAAACATCAACTGTGGCTGGAAAACATGTTGGTCTTCCAGAACAAGCTGTTGACCCTGATCAAGTGTTGCAGACTGGCACATCCTAAGGTCCAGGTCTATGTGCTGAGAGACGCACTACAGCTGGGGGCAGCTACTGTCAAGGCACAGTGGGAAAAGACCACTGTCTGAGGTCTTTCTGCTGAAGGTAAATGGGGATGCGTTCAGTTATCGGACCCTCCTCATCCCTCAATGCATATAAATATAGTGTTGTTTATGTAAGCAATGTCTTGGCTTTGTTTGGATCAACCAACTGCAATGTTGGTTTGTTTGTTTGTTTCCTTGATATGCCACTGTACAGAAGCAAACTGCACTTGTGACTATGTATGTATACAAAGATATTTTTTATGAAGAAAGTATATTTTTGAATTAAAAGGTAGGATGTGCTGTTTAGTCTTCTTGTCAGTGTCTCTATGGTTTTATAACTCGATTTCTTCAGCCATTGCTTCAAAGAGCCAAGGAACATTCAGGATTCAATGACCATTAATCTGTCACACTAAACTACACCTGACTAGCTGTATCATGGAAAAATGGAAAGAAATTCCATTTTTAACTTCCTTTTGATCTGATTACATCACTCTTCTGGATAAATCAGAAAGATGTCTCCTTGTCGATTTGATGTTGTCCTTATTACCAGGCACGGTTAAGACAAATAGATATATCACAACACAGTCTCAAACAGACACTAAAACCGAAAGCTAAAGTAATAAATTCTTTAGGGAAGATAAATGAAAAGACATCGGATTTACTGTGCATCCTTCCTCTTTTTTTGAAAACAAGAATAAGATAATGCACCATAACAGCTATCCTCAGGATAGTGAAATATCAGTACTTGGCATTTGAGTCTAGATTAGAGTGGTGCTGGAAAAGCGCAGCAGGTCAGGCAGCATCTGAGGAGCAGGGAAATCGACGTTTCGGGCAAAACCCCTCCATCAGGAATGAGGCAGGGAGCCTCCAGGGTGGAGAGATAAATGGGATGGGGGTGGGGCTGGGGAGAAAGTAGCCAAGAGTACAATTGGTGAATAGGGTTGGGGATGGAGGTGACAGGTCGGAGAGGAGGGTGGAGTGGATAGATGGGAAGGGGGATTGGCAGGTAGGACAGGTCATGGGGACAGTACTGAGCTGGAAGGTTGGAACTGGGGTAAGGTGGGGGGAGAGGAAATGAGAAACTGGTGAAGTCCACTTTGATGCTCTGGGATTGAAGTGTTCTGAGGTGGAAGATGAGACCTATTTCCTCCAGGCATCGGGTGAGGAGGGACTGGTGGTGGAGGAGACCCAGGACCTTCATGTCATTGGCAGAGTGGGATGGGGAGTTGAAACTTTCAGCCATGGGATGGTGGGGTTGATTGGTGCTAGTGTCGTGGAGATGTTCCCAAAAGCTCTCTGCAATTCCAAACTTGTCTCTTGGTTTCCCCTTCTTAGCTTTCTCTTTATTGTCACATGTACTCACATGAGTACAATGCAAAGTTTACAAATCATGACTTACACTGCCATCTTGGGTACTAAGGTTGCAAAGTACAGAGTCTTAAAGAAAACATGAGAAAAAAAAGAAATAAAAAGACTAGCAATTAATTTTTTTTAAAAAGACAGAAATAAGAGTTCAGAATAACAGTCCTTCCAAACCAAACAGCAGCAGGTTTCACCTCGAGGGCTGGGAGACCGGGACAATGCTGAGCGCCGGGAGTGTGGGTCCGCACCGAGGGACGGGTGTGTGAGTCTGTGCCGAGGGCCAGGAGTGTGTGTCAACACCGGGGGCCGGAAGTGTGGGTCCACGCCCAGGACCGGGCATGTGCGTCAACACCGAGGGCCGGGAGAGTGGGTCAACGTCGAGGGCTGGGGATGTGGGTCCGTGCCAAGGACCGGGAGTGTGGGTCAACACCGAGGTCCGGGAGTGTGGGTCCGTGCCAAGGACCAGGAGTGTGGGTCAACACCGAGGGCCGGGTGTGTGGGTCCGTGCCAAGGTCCGGGAGTGTGGGTCCGTGCTGAGGGCCGGGAGTGTGGGTCAACTCCGAGGGCTGGGAGTGTGGGTCCGCGCTGAGGTCCGGAGTGTGGGTCAATGCTGAAGTCCAGGATTCTGGGTCAACACCTAGGAATGGGAGTGTGGGTCCATGCTGAGAACCAGGAGCGTGGATCCATACCGAGGGCCGGGAGTGTGGGTCTGCCCCAAGGGCCGCGACTGTGGGTCAACACCGAGGGCCGGGAGTGTGGGTCCGTGCCAAGGGCCGGGAGTGTGGGTCAACACCGAGGGCCGGGAGTGTGGGTCAACACCGAGGGCCGGGAGTGTGGGTCTGTGCTGAAAGCCGGGAGTATGGGTCTGTGCTGAAAGCTGGGAGTATGGGTACTGAGGGGCGGGAGTGTGGGTCCGTGTCAAGGGCTGAGAGTGTGGGTCTGTGCCGAGGGCCGGGAGTGTGGGTCTGTGCTGAGGGCCGGGAGTGTGGGTCGGTACTGAGGGGCGGGAGTGTGGGTCCGTGCCGAGGGGCGGGAGTCCAAATCCATGTTGACACCGGGAGTGCCTGCTGGTTTTCACGCCAGACATCACCAATTCTGTCCGAAGACGAGAGCTAAAAGCAAAAATAAAGAAAATGCAAAAAGAGAGTAAGAAAAGAAATGGATGGAGTGAACGAGCTCTGGCTCAGGAGACCTACTCCAGCACCATTTTGACGAAGTAGTTCTGTTGGCAGCTGAGAAGTTTAGAAAAGGCGGGTCATTGAATGAGAGGTCAACATTTTAGGCTAAGGAGTAGCAGAGTTAAAATGGAAATAAGGAGAAATTATTTCTCTCAAGAGTACGATGCACCTGGAACTCACTGTCCCAGAGTGCAGTGGACACCGTGGCATTGAATACATTAAAGGAGAGAGACAGATTTTTAATAAGTAACAGATAAAGGGTTATGGAGAGTGAGCAGGAAAGTGGAGTTAAGGACAAGAGAAGATCAGCCAGGATCGTATTAGATGGCAGAGGTGATTCACCGGACTGCTCCTAGTTCTTACATCACAGATTCGGTGTCCAGTCTCAAAGTTCCAGTGTACAACAGAGAAGGTGCTGCACTCTCCGAAAGGGTACCTTTCACACTGGACCCCCCAGGTAGTATTTTGGAGAGGGATGGCAGAGAGCTCCCTGGTGTCCGGATCGAGACTTCTTCTTCCGTCAACATCACTCAAACGGATTGTCTAGTCGTTGTGTCGGGATCTGTGTCTGCTCCTGGGAACCTGCTGTGCACAAACTTGGCCAGCACTTTTCTGACAGCAGCTCGGCCTCACTGTCTGCCCTATCCTCTGGGATGTTGTGAAAACACAGGAGAAAGTTCTAAGATTCTGAATCATCGGAGATAAGAAGGAGTTTTCGCAGAGATTTTAGGAGTGGAGAGGGAGATATTATTTAGGCTGGTAGAGGAGTCCACGGTGAGAATTAGAATAGAATAGAATCATAGAATCATACAGACCCTTCAGTCCAACTATTCCATGCCTACCATGTTCCCAGACTGAAGTAATCCCACTTGCATGCATTTGGCCCATATCCCTCCAAATCTTTCCTATTCACTTACTTATCCATAAGTCTTTTAAATGTTGTAACTGTACCTGCATCCATCACTTCCTCTGGCAGTTCATTCCACACAATAACCAACCTGCGTCTAAAAAAATTGCCCCTCATGTCCTTTTTAAAACTTGCCCCTCTCACCTTAAAAATACGTCCCCTAGTTCTGAACGGCCCCAGCTTTGGGAAAAGATCCTTGCAATTCACCTTATCTATGTCTATCATGATTTTATAACCCTCTATAAAGGTCACCGCTCAACCTCCCAGACTGTGCACTAAACTCAACAATTACCTCAGAACCCATCAAATCAAAGGGCAAGCAAGTTATCCTCATTCCCAAAGGGTTGTCTCATAGCAACTGGTTACATAAATGGAGCTGTTACTGGCTGCAGTAAGCTCCAAAGGATACCATCAGTTTAAGACTGTCACTAAGAAAGTGAAGGGAGATCATTGGATGGTCATGTATTAAACATAGTGGAGACAAAGCATGAAGTGTTTCACCACAGGGAGAAATTGAGACAAAGACCATTACCACTTTTAGTGAAAGATGAAGTCAGGGCGGTCAGAAAGTTCTGGATTGTTCTAGTAAAGTAAGAATGAGCACAGATTTATCATCCAATTGGCTTCTTTTCTGTGTTCCTGGGTCTAATTGTTTTATAAAATTGTGTGTTCACAGGACATGGATATCAATAGCAACTTACTGCCCATCCCTAATTTCCAAGAAGGCAATTAAGGGTCATCCACATTGCAGTGGATCTGGAGTCACATGTAGGCCAGACCATAGAACATAGAACATAGAACATTATAGCGCAGTACAGGCCCTTCGGCCCTCGATGTTGCGCCGCCCTGTCATACTAATCTGAGGCCCATCCCACCTACACTATTCCATGTACGTCCATATGCCTGTCCAATGATAACTTAAATGCACTTAAACTTGGCGAATCTACTACTGTTGCAGGCAAAGCATTCCATACCCTTACTATTCTCTGAGTAAAGAGGTAAGGATAAGCAGGAGGCTGAAAGAACACAGCAAGGCAGGCAGCATCAGGAGGTGGAGAAGTTAACGTTTTGGGTATTATCTTTCTTCAGGTTCCTGAAGAAGGGTTAATACCCAAAACATTGATTTCCCCACCTCTTGCTGTGTTCCTCCAGCCTCCTGCTTGTCTACTTTGGACTCCAGCATCTGCAGTTTTTTTGTCTCTAGTCCAGGTAAGGACAACAGATGTTCTTACCTAAAGAATATTAGTGAAAGGGATGGGGTTTTTACAACAACTGAAAGCAATTACATTGAAAGAAGGATACTGGATTTGAGACACTAATTCTGTTTCTCTCTCTACAGATACAATGAAAGACCTGCTGAGTTTCTCCAGCAATTTCTGTTCTTGTGTGTTTCAGGTCTCCAGCATCCATAGTTCTAGGTTTGTTTATATAAAAGCAGTTATATAGTTGCCAGTACGCTAGCTTTTTATTCCAGAATTTCTGCACATCATTTGCCATGGTGGGATTTGAACCCACACATCCAGAACATCAGCCTGAGGTCCTTGGGCTAGTAACTTGTTTTATTTTTTATTTATCCACTGGATACGGATGTCACAGGCCAACAGAATTGAGGAGAAAATTCTTCACCCAGAGAGTGGTGGGTGTATGGAATGCTGTGCCCCAGAAAGCAGTGAGGGCCAAGACTCTGGATTCTTTCAAGAAAGAGATGGATAGAGCTCCTAAAGATAGTGGAATCTTTAGGGAAGAAAATCTGTCGTCCTTACCTTATGGGGATAAGGCAAGAACAGGATACTGATTGCAGATGGTCAGCCATGATCATAATAAATGGTGGTGCTGGCTCAAAGGGCTGAATGGCCTACTCCTGCACCTATAGTCTATTGAAAGTATTTATTCCTCACTTAAGAATTAACCACGTTGTCTTCAGTCCCTGCCCTCTCCTTTGCCACTGATTCCATCACTCTCCCTGATAACTCCCCAAGGTGGACTAGACTTTCCACAACCGTGTTGCCTGTTTGTCCCTGGCACGAGACCGAGACATGTATTTTCACCTCTGTTAACATTGCTTGACTCTCCTGCTGTTTCAGTTCCTCTCCTCTCCTGCTGAAGCCCTTGTCCACACTTTACATTGAGACTTGACAATTTGAACATACTCTCGCGGTCCCAGCACCCTCCATAAATGTGAGGCCTTTCAAAATTCCACTGCCTGTGTCTTAACACATGCAGAGGGTGTTCACCTGTGCTGCGTGTGCCCCCCGACCACCCGGTCTCTCAGTTAAACTTGTTAAATAAATTCTGCACACATTGCACTAAATGTCTGATACTCTGCTCTGACAAACATGATGAGATAGCTCAGTTGATCAAGCAGGCATTGCACAATTGAAGAGTTGGTAGCATAATGGGAAAAGTGTCTCCAAGTGGGACGATGATGGCTGCATGGTATTATCACTAAGCTATTAAGCCTGAGGACCTTGGTTCATAATCCTATCATAGCAGATGGTGGTAATTGAATTCAATAAAAATCTGGGATCAAGAGTTTGATCCATCTAATTCACTAATACCCTTGGGGGAGGGGAAATCTGCCAATACTGAATATCTGATAATTAAGAGACAGTGAGGAGTCGGGAGTTGGCTAAGTGGTAGCGCTGATGACAAATGTGAAAATGGGAGTTGAATTTTTAGATGTTGTTGCTCAGGGCAACAAATATCTGTGAAATAGGAGGGGGTGTAAGAAGAGACCCTTGAGGGACACTCAGAGGTAACTAAATGGGAAGGGAAGTCATTGGATGTCTGGCTACAATTAAGTAGATAATAGTAGAACATGGGTAAAGCAGTGCCAACCAATTGGACCTCAGTTGGAGGAGGAAGGCAGGTCAAAGAATGTCAGAAGGTCAAGAAGGACAAGTCATGGACGTATACGAGTACCACTGGTGGATCCACATCTCAGTGGCATTGAGGGAATGGGGCTTTCAAATAGCAACACTAGGGGTTTGTCCTCCTGATAGCTTTCAGTGACAAGTGTACCCAAGATGGATTAAAAAGGTACTTGGGTCTTAAGAAACCTTCATCAGAGAATCTATGTTGGATGTGCTCCCTCACCCTTGCCTTTTTATCCCATTTAATCCTTTTGGGGGTAACAGTACAATGGGAGGGGGCTAGCAAATCTAACCCTGATGAGGATTGGGAAATCCATGTATGTGATCAGAGGGGATAATGAAGAGTAACTGGAAAGTCTCGAAAGTAATGTGTGAGTAAAAAGTGAGGTCTGCAGATGCTGGAGATCAGAGCTGAAAAGGCTCTGATGAAGGGCTCTGGCCCGAAACGTCGAATTTCCTGTTCCTTGGATGCTGCCTGACCTGCTGCGCTTTAACCAGCAACACATTTTCAGCAAAGTAATGTGTGAGTCATGAACAATGACTGAGGTTAATACTCTAATCTCTCGTGCACTCTAATTTCTCTGTTTGTGGCTGATTACAATGTTTGTTCTCCATGTTTGTATTTGTAATTAGAATCCTGTTCAAAAATTAATCCCGGATTTAGGGATTTTAATTACTAAAGCTTTTAGTCAGGATGAGGGACGTTTTCGTGGGCTGTTTAGGAATTAACAAAAGGAGGCAGATCGTCAGTAATTACAGAGGGTTGAAATAAAATTGGTGCAGTTGGGATGTATCTGGGCAGGGTTTCATGCCCCTGGCAATGACAATATAGAGTCAGAGATGTACAGCACAGAAACAGACTCTTCAGTCCAATTTGTCCATGCCAACTAGATAACCTAAATTAATCTAGCCCTGTTTGCCAGCATATGGCTCACATCCCCTTTGAACCCTTCCTATTCATACACCCAACCAGATTCCTTTTAAACGTTGTAACTGTACCAGCCTCCACCACTTCCTCTGGCAGCTCATTCCATTCACACGCCACCCTCTGTGTGAAAAAGTTGCCCCTTAGGTCCTTTTTAAATCTTTCCCCTCTCACCCTAAACCTATCCCTCTTGTTTTGGATTCCCCCACCCCAGGGATAAAGACCTTGTCTATTTACCTTAACCATACCCCCTTGTGATTTTATAAACCTCTACATGGTCACCCCACAGTCAAAATCAATATACTATGACGATTATGTGGGATAATGGAGATAAAATGGGGTAATGGGGATAGAGATAGGGTAATAGGATACCAGTGAGGCAATTGGGTTTAAGTGGGACAATGAAAATGAAATGGGGATCGAGGTGAGACAATGGAACTTAAGTGGGACAATGGAGATTAAATGGAGCATACAAACATGTGAACAACAGCAGGCCACTCGGCCCTTTGAGCCTGCTCCATGATTCAGTGAGTTTGTGGCTGATTGGATTTTAACCTCAACTCCCAATGATCTCCGTCCCTTCGGTGATCTCCCTTTGGTACGCCTTCCACCAACCCAGCTTCAAAGCACAAACCTAAACCCGTAAATTACCATCCACCCTCCTGACAGTCAGCAGGAGTAGGATGGCTGTGGGTATAATGAGCCTGTCACAGGGAAGTAATCCAGAGGTTCTAGCTAAATTCACCTGGGAATAGAAATTCAAATCCCACCACAGCAGTTTGTGGAATTTTAGGTTCAATTAATTACAATTTGAAATCATCAGCTTTTCTCCATAATGGTGACTATGCAGTTATCATCAATTGTAAAAACCCATCTGATTCACTAATCCCTCTAAGGAAGCAAAACTGCTGTCTTTACCGGGTCTGGTCCATGCGTGACTCCAGACCCACAGCAATGCATAGAGTCATGGAGGTGTACAGCACTGAAAAAAAGGCCATTGGATGCATAGATCAAAAGCAAGCACCTAACTATTCCATATGCATCAGGTAAACATAGTCCCATTCTCTCTTGGACAGTCAACAGGTGGCGGTTTAACCTGAGGGCCACCACGCCTCAGGCAAGGGAAGAGGTTGAGGAGAGTCCTTCGTGATAACCTCAACTGATGCAACAGTGCCAATGTCTGTATTGTACGCCAGCCGTCCAGCCAACTGAGCTAGCCAACTTTAAACAAGCCTCTGAAATGGCTGAGAGAATCATTCAGTTCAAGGACAATTAGGGATGGACAAAAAACCCAGACACAAATAATTAGAACACAAGCACACTGGTTAAGCAAATCTCCACATGAATGGAGTATAGGGGTTGCTTTTTATACTGATCCATGAGAATGGTTGAAAAGCCACATTTTTGCTCTCTCACGGCTCAACTGTTTTAACAAATGTCTTCTCCCGAACTTGTGTAATACTTTTCTTAATCAAATGCCTCAATTCCCGTAAGTGTCCCGCCAATGTCTCAAATTGGCATCCAGATGGTAAGCAGGTCACAACTGGAATGTTACATGGGTATTTGTTCCATTTGTTTGAACTTTGCCATTGAGGGAAGTGAACGTCAGCTTCCAGAGACTAGCAGCTTACTGCTGTCATTGTACATGTGATTGACACTGTCTGGGGAAGCTGCCAATATCAGGCAACTCTCACGCCTGGGCAAACAAAACTTGTGTTATGCTGCTGTCTCTACAATGCTAGTTACAGAGTCCATGCCGACCATAATGTTCCCAGGATATAACTTTAAATTTAGAGTTCAGTGGTGACATCATCAAACACTTTGCTCTTTCAAGAAATACTGTAGAGTAATTGGACACTTTTACATTGAGATTAACAGATTGCTTCCTTATTCAGTCATAGGACATGGTTAAGTCAGCATTTATTACCCATCCCTAATTGCCCAGAGGGCAGTTAAGAGTCAAACCACATTGCTGTGGGTCTGGGGTCACAATGTAGGCAGTCTCCTTCCCTGAAGGACATTAGTGAACCAGATGGGTTTATCTTCTCCAAACAATTAGCGACCGTTTCGTGGTCATCATTAGATGCAGATATTTTTTATTGAATTCAAATCCGAGAACCTGCCATCATAGAGATTAACATCAAGGTTGGTTTATGTCATTATTTAACACTTTTGATCCACTCCAAAAGAAAAACTCAATGTAAAACAAGTTGATGTTTACCCAACAAGTGAGCAGTTTGCACAGGGTTACAAGGATTGGAACAATAGGTTAACTGACAGTGCATACAATACATGCCAAGGCTCTTGTGCTGAAGTGGTAGTGACCCTGCCTCTGAGCCTGGAGAGGAGAAAGTGAGGTCTGCAGATGCTGGAGATCAGAGCTGAAAATGTGTTGCTGGAAAAGCGCAGCAGGTCAGGCAGCATCCAAGGAACAGGAAATCTTCAGGAAGGGCTTACGCCTGAAACGTCGAATCTCCTGTTCCTTGGATGCTGCCTGACCTGCTGCGATTTTCCAGCAACACATTTTCAGCTCTGAGCCTGGAGAGCTGGTTTCAAGTCCCATCTGCTCCAGAGGTGTGTTCACAATCATAGAATGGTAGACCATGAAAACAGACCCTTCGGTCCGACTTACCCATGCCGATCAGATATCCTAAATTAATCTAGTCCCAGTTGCCAGCTTGTGTGAACAAACTGAGTGGAAACTACTCTCAGTTCCCTCCCTCTCCTACTCCATGTAGATTCGCCCGTCCTCTTCTTTGGACCAATGAGACTCAAGAGCTGCCCCCAATGAACTTCCATGGCCGAATAGCTTATCCACCTTCGATCAAAGCAGGCAGCTACAGGTGGATTGAAACTGGGAAACTGGCAACAGCAGAACCATATTCCCAGTTGAAGGTAAAGTTGGGAGTCAATGTAGAGGAAGATTAAAAGTAAACAATCCTCTTCACACTCCCTCTCAAATTCTCACAGATTGTGTATCTTTCCCTCTCCTGGTTAATATACTCAGACGATATTAAAACACACCCCTCGGGCAGGTGGGACTTGAACCCAGCTGTCCTGGCTCAGAGGCAGGGACAATACCACGGCACCTCAAGACTCTTTGGGGCGGATTGTATACAATGCCTAGGCTAAGGATCCAATCCATCCTCCCCCTGGCCGCACAACCGTAAACTGGCCGAATTCTGACCGAACAAGTTATTTTCCAGGAACAGTAAACTCTCCAAAGGGGCTAACAAAGCACCGTCTTTAAAACGGCTCTGTAACAAAAAACCCAGGCGGCATGGGAACAGGGCACCCTCAGAGGCAACCCACACTGACCCCAAGGAGAAATGTACCAATTCCACACACACAGAGTATACTAAAACCCGGGTCCCCAGCGCTATGAGGTAGTGTGCTAACCCCTGAGTCAGTTATTAAAGACATCCCCACCGTCCTGCTTTGGGTTCCCTGAGGTGCTCGATTCATCATTAAAGACTGACAAGTCACCTTTTACTGTTTCCCCCACTGCTAGCCCCGAATTTGTATCATTATAAAACAGAACTGAAGATAAACATTTGAGAGAGTGTGAGGACATACCTGTCTCTGTTAAAATGCGGCATTGTTCGAACTTTAATCCTCAGTCCCACTCGACCTCCTCTACATCCACGCTTTCACTTTTTACGTCTCCCCTTAAAATGACTTAAGAAATTGACGTGAGTCAATTTCAGATTTAAATCCCTCCTTCATCTCATGTGACAGGCACTGTCCGATCTGGTGGGCTGGGGCTGGAAGGTTCACATTTTGCTTTTTATTTTCGACCCTGTCGTCACAAATGTGAGCGGGCGTTTTTTTTTTAAAACTGTGTTTTTCAATTAATTTCCAAGCCATTTCTATCCCTGATTACCTCCCCAGGGAGGTTTAGAGGGAAATTGAGGATTTTTGTTGCACTCAGAGGGTGGTGGGCGTCTGGAATCCACTCCCTGGGAGGGTAGTTGAGATGGGAAACCTTACACCTTTTAAAACGTACCTGGAGGACCACTTGTAATATCATAACTCTCAAAGCTATGGGCCAAGTATTGGAAAGTGGGATTAATGTGGATATCAGCATAAACCCAATGGACTGAAGGGCCTCTGCCGTGCACTCTGAACCCATAGCTTGGCATAGTGACTAGCACTGCTGCCTCACAGCACCAGGGACCCAGGTTCAATTCCAGTTTGGGTGACTGAGTGGTGTTTACGCATTTTCGCTATGCCAATGCAGGTTTCCTCTTGTGGTCCAAAGGTCTGCAGGTTAGGTGGACTGGCCATGGGAAATGCAAGGTTAGACAATAAGGGAGTGGGTCTGGGTGGGCCACCCTTCAAAGGATCAGTGTGGACTGGATGGGCCAAATGGCCATGACCCCAACTTGCCCTCAAATGTAGGGATTCTATGGCTGTTTATTACCCATCCTGAGTAAATCTTAGGAAAATCCTAATGTCCTCATGGTGGAATGGTAGTGTCCACATCTCCGGATTGAAATCCTACCTCAGATGTCTCTCAAAACAAGTAGATTGGATTTAAAACACATTTTAACCTTGAGAAACTGGTGAGCCACCTGCTGTTGTTGCAGTTTGAGATTGTTCTTTCACAGAATTGTTACAGTGCAGAAGGGAGCCATTGGCTTCTTTATAGAGGGTGGGGGTGGTATGGAATGCACTGCCTGGGGGGGGTGGGAATTGATTTGGGAAACCTCCCAACCTTTAAAAAGTGCGTGGTTGAATATTAAAAATGTCGTAACATTCAAGGCTACAGATCTACTGTGGGTAAGTGCAACTTGTATAGACTTAGAGTGATGTTGGTGGTGCAGACTTAATGGGCCAAAGATCCTCTTTTGTATTGTGTGCTCATAGCTCCTTGAAAGTGGAGTCGCAGGTAGATAGGATACTGAAGAAGGCTCTCAAAACAAGTAGATTGGATTTAAAACACGTTTTAACCTTGAGAAATTGGTGAGCCACTTTTTTTCACACAGAAGGTGGTCATTCCTGATGAAGGGCTTTTGCCCGAAACGTCAATTTTGCTGCTCGTTGGATGCTGCCTGAACTGCTGTGCTCTTCCAGCACCACTGATCCAGAATCTGGTTTCCAACATCTGCAGTCATTGTTTTTACCTACTGAAGAAGGCATTTGGTATGCTTTTCTTTATTGGTCAGAGTATTGAGTACAGGAGCTGGGAGGTCATGTTGCTGCTGTACAGGACATTGGTTAGGCCACTGTTGGAATATTGCGTGCAATTCTGGTCTCCTTCCTATGGAAAGATGTTGTGAAACTTGAAAGGGTTCAGAAAAGATTTACAAGGATGTTGCCAGGGTTGGAGGATTTGAGCGACAGGGAAAGGCTGAACAGGCTGGGGATGTTTTCCCTGAAGCGTCGGAGGCTGAGGGGTGACCTTATAGAGGTTTACAAAATTATAAGGGGCATGGATAGGATAAATGGGCAAAGTCTTTTTCCCTGGGGTGGGGGAGTCCAGAACTAGAGGACATAGGTTTAAGGTGAGAGGGGAAAGATTTAAAAGAGACCTAAAGGGTCACTTTTTCACAGAGGGTGGTACGTGTATGGAATGAGCTGCCAGAGGAAGTGGTGGAGGCTGGTCATTGCAACATTTAAGAGGCATTTGGATGGGTATATGAATAGGAAGGGTTCGGAGGGATATGGGCTGGGTGCTGGCAGGTGGGACTAGATTGGGTTGGGATATCTGGGCGGCATGGATGGGTTGGACTGAAGGGTCTGTTTCCATGCTGTACATCTCTGTGACTCTATGATACACCTTTGGGAGGTGGGGGAAGAGGGAGCTCCTGGACACACTCCAGGTTAAAAAAGCCAAATCACATCTGGCAAGAAAGATGAGATTATTAGACTCATGCACATTCCAGCAAGGACGGTAGGCATCTCCTTCCATCAAACAGAGATGTTTTAACAATTTCTTTCTCTAAGACCTTAGGACAATGAGCAGAAGTAATCCATTTGCCCATCAGATCAACAATAAGATCATAGCTGATCTGATAACCCTCAACACCACTTCCCTGCCTTTTCTCATAAACCTTGATTCCCTAACTGACTAAACATCTGACTATCTCACCCTTGAGTATGCTTAATTACCCTCCCTCAACAGCAGTAAAGAATTCCACAGATTTATAAACCCCTGAGAGATTAAATTCCTCTTCATCTCTATCTTAAATGGGTGAGGAAGGTCAGAATCCAGGTTATAGTCAACAGGTTTATTTCAAAGCAAAAGCTTTCAAAATGCTACACTTTCATTAGGTGAGATGATGCCCTTTGGTCCTGGACTCTCCCAAAAGGGGAAACAACCTCTCCCCTGTCAGGCCTCCAAAGAATTGCTTTCATTCATTCACAGGATGTGGGTATCACTAACCAGGCCAGCACTTATTGCTCATCCCTGATTGAGAGTCAACCATATTACCACAGGTCTGCTGTCACATGCAGTCTAGATGGGTAAGGACTGCTGTCTCCTTCCCTAAAGGGCATCGGTGAACTAGATGAGTTTTTCCAAAAATTGCCAATAGTTTCATGGTCATCATTAGATGACTCTGAATTCCAGATTTCTATTGAGTTCAAATTCCACCATCTGCTGTGATGGGTTTCAAACCCACGTCCCAGAACATTATCTGGGTTTCTGAGTTAATAGTTCAGTGACAATACCAACGGATTTTGGAAAGAGATCAATAATGGGAGTATTGAGAATCAGAGGGCATAGATTTAAGAAAATTAGCTCAAAAAGTAGTGGCTACCTGAGGAGAAAGTTCTCATGCAGTGAGTGGTTAGGGTTTGGAATGTACTGTCTGAGAGTGTGGGGGAAGGGAGGTTCACTCAAGGGGTGAGGGTCTAGAATGCACTGTCTGAGAATGTGGGGGAGGCAGATTAACTCAAGGGTTAGGGTCTGGAATGCACTGTCTGAGAGTATGGGGGAGGCAAATTCAATCAAGACAGTCAAAAGGGAATTGGATCAATATCTGAAAAGGAAACCTTTACAGGCTGCAGTGAGTGTTACAGGGTGAATTGCTCTGTCAGAGCCCATTCAGACACAATAGGCCAGGGCTGTAATCGTTCTGTTTCTATGAATCGTCTGGATTTTCAATATCCTCCTGAGGAGCATCTGCATTCTCACTTCCCCATGTCAAAGCTACCAGTGTCTATTTATACAACTGCAGCTCAACGCACAGCACTCTTTGTTTCTGCGTTCGAAATCACAATCACACTTCAGATGTAGAAGTGTACCATTGCTAATGTTTAGGGGAACACATTGGTTAGAGGAAATATTGGAGCAGGGATTCAAATTAGACTGGGGTAACTACTGGAATTAAAATTCAACTATTAATTCTGGAACTGAAAACCTGTCTCCGCAGTGGTGACTGTGACAAAAATATTGTCAATTGTCTTAAAAACCCACCAAGTTCATAAGTCTCCTCTTGAGAGAGAAATCTAGTCTTCTTACTTGGCCTGACCTATAGACCTGTACCACTCTTTGGTAAGGGTCTAACTCTTACCAAAGCCATCTAACTCAAAGGCAGCAAATAGTGGCCTTGCCAGTGACGCACACATCTTGTGAAAGAATAAAGATATGTTTTTTAATAGGAAAGTAGAATCCCTACAGTGTGGAAGCAGGCCACTCTGCCCATTGAGTCCGCACCAGCCCTCCAAAGAGCATTGCACACAGAAACAGCCCCTCAACTCTATTTTGGCGTCAGAGAAAGATTTTCATTTATATCATGCCATTCCCAATTTCAGGGTCACACATAGTGTTTCACAACCAGTTGGGTGTTTTTGAAGGACAGTTGCCACGTTAATGCAGGAGATGTGGCAGACAATTTTGTCCAAAGCCAGGTCCAAGATACAATAATGCAATGCCAATAGAGAACCGACTCAGTAATGCTAGCTGAGAGATAAAATACTGATAAGGATAACTCCCCCGATCTTCTTGGAAAGGGCCTGCAGGATCTTTTACACACACCTGAAAGGATAAGAACATAGAACATCGAAAAGTACAGCACAGTACAGGCCCTTCGGCCCATGATGTTGTGCCAAGGATTAATCCTAATCTAAAATAAAACAACCTAACCTACACACCCCTCAATTCACTGCTGTCCATGTACATGTCCAGCAGTTGTTTAAATGTCCCCAATGACTCTGCTCCCACCACCACCGCTGGGAACACACTCCATGCATTCACAACTCTCTGCGTAAAGAACCTACCTCTGATGTCTCCTCTATACATTCCTCCTAACACCTTAAAACTGTGACCCCTTGTGGCGGTCAATCCTGCCCTGGGGAAAAGTCTTTGGCTATCAACTCTATCCATGCCTCTCATTACCTTGTAAACCTCAGTCAGATCACCTCTCTTCTGTAATGGAAAATTAACAAATTTAACATTTACTGTGAAATCTGAAAGAAAATGCCTTTCTAAATTTAATGCTGTGCTGAGCTTTGTAAACAATACTTCGCTGAGCTCTGCAGCCAGGAGACAGCTTGGCGTTGTTTGAATTCAACTTGACCTTGCGACAGTCGAATTCAGCAAAGGCATTAGAACAGTTATGTCCACAACCAGGGGATGAGAAAATAAACAATTTGAATTTTTCCAGTCTTTACCCTTGAAAATGTGTTATGAAACAGTATAAGAAGAGTATCTGAATTATGCTCAAGTACCCCTTACATGAGGCATGTGGCTGAATGTAGTATTGGGCCAATTCTGCAGAATTTAAATTAAGCTCCTTTCTTTGCTCTTGCTGACAGTTGAGTCGAGTCAATTTAATTTCCAAAGCACTTTCTCCTTTGCTCCAGAGAGAAAAGTCCAAGCTCAGTCAACCTCTCTTCGTAAGACAAGCCCTCCAGACCAGGCAGCATCCTGGTAAACCTCCTTTGCACCCTCTCCAAAGCCTCTGTATCTTTATTATAGTAGGGCAACTAGAACTGGACACAATATTCCAAGTGTGGTCTCACCAGGGACTTGCAGAGATGCAGCAAAACCTCACGGCTCTTCAACTCAATCCCCCTGTTAATGAAAGCCAAAACACCATATGCTTTCTTAACAACCCTATCCACTTGGGTGGCAACTTTGAGGGATCTATGCACTTGAGCACCAAGATCCCACTGTTCCTCCACACTGCCAGGAATCATGTCTTTAATCCCATGTTCAGCATTCAAGTTCAATCTTCCAAAATGCATCACTTTGCATTTATCCAGGTTGATCTCCATCTGCCATTTCTCAGCCCAGCTCTGCATCCTGTCCATGTCGCGCTGCAGCCTGCAACAGCCCTCGATACTATCAACAGCACCTCCAACCTTTGTGTCATCAGCAAACTTACTAACCCACCCCGCAACCTCCTCATCTAAGTCATTCATAAAAATTACAAAGAGCAGAGGCCCAAGAACAGAGCCCTGGGGGTCGCCACTCACTACTATCCTCCAGGCAGAATACTTTCCATCTACAACCACTCTCTGCCTTCTGTCAGCCAACCAATTCTGAATGCAGACAGCCAAATCTCCATGTATCCCATATCTCCTGACTTTATGAATGAGCCTACCATGGGGAACCTTATCAAACGCCTTGCTGATGTCCATATACACTACATCCACTGCTCGACATTTGTCAACCTGTCTCGTCACCTCCTCAAAGAACTCAATAAGATTTGTGAGGCCTCTCTCAACGTCATGCTGACTGCCTTTAATCATGCTATGCTTTTCCAAATTTCATAAATCCTATCCCTCAGAATTCTTTCCAAAACCTTGCTGACTGCAGAGATAAGACTGACTGGTCTGTAATTGCCAGGGATTTCCCTATAACCCTTCTTGTAAAGAGGAACAACATTCGCCTCCTTTCAATCCTCCGGTACGACTCCCATGGAGAGTGAGGAGGCAAATATCCTCGCCAGCGGCTTAGCAACCTCCTTTCTTGCTTCCCAGTGCAACCGAGGATAAATCTGGTCTGGCCCTGGGGATTTATCAATCTTAATGTTTGCCAAAATTTCCAGCATATCAACTTCATCAATCTCGATCTGTTCAAGCCTGTTTCCCAGCTCCTCAAAGTTCTCATTCACAACAAGGTCCCTTTCCTTAGTGAAAACTGAAGCAAAAAAACTCATTTCGGGCTTCCTCTTTCTACTCAAACACCACACACGAGTTCCCTCCTCTATCCCTGATCAGCCCTACCTTCTCCCTGATCATTCTCTTATTCCTCACATATGAGTAAAGTGCCTTTAGGTTCTCCCTAATCCTTCCTGCCAAGCCTTTTTTGTGCCCCCTCCTGGCTCTCCTCAGTCCATTTCTGAGCTCCTTTCTAGCAAGCCTGTAATCCTCTAAAGCTGTGCTAGATCCTTGCTTCCTCCACCTTACGTTAGCTGCCTTCTTCCTTTTGACAAGAAGCTCCTCTGTTCTTGTCATCCAAGGTTCCTTAATCTTACACTTTCTTACCTGTCTCAGGGGAACAAATTTGTGCATCACTCGCAACAACTGCTCCTTAAATAGTCTCCACATGCCTGTTGAGCCCTTTCTGTGGAACAATTGCTCCAAGTCTGTACTTCCCAACTCCTGTTTGCTAACGTTATAATTTCCTTTTCCGCAATTAAATATCTTCCCTCAGTAACTGTTCCTTTCCCTCTCCAAGGCTATGGTAAATGTGAGGCAGTTGTGGTCACTGTCACCAAAGTGTTCTCCCACCGTGAGATCTGAAACCTGTCCTGGCTAATTGCCAAGCACCAAATCCAAAATGGCCTCTCCCCTTGTCGGCCTGTCTACATACTGAGTAAGGAAACCCTCCTGAACACACCTGACAAAAGCGGCCCCATCCAAACCATCTGCACTAAGGAGGTTCCAATCAATATTGGGAAGGTTGAAGTCACCCATAACAATAACCTTGCTACATCTGCATTTTTCCAAAATGCCGGCCTATGGGTTCTTCAATCTCTCTACTGCTATTAGGGAGTCTGTAGAAAACCCCCAATTAGGTGGCTGCTCCCTTGCTTTTCCTAACTTCCACCCATACTGACTCAGTAGACAAACCTTCCTCAACAACCTTTATTTCTGTACTGTGACGGACTCTCTGATTAGCAATGCTACACACCCTCCTCTTTTTCCACCCTCCCTGTTCTTTCTAAATGTTCTAACGTTCCAAACCATTCCTGCCCCTGTGAAACCCATGTCTCCGTTATGGCCATAACATCATAGTTCCAAGTACTGATCCATGCTCTAAGTTCATCACTCTTATTTCTGACACTCCTTGCGTTAAAGCAGACAGACTTTAACCAATCCCTTTGTTTCATCACGTGAAAGATCTTCCTGATAGATTCACTACATCCTGTCACTGCCCATATATAACCACCCCGCTCTCAGATATGTAACTGTGGTTCCCACTCTCCTGCCAAACTAGCTTAAACTCTCCCGAACCACATGAACAAATCTCCCACCCAGGACAGTTGTGCCCCTCCAGTTCAAGTGCAACCCGTCCTTCATGGATAGGTCCCACCTTCCCCAGAAGGCATCCCAATGGTCTAGGTATCTGAAGCCCTCCCTCCTGCACCAGCCTCACAGCCACATGTTAAGCTGCACTTGCTGACTGTTCCTCACCTCACTATCTCGTGGCACTGGTAGCAAACTCGAGATCACTCCTCTACTCGTCCTGCTCTTCAGCTTCCAGCCTAGCTCTCTGTAGTCACTTTTCAGATCTCAATCTCTTTCCTGGCTATATCATTGGTGCTAATATGTACCATGATTTCTGGCTGCTCACCCTCCCCCGTCATGATCCTGTAAATCGAATTGGCAACATTCCAGACCCTGGCACCTGGGAGGCAACATACCTTCTGGGAGTCCTGTTCCTGACCACAAAATCTTCTGTCAATCCTTCTAACTCTTGAGTCCCCTACCACTAGTGCTTTTCTATTTTCCCCTTTCCCTCTGAGCCTCAGTGCCAGAGACCTGACAACGATGGCTTTCCCCTGGTAGGCTGTCCCCACCAGCAGTATCCAAAACGGTATATTTATTGCTGAGGGGAACGGCCACAGGGGATCCCTGCTCCGACTGTTGGTTCTCTTTCCTCCCCCTGACTGTAACCCAGCTGTCCTTTATCCTGTGTCTGAGGAGTGACCACCTCCCTGTACATCCTCTCAATTTCGCCCTCAGCTTCCCGGATGATCCGTAGTTCATCCAGCTCCAGTTCCCTAACTTGGTTATCGAGGAGCTGGGACTTGGGTGCACTTCCCGCAGATGTGGCCAGCAGAGACATGCGTCATGTCTCTCACCTGCCACATTCTGCAGGAGGAACATGCAACTGCCCTATCTGCCATACCCCGCTATGCTGAAAGCCCACACAGGACTAAACAAGGAAGAGAAAAAAAGAGGAAACCTGAAAACCTTACAGAGTCTACCGACTATTATGAAGGTTAGAGGAGGTGGGTGGGAGGTAGGGCCTACAGTGTAGGGTCTCGGGTTTAGATCGTGCCTACTTAAAATACAATCACTTACCTTCCCAGCAGACTCTGCTTCTTCCACTCTCTGCTCCCCAACTCAAAAGAAGCATATGTCAGATAGGGCCTTCTTTTTCATTCATTCCTCGGATTGTGGACGTCACTATTTACACCAGCATTTATTGCTCATCCCTAATTGCCCAGAAGGCAGTTAAGAGTCAACCACGCATTGCCACGGATCTGGAATCACATGTAGGCCGGGTCAGGAAAGGATGATTCCCCAAAGGACACGAGTGAACCAAATGGGATTTATAACTATTTGCAGTGAACACATTGTCACCTTGAGGCTAGAATTTTAATTCCAGACTTTTGTTAAATTCAATTTGGACCATCTGCTGCAGTAAGAATTGAACCCAAATCCCCAGAATATTGGTTTGTGCCTCCAGATTACTGTCAAGACTAGAGTGGTGCTGGAAAAGCACAGCAGGTCAGGTAGCATCCGAGGAGCAGGAAACTCGGGGTTTCGGGCAAACGCTCTTCATCAGGAATGAGGAATGAAGCTCATTCCTGATTAAGGCCTTTTGCCCGACATATCGATTTTCTGCTCCTTGGATGCTACCTGACCTGCTGTGCTTTTCCAGCACCACTCTAGTCTTGACTCTAATCACTAGCATCTGCAGTACCCACTTCTGCCTCTGGATTACTGGTCCAGTGTACCAACCCTCCCTGAAAGCTGACATTGCTGACATTTAGTGCTGAACTGTGAGAACATGCGTATACCTCTAGCAACAAGCTTAAACCATGACTCTATGAGTCAAATGTGAGAGTCCTACCAATTGAGGGAGTGCTGTGTAGGCCCCAGGTCCGACTGTAGGATGAGGCATTGAGGCAAAGACTCAGCTACCCTCTCAGATGTAAGTAAAATGAAAATCTCAATGTCCTATTTCAAAGAGAGCTAGGCACCCTGGCCAATATTTATCCCTTAATCAAGGTGGCCAAAGAGATTGAATATCTGGCCATTATCACATTGCTCTTATGGGATCTTGCTGTGCACAGAAATGGCTGCTGCATTTTGTTCTATATATTCATTCATGGGATGAAAGTATTACTGGCCAGTGAAGAGTCAACCACATCGCTGTGGGTCTGGAGTTATACATAGGCCAGACCAGGTAAGGATAGTCAATTCCTTCCCTAAAGGGCATTAGTGAAGCAGATGGGTTTTTACAACAATCAGCAATGGCTTCCTGGTCATCATTAGACCCTTAATTTTTTTTATTGAATTGAAATTCCACCATCTGCTGCAGTGAGATTTGAACCCAGGACCCTGAATATTTTCCAGATTAGACAATCTGGTGATAATATTGCTAGGCCATTGCCTCACTCAACAGTGATCAACAAGATGAGAAGTGCTTTGAGGCCAGAAGAGGGGCTACATAAATGCGAGTGTACCGTCCCTCCCCCATTCACTTTGAAGAGGAAGACAACAGCATGCTCCCTCCAAACCGATAAAGGATGAGAACAATTTTGGCTTTCATCTTGTCTCCTGTCGCAGAGGAAGAGGAGGCCATGAGGGAGGGGAAAACTCCCACCATTTTCCTGCATTCGGGAATTACGTGTGACCCACTTGTGGAATGTGGCTGCCTCAAAAGACGAAGGGGGCAGAAAGCAGCTGAGGCAGCAGATTCCACACAAACTGACTGTGGCAGCTTCGTGAAGTATTTACCCAACAAACAGGCACCAAAAAAACAAACAAGGAGCTGCCAAGTCCTGACTTGGAAAGAACTGGTTTCGTCCCACACCTGTGGAATGACAGATGTTTCAATCAAGGTTAAAAACAAAAGCTAAAACTGCAAACAGGTCCTTTCCAAGGGATCATCTCCGACAGGAAATGGAGAGTGAGATGTCCAGGGCAGTTTTTGACCTATGTTTGATTATTTACTGACCCACCTTCTGGATAAGAACCGTTCCTCTTGGTAGAGGGACCCATGGCTGGGAGCATGGATTTAAAATTAGGGGCCGAAGGTTTAGAGCGGAATGTGAAGAAAAATTTCTTCGCCCAGAGGGTGGTGGGAATCAGGAACTCACTTCCTGTAAGGGTGGGAGAGGCAGAAACCCTCACCACATCTACAAAGTATTTAGATGTGCACGTGTGATACCAAAACATGAACAGCACTAGGCTAGAAAATGGGATTGAATATTAGGTGGCTGTTTTTAACTGTGTACAGACATGATGGGCCGAAGAGCCTTTTTCTGTGCTACAGCCTTCTACGACTGTAGGATTCCCAATCTTGGAACAATCTCCTGGAATCTCCAGGAATTAAAAATTGCTCTGTATGACAACAAACCAGGAGCCCCCACCCCACTCCCCCAACCGCTCCCCCCCATCCTCAGACCCATAGTCTCACTATCCTGAACACCAATTTACAGATTAACCAAGGAGCTCCACCAAAGACTAATACACTTAGTAGAAGACTCACACCACTCTATCCATTCCACCCAAGAATTCCTGAAGACCATCAAAGACACCAAGTTGGAAGAGGATGAAATAATGGTCTCCTTTGACGTAACAGCCCTATTCACATCAATCAACTTCAACCTGGCAAAGGAAACACTGACTACACTATTAGAAGAACCAAAGATACACACACCAAAAACCACCATCTTCTTCAGCAAGGACAGTATCATCAAGCTACTGGACCTATGCCTTACCACCCACTTCACCTTCAACAATAAAACCTACAGACAAACCAATGGAACCCCCATGGGATCTCTGATATCAAGGTTCTTAGCAGAGGCAGTAATGCAGAGACTCGAACAAACAGCTCTGCCAACATCCAACCCAAACTTTGGGTCCGCTACATGGATAATAACACCTTTGTCATCACTAAACAAAACAAATTAGAGGAAACCTTCAGGACCATCAATAATACCCTAACTGGCGTAACATTCACTAAAGAGGAGGAAAACAACAACAAACTGCCATTCCTAGATATCACAGTAGAGCGAACAGCTAATGGGGAACATCTACAGGAAAACAACACATACAGACCAAATACTGAACTACAGAAGTAACCATCCCAACACCCACAAACGAAGCTGCATCAGAACATTATTCCAACGAGCCAACACACACTGCAGCACAGAGGAACTACGCAGAGCAGAGGAAAATCACTCATACAGTGTATTAAAAAAGAATGGGTACCCAATGAACACACCAATTTCTCAGTAACAAACCCAAACAAGCAGACAAAACGCGTCCACTCTTCCCTACATCAAAGACATCTCGGAAATGACTGCCAGACTACTCAGAGCCCTTGACGTCATAGTAGCCCACAAACCCACCAACACACTAAAACAGCAGCTAATGAACTTGAAAGACCCAATACAGACAAGCAAAACTAATGTCATTTACAAAATACCGTGCAAGGACTGTAACAAACACTACATTGGATAATCAGGGAGAAAACTAGCCACCAGGATACATGAACATCAACTAGCCACAAAAAGACATGACCCACTCTCACTAGTACCTTTACATACAGATGAGGAAGGACACCATTTTAACTGGGACAACACATCCATCCTAGGACAAGCCAAACAGAGACACACATGAAAGTTCCTAGAAGCATTGCATTCCAACAGGAACCCTATCAACAGACACATTGGCTTGTGTCCCATTTACCATGCCCTGAGAAAAAGAACAGGACATGACATCACCACAGAAAATGACATCACCAACCCAAGGAAACCTGAACACATAAATAAAAAGTAGGCCATTGCACCAGTGCTTCACCGGAGGCACACTGAAGATGTTACCTAGTATGGTGGCGAAATGTCTGAAAATAAACCTCCCAGCTCAGTGAGCAAACTTACATCCATGTGACAACAATCGCATGTTTATCATTTGCTTTACATCACGTGTGAAGATGGTGGCAAAGTGACATACCTGCCTTTCCTTTTTAATTCATGGGATGTTGACAGAGCTAAAATAAAAGCAAAATACTGTGGGTGCTGAAAATCTGAAACAGAAACAGAAATTACTGCAGAAACTCAGAGAGACACAGAGTTAATGTTTCAAGGCTGGTATGACTCTTATTCAGAACACATGTTAATTCTGTTTTTCTCTCCACAGATTCTGTCAGATTGATTGAGCTTCTCTAGCATTGCCTGATTTTATTCGTGGGTAGCGCTGGTGAGGCCAACATTTATTGACCATCCCTAATTGCCCAGAGGACAGTTAAGAGTCAACCACATTGCTGTGGGTCTGGAGTCACATGTAGGTCAGGCCATGTAAGGTTTCCTTCCTTATACAACATTAATGAACTAGACATCATTTGCTAAAAAAAACTCTATCAGCTATAATTATCTTTTTACCCACATTTTGTTTTACTGAATTATATTTCCAACAGTTGCCATGTTGGGATTTGAACCATTGTCTCCAAAACATTACCTTGAGATTTTGGATTACAAGCCCATTATACCACCACAGCTACTATTTAGAATTGTAGAACCCCTACAGTGTGGAATCAGGCCATTTGGCCCATCAAATCCATACCCACCCTCAGCAGACCACCCCACCCAGAACCACTCCCCCACCCTATCATTGTAAGCCTGCGTTCCCCATGGCTAATCCACATAACCTACACATCCCTGGACACTATGGGCAACTTAGCATGACCGATCCACCGTAACCTATACATCTTTGATGCTGCGGGAGGAAACTGGAGCACCCAGAAGAAACCCTCACAGACACAGGGAAAATGTGCAAACTCCACACTGACAGTTGCTGGAGGCTGGGATTGAACCCAGGTCCTTAGCACTGTGAGGCAGCAGTGCTAACCACTGAGCCACTGTGACATCCCATGAGCCACATGCCACACATCATGCTATCATGATGACTTTTCAATAACTTAAATTATATATAATTATGTCATATAACAAACAGTGTCGCAGCTCCCATATCCTCACTAGACTGGTGCTGTGTTGGGTGGCACTTTGGTTCACTGGTTAGCGCTAGGGATCTTGATTTGATTCCACTCTCAGGTGACTGTCTGTGTAGAGTTTGCACATTCGTACTTTGTCTGTGCAGGTTTCCTTTGGTTTCCTCCTATAATCCAAAGATGTGCAGGTTAGAGTGGATTGGCCTTGCTAAATTGCCCATGGTGTTCAGTGATGTGCAGGCTAGGTGCATTAGCTATGGGAAATTCAGGGTTACAGGGATGGGGTGGGATGCTTTTCGAAAAGGTGATGTGAACCCGATGGGTCAAATGGTCTGCTTCCACACTGTAGGGATTCTAAGATTTAACCTGATGGTCACCATACTTCAGCCAAGGCAGTGAGGTCAAGAAGGCTGGACCTTCAGCCGGTGCCCGCCACATTGGCATCACTCTGCATCACAAACCAGCTGTCCAGCCAACTGAGCTAACTGACTCCCCACTCCCACACGCCTGATTATGGGATGGTCCACAGTCTTCTACCACCCTTCCCTTCACACACCAAATTTGGTTTTTTTTATCATTTATAAATTCTTATCCAATTCCCCTTTGGAAAGATCCTGCTGAATCTGCTCCTCCCTGCCCTGTCAGACCACAGCACCTGCTGCCCATTGAAGGTCCTCTTCACCTCCTCTCTGTTTTATTTTTGCTCATTACCTTCACCTGGTGTTCAGCCAACCCTCCTGCCAGGGGAAGCAGTTTCTCCCTGTGTGTTCTTCGTCAGAACTGGATGAGACAGACAGAGGCTGCTTACAGTCAGTGCCCAGTCATTGCAGGTTTCTCTCCTGAACACCGCAGTCACAACAACGTCAATTAGTTACAACTTGCCTCTCAGTTCAGCTCCTTTCGACAAATCAAAGCTCTTAGCTTTTAGCACAGGACATTACTCAGCCTTCCTGGGACGGCTTTATAAACTAATCGATTCTGCTGGGTTTGAGATTGTCACATATTTGCTAATTGTGGCTAGGGGTTCTTAATCTCACTGGGTGTGACAGCAAGGCTGCAGGCTGCAGTTTACACACACTGTAAACACTCCAGATATCATTAACGGCAGGTTTCATGCAGCTTTGTTTAATAAAGGAAGTGGGTGTCACTGGCATAAGGCCAGCCTTATCTTGTAATGTAATTGCCCTCAAACTGCGTGGCTTCCTGAGCCATTTAAGAGGACAGTTAAGAATCAATTACATTGCCGTGGATCTGGAGTCACATGTAGGCCAGACGTCCTTCCCTAAAGAACATTAGTGAACCAGATGAGGTTTTAGAACGTAAGAACTAGGAGCAGGAGTAGGCCATTTGGCCCCTCGAACCTGCTCCGCCATTCAATAAGGTCAGGGCTGATCTTCTTGAGGACTCAGCTGCACCCACCCGCTCATCATAACCCTCAATTCCTTTACTCTTCAAAAAACTGTCAACGTTTGCCTTAAAAACATTCGAGGTCGTCTCAACTGCTTCACTGAGTTAGAGAAAAAAAGAAACTGCAGGTGCTGGAATCCAAGGTAGATGGGCAGGAGGCTGTGCTGTTTTCTTCCAGCCTCCTGCTTGGCTACTTTCAACTGCTGCACTGAACAGGCAATTCCACAGATTCACAACCCTATGGGTGAAGAAATTCCTCCTCAGTCGAATCCTTACTTTCTGTGAGACTTAATGATATTTGCACGACCACCATTACTGAGACTAGCTTTTAGATGCAGGTATTTTCAAATAAACCTGTTTGGAGATGTTATTACATTCCTCTGGAGCAGGATGGGACTTGAACACCAGCCTCCTGGTCCAGGGGTAGGGACACTACCAGTGCACCACAACACCCTTTCAATTCAAGATTTATTAATCGAATTAAATTCCACCTACTGCCTTGATGGGATTTGAACCCGTAACTCTCCAATTACATTACCACCATGCCACTGCCTTGCCTGGATGCAACCTGCATGTTGTAATTTACATTTCCATTATGCGTTGTTCAGCTTCATGAAGTCAATGAATTAAAATGAAGGGAGCATAGCTGCCAATTTGTTTGCAGAGGTGCATTAAAAAAATTCAAAATAAAAATAAAGTGTCAAATAACAAGAGGATTGCATAGTTGCAAAACTTTCAGAATAAGAATGATTACAAGACAACGTGATGTGGAGGTGCTGATATTGGACTGGGTTGGACAAAGTCAGAAGTCACATGACACTAGGTCCAACGGGTTTATTTGAAACCAAAAGTCTTTGGAGCGCTGTTCCTTTGTCAGGTGAATGTGTTGCAAAGTGTGTGTCTTCTCATATTACAGATTAAAATTAAAGGCTTACTGTATCTTGTGCTTTGTATTAAACAATATGAATCATTCATTGTCAGGTGAGTTCAGTAAATTCTCACCATTTGCACTGTATTTAGGAGCTTTCTAAAGTAAAGGTTAGACTTGCTGCCCGAGACTGGGGTGGATGGGGAGGCACACATGTTCAGGTGGAAGTGGCCACACAGACCATGGATCCCCAAGGTCATTAAGGTCTTCCCTCCCCTCCCCCCAGCAAGCAAACTGGCATGAGGGGCACCCAGAAGGAGGGGCAGGGAGGAGGGAAAGGGGAGCCAGCACAGAGGCAGAACAACCGACCCGACCTCCTCCCGAGAAGGCAGGCTCAGTGGAGGAGGAGGAGACGAAGGAGGCCAAGGAGTGGATATGGTGAGAAACAACCAGAAAAGGAAAACACGTCAGATCCCACCCCCTCCAAATCCCTCACAGCAAAACGGAAAGAGGCAGCTGCACAATGGACACACAAGCAGCTCGTCTGATGATGGGATGGCCACCAACAGAGGCAGAGCACCAAGCTGGGGTCAAGGGGGAGGGGGCAGGAGGAGGAGCCTGCTGGAACCCAGAAACAACGAACGTCCCGAGGGTCCTGGTGATGCCCATGCTCCAGCTAACAGGATTCATGGGTACCCCACCGCACCACAAACCCGGGCCACCGGGGGCAGCAACACTCCCAGTCAGGAGCTGAGCATGAAAGTCCCTCTGATGGACTCTGAACCGCACCGTCCTGGCTTCATCCTTGCCCGGACAACACCGGATCAGGGCAATCCCCACACCACAGTGGGAAGAGCAAGACGGCTATCTCAATGCGGAGAGTGTCTCACAATTTGGCCACAGCACTGGTTTGCAGGGCCACCCCCAATAATGTGGGTGATACCTGGTCAACATCAAAGCAGACCTCCTGTTTCTACAGGGAGTGTGGGACTCCACACCTCAGCAGCTACAGGAGATGGGTTTATCGAACCAAGGGCCTTTGACTTGGCTGGGGAGAAACAATCCCCATTCATCTGACCTGGGTGTTCTACTGTGAGGAGGCAACCTCAGCATCAGGTTTAGGAATTGGTGGGCAGTGTCTCCACATGTAAGATGTTACATACAGAAACACTCCCCTGACACTAATTACCATCTACACCACAGGGATACAGAGTGAGTGAGTGACTGTGCTGTAGCAGCTCCCACTGCTGCTGCCGATGTCTAGACCGTTCAATCTGGTCGGAGACTTCAACTACATCACTGATATAGATAGTCATAGACATAGAGTCATAGTCATAGAGATGCACAGCATGGAAACAGACCCTTCGGTCCAACCCGTCCATGCTGACCAGATATCCCAACCCAATCTAGTCCCACCTGCCAGCACCCGGCCCATATCCCTCCAAACCCTTCCTATTCATATACCCATCCAAATGCCTCTTAAATGTTGCAATTGTACCCACTTCCACCACTTCCTCTGGCAGCTCATTCCATACACATACCACCCTCTGTGTGAAAAAGTTGCCCCTTAGGTCTCTCTTATATCTTTCCCCTCTCACCCTAAACCTATGCCCTCTAGTTCTGGACTCCCCCACCCCAGGGAAAAGACTTTGTCTATTTATCCTATCCATGCCCCTCATGATTTTATAAACCTCTATAAGGTCACCCCTCAGCCTCTGATGCTCCAGGGAAAACCTCCCCAGCTTGTTTAGCCTCTCCCTACAGCTCAAATCCTACAACCCTGGCAACATTCTTGTAAATCTTGTCTGAACCCTTTCAAGTTTCACAACATCTTTCCAATAGGAAGGAGACCGGAATTGCACACAATATTCCAACAGTGACCGAACCAATGTCCTGTACAGCCGCAACATGACCTCCCAACTCATGTACTCAATACTCTGACCAATAAAGGAAAGCATACCAAACGCCTTCTTCACTATCCTATCTACCTGCGACTTTCAAGGAGCTATGAACCTGCACTTCAAGGTCTCTTTGTTCAGCAACCCTCCCTAGGACCTTACCATTAAGTGTATAAGTTCTGCTAAGATTTGCTTTCCCAAAATGCAGCACCTCACATTTATCTGAATTAAACTCCATCTGCCACTTCTCTGCCCATTGGCCCATCTGGTCCAGATCCTGTTGTCATCTGTGGTAACCCTCTTCGCTGTCCACTACATCTCCAATTTTGGTGTTGTCTGCAAACTTACTAACTATACCTCTTATGCTCGCATCCAAATCATTTACATAAATGACAAAAAGTAGAGGACCCAGCACCGATCCTTGTGGCACTCCACTGGTCACAGGCTTCCAGTCTGAAAAACTACTCTCCACCACCACCTTCTGTCTTCTACCTTTGAGCCAGTTCTGTATCCAAATGGTTAGTTCTCCCTGTATTCCATGAGCTCTAATCTTGCTAATCAATCTCCCATGAGGAAACTTGTCGAACGCCTTACTGAAGTCCATACAGATCACATCTACTGCTCTGCCCTCATCAGTCCTCATGATTTCCCACACACAAAGCCATGTTGACTATCCCTAATCAGTCTTTGCCTTTCTACATATATGTACATCCTATCCCTCAGGATTCCCTCCAACTACTTGCTCACCATTGAGGTCAGGCTCACCGGTCTATAGTTCCCTGACTTTTCCTTACCACCCTTCTTAAACAGTGGCACCAGGTTAGCCAACCTCCAGGCTTCAGACACCTCATCTGTCACTATCAATGATACAAATATCTCAGCAAGAGGCCCAGCAATCACTTCTAGGGTATACCTGATCAGATCCTGGGGATTTATCCACCTTTATGCAGTTCAAGACATCCAGCACTTCCACCTCTCTAATCTGGACATTTTGCATGGTGTCACCATCTATTTCCCTACAGTCTATATCTTCCATATCCTTTTCCACAGTAAATACTGATGCAAAATATTCATTTAGTATCTTCTGCATTTTTGCAGCTCCACACAAAGGTCGCCTTGTTGATCTTTGAGGGGCTGAAAAATGTGTTGCTGGAAAAGCGCAGCAGGTCAGGCAGCATCCACGGAGCAGGAGAATCGACATAAGCCCTTCTTCAGGAATCAGCATCTCCAGCGTCTGCAGTCCTCACTTTCTCCTACCTGATCTTTGAGGGGCCCTATTTACTCCCTAGTTGTCCTTTTGTTCTTAATGTATTTGTAAAAACCCTTTGGATTCTCCTTAATTCTATTTGCCAAAGCTATCTCATGTCCCCTTTTTGTCCTCCTGATTTCCCTCTGAAGTATACTCCTACTGCCTTTATACTCTTCTAAGGACTCAATCGATCTATCCTGTCTATACCTGACATATGCTTCCTTCTTTTTCTTAACCAAACCCTCCATTTCTTTAGCCATCCAGCATTCCCTATACCTACCAGCCTTTCCTTTCACCCTAACAGGAATATACTTTCTCTGGATTCTCACGATCTCATTTCTGAAGGCTTCCTATTTTCCAGTCGTCCCTTTACCTGCGAACATTTGCCTCCCATCAGCTTTCGAAAGTTCTTCCCTAATACCGTCAAAATTGGCATTTCTCCAATTTAGAACTTCAACTTTTAGGTCTGGTCTATCCTTTTCCATCTCTATTTTAAATCTAATAAAATTGTGGTCGCTGGCCCCAAAGTGCTCCCCCCCGACACCTCAGTCACCTGCCCTGCCTTATTTCCCAAGAGTAGGTCAAGTTTTGCACCTTCTCTAGTAGGCACATCCACATACTGAATCAGAAAATTTTCTTATACACACTTAACAAATTCCTCTCCATCTAAACCTTAACACTATGAATGACCCAGAGGGGCTGACAGAGAACTGGACTCCGTGGCTAGATTCTTGATGGGAATGGTTAAAGTCACCACACTGCATGACATCTTCAGCACCCCTGCAGACAGAGCATAACATAGATACACCTGGTCACGGGCAGACGTGGGTCTATCTGCTCGAAGAAGAATTCCCTGCTTGTGTCCCAAGCGTTCTTGGTCAGATCCACTGATGTCAAGCTGGTGTTCGTCTCTGACCACTGCCTCCTGCTGGTCAACTGTCACCCTACAAGGATATCAGTGGGCTGGTGAGGGAATGTGGAAGCTGAATGCCAGAAAACATTGAGGACTCCAGAAGGGATTACGCAGGTTGGAGAACCGTAAAGCCCCTCTTTGAGTCTCCAGCGGGCTAGTGGGAAGCAGGCAAAGGGAACAGGAAGAGGTTCTTCATTCTCAGAGATGTGCAGAAGAAGAGAAAGAGATTGGGAAAACTGACCAAATGCCAGAAAACTATGCAGAGCCTGCTCCAGCTACAGGCTACAGGGGTCGATGTGATGGAGGACCTCAAGGAGGTGAAGGGCCAGCAAGCCTCGCTCTTTGCCTTGGAGATAATCACCCGCCCCAGGGTCTGCTCCGTGGGGCAGGACGAGATGTGCTCACGTTTCCTCTTCCAGATGGTGCACAGGGAAAGCTTCATGCTTAGCAGACTGAAGGAAGAAGGTCGCTCGGTATTGCCATCTCAGTCCAACACCATCAGGCAATCCTTCTATTACCAGCCTGTGTGACTCGAAGCCAACTGACAGTGCGGCCTCCAAGTAGTCCCTGTCCTCTATCACCAAGGCTTTAGATGACAGCACGTGGGAGAGGCTGGACTAGCCGCTATCCCTGGACGAGCTGACCACGACCCTCGAGTCCTTTGAAAAGGATAAAACCTTTGGAATGGCGGGTTACTGGCCGAGTTGTATTCGGCTCTGTGGGACTTGATTGGCCAGGAGCTGCTGGAGGTGGATGAGAGTATGCATCTGTCAGGTGGCATGTGAGAATCCATAAGGACTATCATCCCCCTCATCTACAGAGGGATGTGGGGGGAGTGGGAGGAAATTAGAAATTAGTGACCAATATCACTGTTGAATGCAGATTACAAAATCCCATCAAAGGCCATCGCCATCTGGGTCAGTGTGCTCTGGGATCGATGATTCACCCCGACCGAACCCATGCTGTACCAGGCAGAATGATCCCTGAGAGCCTTGCACTCCTCAGAGATACGATCACCTACAGACAGGACAGGGGGGGGTCGGATGCCTGCCTCATCAGCCTGGGCCAGGGGAAGGTCTTCGACAGGGCATTGCAAACCTACGTGTGTCCAAAATGGGCTTTGGGGAGAGAATCTGCAACTGGATCCGATTGCTCTACACCAACATCGTTAATGCAATCTCAATCAATGGGTGGGAATAAGAAAGCTTCCCGATCAGATCTGGAGTCAGGCAGGCTACCCACTCTCTCCTGCCTTGTCTGTGTGTAGTATCAAACCCTTTGCTGCGTCTATCAGGAAAGATGCGAGCCTTAGAGGGGAGGCTATTCCAGGCAGCAGGGAGGCCAGCAGGTCAAAGCCTCCCTGTATATTTATGACATCACTGATTTCTGCTCAAATCCTCTGTCAGTGCACAGTCTCATGAGCATCTGCGACCAGTTCAAGCTGGCCTCAGGAGCCAAGAGAAATCGAGGGCAAGAGCAAGACGTGCTCTTTGAGAACTGGACTGACCAATCCTTCATCCCTTTCATCGTCAGGACAGATTACCTGAAAGTGCTGGGAATATGGTTCAGAGGGGGGTGTGCAAATTTGGGAGGAGGGTATCATCAAGCCAAGGCAAAAACTGGGCCTTTGGGAGCACCGCACCCTCTCCAATGTGGGGAAAAACTTGGACAGTAGGTGTGAGGGACTCTGTCTGTTGTTGTATGTGGAGTAGGTCTGGCCCATCCCCAGAAACTGTGCTGTTTCAGTCACCCAAGCCAGCTTCCACTTCATCAGGAGGTCTCAGATGGACCATGTCTGCAGGGGCTCCATGTACAAAACTCTGGGTAAAGGGGAGAAGAACATACCTAATGTCACCGTCATCCTGATGGCCATCTTTGTTTGCAGCTGTATCCAGCTGTGTGTAGACCCTTGGTACGCAAACACCAAGTGTCACTACGTGCTGAGGATCTACCTGTCCCTGGCATTGTGAAAGATGGGACTGGCCTCGCTCCAAGCAGTTGGACAGTTCCATGTTCCTTGTGGAGAAATTTGCAAAGAAAAGCACAAGGCCATGAGACAATGTACAGCACATAGTGTTGCCAAGACCCTGTGGGAAAAGGAGAGGGTGGATCCTGCGGCGTGGTTCCCTGAGCAGATGCCATTTGGAAGAATGCCTCATCACCAGAACATTCTAACAAGCACCAGGACATTGCTTGGCCAGTGAGGAGAAGGGCACTGCCTGTGAGATCCTTCATGCATGGCCAGATACTTCAGCACCACAAACTGCCCTCGAAGCGGCTGCAGGGGATGGTTACGGACTGTCAGCATTCCCTCAGTACTGCTCCAGGGCAGAGCGCAGCTGACCAGAACCTTGTGCTTAATCTCCTGCAATACCAGGTAGCAGCGTTCGTATCTGCCTGAGATGCGACGATTAATGTGAAGGAGGAGGAAGATGTAAATGTGCTGTGTTGAGTTTCACGAGAAAGATCGAAATGAAAACTCTCAGCCCTCACAGGCAGATGTAAAAAACTTCACAGCACTGTGACTGGGCAATATTCATCTGTTAGCTAAAGTCATCAAAACAATCTAATTGGCTCTTGCAGTTTGCAGGGGCTCGTTGCACACATGTTAGCTGCCTTGTGCCCTGGGCTGCAACAGAAGCAACACTTCCCAATGTCACTGCTTGACCTCTGTCCTCCCTGAGACACAGAGGTATATAAATGGTGCGATGTTCCCTGGAGAAGGAGCACACAGTGTTGACCAACACCCGCGGGGTTTCCAGGGACAGGTGGGCACTGTGGGGTGTGAAGTGTTTTGTTTCCCCCTCCAATTCTATATTTAATCCCTACCCTCCTCTTCACATTTTTGATCACTCAGGCATTGCCGCTAAATAGAAGGGCACTGCTTGTGACTGGCCACGCGGGAGTTTTTTTACTTCCTGGCTGTGGAACATGAATAAAGTTTTCTGTATTCATTGTTTCTTCACTGTCTCCTACAACTATACGCACACAACATGGGTGCTGGGGGGAAATAAGGACTACCACTGTTTGGCGATAGTGTGGTGTTTTTTAAAGCAAAAATGAAAGGTGCTACGTAAATGCAAGTTCTTTTTTCTTGTAAATAACTCGACTGTGCTGGATGAACTAGAGATTGCAACAGACAAGAAAATTGTGGAAATGCCCTTTGTTTTCCCTCAGGAATGCATCGCGCTCACGAGTAACAGTGAAACTCTGTCAACATTCTAGTGAGATGGTTTCTGTGGTGGATTGGCAAACACAGGCTGTTGAGACCAAAACTGTTTAATTTTCCTCTGAAAGCAGAATGGGGAAAACCTAGCTCTGATTTCTCTGCATAGGTGCTGCCAGACCTGCTGAGCTTTTACAGCAACTTCTGTTTTTGTTTCTGATATACAACGTCTGCAGTTCTTTCCGTTTTTACTGGAAAACATCAGTTAGGGTTTGCAATGCATTTAATCCCTGGGCTAGTTAGAAAAAATAATGCATTGACTGAGTGCCTTTCACACAAAAATAAAAAGATGTCGCAGCAAGAGGTCTCTCGGCGCATCCAGAATGCTCTGCCATTTCTAAATTCATGGTGGAACTGATTACTCCACCTTCCTGTCTATCCCCGGGATCCTTTCACTCCCCTTGCTTACTGAGAATCTATGTACCTCTACCTTAAAAATATTTTTGGTCCCCTTATTTAAGAAAAGATTTCATTTCATTGGAGGAGGTTCACAGAAGGTTCACTCAGATGTTCCCAGGGATGGGAGGGATTGTCTTATGAGCAAAGGCTAAACAATTTGGGATCTTACTCCCTGGAGTCTAGAAGAATGAGAGGTGATCTCATTGAAACATCCAGGATTCTTAAGGGGTTTGAGTGGGTCAATGCTGAGAGGATGTTTCCCCTCATGGGCGGGTCTAGGACCAGAGGGCACAGTCTCAGAATAAAGGGGCACCAATTTCAGACTGAGATGGGGAGGAATTTCTTCTCTCAGAGGGTTGGGGGTCTTTGGAACTCTTTATCACAGAGAGCTGTGGGGGCAGAGTTCTTGGGTATATTTAAGGCTGAGAGAGATTCTTGATCACTCGGGGAATCAAGGGTTACAGGGTAAGGGCAGGAAATTGGATTTGAGAAATGTCTAATCAGATGAGCCATGATTCTATTGAATGGTGGAGCAGGTTTGAGGGGCCGAATGGCCTACTCATGCTCCTATTTCTTATGGTCTTATTAACTCTCTTTCCATTGTCCTTTGAGGAACAGAGTTCCGAAGACTTGGCGAATTCTCTTTAGTTCTGTCATAATTGGTGACCCCTTTTTTTGAAATAGTAGACCCGACCTTGAGATTCTTCCACAAGACAAAACTCTTCTCCACATCATCCCATCAAGACCTCTCTGGATTTTATATGTTTTAATCAAGTCACTACTTACTCATTTAAGCTCCAGTGAGTTAAAAGCCCAGCATGTTCATCCTTTCCTTATAACACAACCTGCCCATTCCAGGCATTAAATAAAAACTGAAAGAACTGTAGAAACTGTAAATCAGAAACAAAAACAGAAATTGCTGGAAAAGCTCAGCAGGTCTGGCAGCATCTGTGGAGTGAAATCAAAGTTATCTAAAGTTCTGAGGGTGGGTCACCAGACCCGAAAGGTTAACTCTGACTTCTCCTCACAGATGCTGCCAGACTTGCTGAGCTTTTCCAGCAACTTCTGTTATCATTCTAGGTATTAGTCTGGTAAACAATCCCTGAGAGGCTTCCAAATCATTTCACCAAATGACGATATTAAATATCGGAGGTCAGATGCGGTCTCACCAATTTCAAACAAACAACCGTGGATGTTGGAAATGAACATTAACTCTGCTTTCTCTCCACTGATCTGTAATTCCCTTGCTTTCCTCCTTCATCCTGTTTAAAAGGTGGAGTGACGTGTACAATTTCCAATCCAGAGGGATTACTCCTAAATCTAGAGCAATCTCCTCCCTCAATACCTCCTTTTCTATCATTACAGGAGGGAACAGACCACAATGGGGAAGTGCAAAATGGTAAGGCAAGGCAGGGATGCTGGGAGCATGCAGAGCAAGTGAGAGCTATGAGAGCCAGTAAGCAGGATTGAGATGCAGCCTGGTCCAATCTGTAAGCTGGGTCCCTTAAGGGATTGCAATGAGAGATGCCAGTGTACCCAGAACTGCAGCAGAAGCTCCAAGAGGATTGGAGAAGTGTTCATGATGATGTGGAGACGTGGGCAAGAATTTGACACGAAGGCCCACAGACGATGAGGTGTAGGCGGTTAGTACCCATGGAGCCTGCCTTGAGATGCTGGTGCCTGATTGTCCAGGATTGGTATCTAGAGGAGAAAGCAGGGACACGGGTTCAAATCCCACCACAGCAGCTGGTGGAATTTCAACCCAACCAACGAAATTGGAATTGGAAACAAGTCTCATCCATAGTGACAGTAGCTCAGTGGTTAGCACTGCTGCATCACAGCACCAGGGACCTGGGTTCAGTTCCAGCCTCAGGCAATTGGCTGGGTGGAGTTTGCACATTCTCCCCATGTCTGCGTGGGTTTCCATTGGGTGCTCTGGCTTTCTTCCACAGTCACAAAGATGTGCAGAAGGTTTGGTCATGGGAAATGGCCCATTATGTGCAGAAATAGGTGGGCTAGCCCTGCAGAAAAACTGCTTTTGAGTTCTCATGTGGACCCAGTACGTCTGTCCATTCCCTTCCAGACCCAAGTTAAAAGCACTGACGTTTACAGAACAAAATAAGAGGCCTTTCTGCCTGTCAGGTCTGTGCCATCCTCTTGCCAGACAAATCCAAAACTGAAATTCAATGCAAAATACTTTGAATGCTGGAAAAAAAAGACAGAAATGCATGGAGAAACTCAACAGGTCTGGTAGTATCTGTGGAGAGAAAACGAGAGTTAATGCTTCAAGTCCAGTATAACGTTTTTTGGAGACACTGTAAGACCTGCTGAGTCTCTCCACACTTTCTGTTTTAATTATATCCAAAACTAACCCTATGGACTGCAATTCTCTGCCTCACTGACATGTAACAAACTCTGGTCAATATATCTATCAGTTTTCTACCTTGACTAACACAAGAGTTACTATATTAACAGATACCTGCAAAAAGAGACCCATCTACTGTTCGGAGTAATCTTTTGAGTTCTGACTCCCTGCTCAGTGGTTAGATCAGTTGGCTGAATGGTTGGTTCACTAACAGAGTGACAGCACAGTGCAGGTAGAATTCTTGGCTGAGGTCCTGCCTTCACAACCTTGCCTTTCACTCTTGGGGGCTAGTTTAGTATGGGATTCTGTTCAACATTGACTGGTTGGGCCGAAGGGTCTGTTTCTGTGCTATGTGACTCTCTGACTCTGACTTGTCTCCCCTAATGAGAGGGGAAAAGCATTAATGACTCCTTCTTTCTCAAATAACCCATCCTCCCATTCTCAGGGGAGTTACCTGATGTTTTTTAATGGGGCAGAAGGAATTGGAGTTATTTCTGCCTGTACTCACGATTTTAAAAACAAAAGGGAAGTGTCTTTTTTATTTCCCCGAATTGATCTGCAGTTTGTAAATTTCAAAATGCAACATCTGCTGATGTAACTGCTTTCTGTTCTCTAATACCATTGTATGCTGGACTTGGAGACATGATCATTGGCATGTCTAATAAAAGCCCCTCAATACCAGGTTTGTCTCGAAATGAAACAGTCAAACACTTCCTGATTGTTAACTCCAGTTAGTTTCACATTCCTCAGTTTTAATAGGACTAGATTTTCTGAAAACACTGATCACTTAGAGTCATAGAGACGTACAGCACGGAAACAGACCCTTCGGTCCAACTCATCCATGCCAACCAGATATCGCAACCTAATCTAGTCCCATTTGCCAGCACTTGGCCCATATCCCACTACACCCTTCCTATTCATATATCCTTTCTTCTCAGTTTATATTTGCTTGTTATTTATTATTAGTACAAGTGTTGGCATCAGGATCCCCCACGTGTATTTTCTATTTACCAGTGCATTCACATCATGTTCAAGAACAAGCTCCTTTGGATCTGTCCTCCTTACTCTGTAAGATCATGGCTGGTCTGAGTTGAACATCAACTCTACATTCCTGCATTCACCTGATAATCTTTTAGCCCGTGGTCCTTAAAACTCTATCTCCCTCTGCCTCCAAAATAATTAAAGATTTGACATTCACTGCCTTTTGAGGAAGGGAATCCCAAAGACCCTCAGAGAGAAAAATATGTTTCCTTACGTTTCTCTTAAAGGATGACCATTTATGTTTAAACTCTGACCCCTAGTTCTAGATTCTCATACAGGAGGGAACATCCATAAGACCATAAAACATAGGAGCAGAAATTAAGCCATTTGGCCCATTAGGTATGCTCTGCCATTCATAGTGGCATAGAGATGTACAGCATGGAAACAGACCCTTCGGTCCAACTTGTCCATGCCGACAAGATATCCCAAGCCAATCTAGTCCCCTTCATCATGGCCGCTAGGTTCTTCAACCCCATTTTACAGCTTTTTCCCTGTAACCCTTGATCCTCTTGGCAATCAATAACTTACCTATCCCTGTTTTAAACATACTCAATGACCTGGCCTCCACAGCCTTCTGTGGCAGTGAATTCCATAGATTCCCCACCCTCCGGCTCTCCATTCTAAACGACTTTCCCTTTACTCTAAGGCTGTGCCCTCAGGTTCTCGTCTCTCCTGCCAATGGAAACATTTTCCCAACATCCATTCTGTCCAGGCCATTCAGCATTCTATATGTTTCAGTCAGATGCCTCCCCATCCTTCTAAACTCTATTGAGTATAGTTCCAGAGTCCTCAAACGTTCCTTTCTACATCTATCTGGTCATGTTCCTTTAGGATTTTTGAAGTTTTAATTAAGTCACCTTTGACTCTTCAGAGGATATAGGCCTAGCCTGACTAGCCTTTCCTCATAGGGCAGTTTGTTTATTCAAGGGATTAATCTAGTAAACTTGCTCAGAAAGGCTTCAAATGTATTAAAATTCTTCCAGTTCTGTACACAATGCTCCAGATTTAATTTCACCTATGCCCTGTATAACTGAAGCATAAACTCCTTAATCTTGCATTCAATTCCCCTCACACAACATTCTATTAGTTTCCCTGATTACTTGCTGTACATGTATAATCACCTGCTCGATTCAGAATAAAAACTGAAAGAACTGTAGATGCTGTAAATCACAAACAAAAACAAAAATTGATGGAAACGTTCAGCAGATCTAGTGGCATCTGTGAAGGGAAATCAGAGTTAACGTTTCAGGTCCGGTGACCTTTCCCTAGAACTGATTAACTCTGATTTCTTTTCTGTGATTCAGAAACTGGGACACCTAAATCCCTCTGCATCTCAGTGCTCTGTAATCTTTCACTGTTTAAATTATGTTTTTCTTTTCATTCTTCCACCCATTTATTCTGACTTTCTGTTTTCTGTTAACCAGCCAATCTTCTGTCTATGCCAATATTTTATCCCTTACTCGGTGAGTTTTTTGTTTTTTGTTATCTTTGATGTGGCACCTTATTAAATGCCTTCTGGAAATCTAAATGCAATGAACCAGAAAACCAAAAGATGAGAGTAGGTCGGCCATTCAGCCTATCGAGTCTGCTCCACCATTCAAGGAGATCATGGCTTATCTAATAATCTTCAGCTCCACTTTCCTGCCTTTCCCCCTAACCCTTAAATTCCCTTCCTGATTAAAAATCTGTCTCAGCCTACAACATACTTAATGACCCAACCTCAACAGCCCTCTGTGATAAAGAATTCCACAGATTTATCACTTTCTAATAAAAGCCCCTCAATACCAGATTTGTCTCGAAATGAAACAAACACTTCCTGATTGTTAACTCCAGTTAGTTTCACATTCCTCAGTTTTAATAGGACTAGATTTTCTGAAAACACTGATCGCTTAGAGTCATAGAGACGTACGGCACGGAAACAGACCCTTTGTGAGAGAAGAAATTCCTCTTTATCTCTGTTTTAAATATGACTCCATATTCTGGGATTATGCCCTCTGGTCTTAAACTCTCTCACTAGGGGAAACAAACTTTCTACCATGTTGCCTTCCCCACCACTCCCAACCTTCCCCTGCATCTGCCCCACCATTCCCCCACCAAAAACACCCCGAACCAGGAATTTTGTCTATCTCAGTACAATCTCCTCTTGTTCTTCTCAGTTCCGATGCGTGCAGGTCCAATCTATTCAACCTTTCTTCATGAGACAGTCCCTCCTAGTATCAGTCTAGTGAACCTTCTCTGGACTGCATTCAATGCTTCAGTGCACTTTTTTCTCAGATGAAGGGTTCAAATCTGTTCTCAGTGTTCCAGCTAGAGTCTGACTCATGCCTGTACAATTTTAGCAAAAGTCTCTCTATACTTAAAACAGTTTGTAAAAGCCAATATCTCATTTGCTTTCTCAACTATCAGCTGAATTTGGATGTTATCATCTCATGATTCATGAACGAGGACTCTCAAATCCCTCAGTACTACAGCCACCTCCAGTCTTTCTCTATTCATATAATATTCAATTTTATTCTTCCTGAATAATCTTGGGGTCTTGTCAGCTCACAGTTGTGACAATTTACTCAGTAATACTTTCTGAGAAATTGTAAATCTTCTTGAGTTTCTCCCTTCTTTTTAATTCTTGATTTACTGCCATCTCATGAACGCTACCTGCATCCTCTCTAGTGAAGACCATCGGAAAGTATCTGTTCAATTCATCTGATATCTCTTTACCCTCCACTACTACTCCCCAGGCTCATCATTTATATGCTAACACTTCTTTAAATAAAAAGAGAGTTGACAAAATATCTGAAGAAACTTTTAGAGTCAGAGAGATATCCAGCATGGAAACAGACCCTTCAGTCCAACTCATCCATGCCAATCAGATGTCCTAAATTAATCTAGTCCCATTTGCCAGCATTTGGCCCATATCCCTCTAAACTCTTTCTATTCATGTACCCATCCAGATGCCCCTTAAACATTGTAATTGTACCAGCCTCCATCATTTCCTCTGGCAGCTCATTTCATACACGCACCACCCTCTGTGAAAAATTTGCCCCTTAGGACCCTTTTATATCTTTCTGCTCTCACCCTAAAACTATGCCCTCTAGTTATGAACACCCGTACCCTGGTAAAAAGACCTTGACTATTCACTCAATTCATGCTCCTCATGATTTTATAAATCTCAATAAGATCATCCCTCAGCATCCAAAACTCCAGAGAAAATAGTCCCAGCTTATTCAGCCTCTCCCTATAGCTCAAACCCTCCAACCCCAGCAACATCCTTGTAAGTCTTTTCTGAACCCTTTCACAACATCCTTTCTATAGCAGGGAGAAGAGAATTGCACACAGTTTTTCTTACTTGTTGTTATATTTTTGGCTAGCTTTCTTTCTAGAAAGCATACTAATTATTTCCTCCTTATTAATCTTTTAGCTTTTTTTTAAAATGCCCAATCTGTCAAATCTTCTACCCTACCACCTACCTTTGCAGACTTGTACATGTTTTCTTTGAGTTTATAGTATTTCTGACTTTTTAGTTCACTGCAGATAATGGGTCTGTCCCTTAGAATTCTTAGTTGTTGGAATGTGCGATTTACATCCCTTTAAATATTTGCCACTACATCTCCATTAGCCTCAATTACTTTCATACCCTCATAGCTGCCTTTATTTAAATTCAAACCAGCTATCTTGGAATCACACTTCTCTCTCTCTTAAATTGCATCTAAAACTCAATCAGATTCTGGTCACAGCCGCAAAGGACGTGTTCATTATCAGTTCAGAAATTAATCCAAACTTGTTGGTCCAAACCAGGTCTAGATTACAATGGGTCAGCCAGTATCCAGAGAGAGAAAGCAAGCTAATGTTTCTTCATCCAGACTGGAAACATTCGCTTTCTTTCTCACCGTGGCTGCTGCCTGACCTGCTCCAGCATTTTTTGTCTTCAGTTCAGATTCCAGCATCTGTAGTAATTTGCTCCTAGAATAGCCTACTCTTTGGTTGGTGCCATAACATGCTGGACGAATAAATTGTCTTGAAACATTCAATGAGTTCTTTCTCGAGTCTACATTTTCCCATCTGATTTGCCCAGTTTATACACAGGTCTATCCTTCATCCAGGTCATTAAGAGAGATGGTAAATTGTTGGAATCCATGGCATCGATCACTGTGGCAACCATGAGTTACAGTTTGTCAATCCAAAAATGACCCATTTCTCCCCACTCTATTTCCTGTTAGTTAATCAATCCTCAGTCTAGTCTATGTCAAAGCCCACACCAGCTGTTTTTATCTCGTTCAGTAACCATTTATTTAGCCCTTTAGTGAATTCCTTTGGAAACCCTGATTTCTCTTTATCACCTTGAGTACTAAATCCTTGAAGAACATTAATAAGTCGGTCAACCATGGTTTCCCTTTCACAAAATCATGTTGTCTCATTGTCATATGATTATCCAAATACCCTGGCATTGCCTCTTTATTAATGAATTCTATCATGCTGCCAATGACAAATGTATGACTAACTCTGATTTTCTGCTTTGTGCCTTCCATCCTTTCTCGAATAGTGGTGTTACATTTATGGTTCCAAATCCATGGAAAATCTAGGGATTTTTTGGAAATTTACATTCACTACCCCTGCAGTGACTTCCCATAAGGGCCAAGGAACTGATCAGCCTCTCGTCCCATTAGTTTTCCCAATACCTTTTCTCTAGTGATTTTTTTAAAATGTTCCCTCATTTTGGGTCCTTTTGTTTCCTTTCTACTGGATGTTTCTTGAGTGTGAAGACAGGTTTGAATACTTGTTCAAAGTCTCTGCAATGTCCTTGTTTCCCTTGATTAATTCTCCAGTCTCATCCTTTAAGGGAGCAATGTTTACTTGAGCTACTCTCTTCCTTTTACTGTCTCAGGCCTAGTTAAGATTAGAGTGGTGCTGGAAAAGCACAGCAGATCAGGCAGCATCTGAGGTGCAGGAAAATCAACATTTTGGGCAAAAGCCTTTCATCAGGAATGGAGGAATGGAGGCAAGGAGCATCCCCCCCACCCCCTTTATCTCTCCACCCTGGAGACTCAATACTCCATTCCTGATGAAGGGCTTTTGCCGAAACCTTGATTTTCCTGCTCCTCAGATGCTGCCTGACCTGCTATGCTTTTCCAGCACAACTCTGATCTAAACTCTGGTCTCCTGCATCTGCAGTCCTCACGTTTGCCTTAGGCGTAGTTAAGCTTAGCTGAGGACTGTATTAGGCTCAAGGTGATTGACTCAACAAAGCATGAGGGAGGAAAGATTATTGATGTCAAGGCTTGGTCAACAATTCACTGGGTTCACATTCATTACTACAAAAGACCCCTCTGAGTCATAGAGTCATACAGCACGGAAACAGACCCTTCAGTCCAACTCGTCCATGCTGACCAATTTCTCAATTGAGCCTGCATTTGGCTCATATCCCTCTCAACTTTTCCTATTCATGTTCAAACGTCTTTTAAATGTTGTAACTGTACCCGGATCTATCACGCCCTCATGCAGTTCATTCCACATTCAAAACACCCTCTGTGTAAAAAATTGCCTCTCAAGTCCCTTTTAAACCTTTCTCCTCTAACCTTAAAAATATGCCCTCCAGCTTTGAACCCTCTTATCCTAGGGAAATGATCTCTGCTATTCACCTCATTTACGCTTCTCGTAATTTTATAAATCTCTATAAGGTCACACCTCAACCTTGTTCATGCTGACCAGATTAAATCTACTCCCATTTGCCAGCTCTTGGTCCATATCCCTCTAAGCCCTTTCTATTCATATACCCATCCAGATGCCTCTTAAATATTGTAATTGTACCAACCTCCATCACTCCCTCTGGCAGCTTATTCCACACACGCATCACCCTCTGCGTAAAAAAGTTGCCCCTTAAGTCACTTTTAAATCTTTCCTCTCTCACCTTAGACCTATGCCCTCTAGTTCTGGATTTCCCAACTCTGGAAAAAAAACCATTGATCCTATCCATGCCCCTCATGATTTAATAAACCTCTATAAGGTCACCCTCAGCCTTCGACGCTCCAGGGAAAACAGCCCCAGCCATTCAGCCCCTATCTCTATAGCTCCAATCTTCCAATCCTGGCAACATCCTTGTAAATTTTTTCTGAACCCTGTCAAGTTTCACATCTTTCCTTTAGCAGGGAGACCAGATTTGAATGCAGTCGTCCAATAGTGGCCTAACCAATAATTCGAAGGGTCTTTTTGTTTAATTGCATCCTCTTCTCTTGGCCCTGCAAGCTATTGTTTTCAAGTAATTATCCAAGTCTTTTTGGAAAGTTTCTATTGATTTCGGATCTACCACGCTTGCAATCAGCACATTCCAAATCACAACAACTTACTGCAATGAAAAGGATTCACATTCCCTCCCCAAGTTCTGGTGCCAATTTTCTTAAACGTGTATTAAATAAAACAAAGAAATGTGGATACTGGAGATCTGAAACAAACAAGAACAGAAATTGCAGGAGAAACTCAGTGGGTCTGGCAGCATCTGTGGAGAGAGAAATGTTTCGAGTCAGTGCCTTCTTCTGAACTGACGACAGCTGGGAAAGTCACTTGCAGGAATTCAGTAACAGCGTAAATAATCCATTCCTTTTACACTCACTGACTCATCATCAGCATAAATATCTTCTTTGCCTGCTCGCTTTGACTTCTGAAGGAGGGTCATGCACTCAAAACATTGACTCTGCTTTCTCTCTCCACAGATGCTGCAAGACCTGCTGAGTTTCTTCAGCAATTCCTGTTTTATCTTAAATTTGTGTCACCTTGTCGCGGGCCTCCGTGACACTGAAACCGATTTTTCCTAATTTAATACTCTAATAATTTCAAACGTTTCTTTTAAAACTTCCCTTAACCTTGTCTGCTGTAAGGAGACCAATAGCAGCTTCTCCAGTCTCTCCACACTCCCCACTATCCATCGGCCCAATTATCATCTGTACAAAATACTCCAACTCTCTGACTGTAGTTGACCTTCTCCTGACACTCAACTCATTCTCAAGAAGAATGTTCCCAATGATCAGACGAGTCCAGAATCAAGGATATTATTGAGCTGGAGAGGGTTCATAAGAGATTTACCAGGATTTTGCCAGGAATGGGGGGTTTGAGTTATAAGGAGAGAATGGATAGACTGGGGCCTTTCTCACTGGAGGGTAGATGGTTAAAGGGTGACCTTGTAGAGTTTTATGAAATCATGAAGAACATGGATAAGGTGAAATAGCAAATGTCTTTTCCTTAAGGTGGGGGATTTCAAAACTTGGGGGCATATTTTTAAGGTCATAGAGTCATAAGGTCTTACAGCAGGAGACAGGCCCTTTAGCTCAAACCGGTCCCTGCTAACCCCATTTCCTTGCACCTGGCCCATATCCTTCTAAGGTGAGAGGAGAAAGATTTCAAAGGGATAGGAGTGCAAATTTTGTTTATGCAGAGAGTGGTTCATGTGTGATTAGATTAGATTAGATTACTTACAGTGTGGAAACAGGCCCTTCGGCCCAACAAGTCCACACCGACCCGCCGAAGTGCAACCCATCTGTACCCCTACATTTACCCCTTACCTAACACTATGGGCAATTTAACATGGCCAATTCACCTGAATTCACCTGACCTGCTCATCTTTGGACTGTGGGAAGAAACCGGAGTACCTGGAGGAAACCCACGCAGACATGGGGAGAATGTGCAAACTCCACACAGTCAGTCGCCTGAGGCAGGAATTGAACCCAGGTCTCTGGCGCTGTGAGGCAGCAGTGCTAACCACTGTGCCACCGTGCCGTTGTGGAATGAACTTCCAGAGGAAGTGGTGGACACGGGCACAATTATGATGTTTAAAAGACATTTGGAAAGGTACATGAATAAGAAACGTTGGAGGGACCTAGGCCAAGTGCAGGCAGGTGGGACTAGTTTCGTTTGGGATTATGGTCAGCATGGACTGGTTGGATCAAAGGGTCTGTTTCTGTGCTGAATGACTTTATGATTCTATGACTAGAGGTTACAGCCTAAGGATATTGGGTAGACCATTTAGGACAAAGGTGAGGAGAAATGTCTTCACCCACAGAGTGGGGAGCCTGGGGAATTCTCTGACACAGAATGTGATTGAGGCCTAAACATTAAATGTTTTCAAGAAGGAGTTCAATATAATTCTTAGAGATAAAGGAATCTAAGGGTATGGGGGAGAAAGTGGGAACAGGGGACTCAGTTGGATGATCAGCCCTGATCGTATTGAATAACAGTGCAGATTTGAAGGGCCGAATGGCCTGCTCGTACTCCTACTTTTAATGTTATCTCTGATTCTATGGGAACATGATGGGCCTTCCCCAGATGGTGGTCTATTATTTGACTACACTGAGCTCAATGTGTTTCTCACTTCAATGTAGTGGACATGCTCCACCTGCTGATTCATTGTGGGACTGCAGCTTGAGTTTTTCTTCAGCGTCAATTTTGCAGGTCATAGAGTCATAGAGATGTACAGCACGGAAACCGACCCTTCAGTCCAACCTGCCAAGGCTGACCAGATATCCCAACCCAATCTAGTTCCACCTGCCAGCACCCGGCCCATACCCCTCCAAACCCTTCCTATTCATATTCCCATCCAAATGCCCTTAAATGTTGCAATTGTACCGGCCTCCACCACTTCCTCTGGCAGCTCATTCCATACACACACCACCCTCTGCGTGAAAAAGTTGCCCCTTAGGCCTCTTTTATATCTTTCCCTCTCACCCTAAACCTATGCCCTCTAGTTCTGGACTCCCCCACCCCAGGGAAAAGACTTTGCCCATTTATCCTCTCCATGACCCTCATAATTATGTAAATCTTTATAAGGTCACCCCTCTGTCTCCGACACTCCAGGGAAAACAGCCCCAGCCTGTTCAACATCTCCCTATAGCTCAAGTCTTCCAACCCTGGCAATATCCTTGTAAATCTTTTCTGAACCCTTTCAAGTTTCACAACATCCTTCCGATAGGAAGGAGACCAGAATTGCATGCAATATTCCAACAGTGGCCTAACCAATGTCCTGTACAGCTGCAACATGACCTCCCAACTCCTGTACTCAATACTCTGACCAATAAAGAAAAGCATACCAAACGCCGCCTTCACTATCCTATCTACCTGCGACTCTACGTTCAAGGAGCTATGAACCTGCACTCCAAGGTCTCTTTGTTCAGCAACACTCCCTAGGACCTTAACATTCATCAACAAAAAGAGGTTTACACTTATATAGTACCTTTCCTGACCTCAGTCACACTCAGATCGCATCACTGCGAATTAACCAATGATCGACACTGGTGCAATGCATTGTTTGCAATGTGAAGAAAGCAGCACCAATTCACTGCACCATTGACAATCAATATTAAACAGGTCTCTACTGTCAAGCACTTGCAGCAGAGAAACACGCTTGTATTTAAAGGGATCTGTGACACGGTGATCGTGCCCCTACCTCTGGGCCAGGAGGCAAGGTCACACAGGTCCACAGCATGGAAACAGGCCATTTGGCCGAACTTGCCTATGCAGCCCAGTTTTCACAATTTAAACTGGTCTCATTTGCCTGCACTTGGTCCATATCCCTCCACACCTATTCAATCCATGGACCTGTCTAAATGTTCCTGAGGTGAAGTGCTCCCTGCTCCAGAGCTGTGCAATAACACCCCCTGAGCAGGTTGAGGAGGAAAATATCTTGAAAAAGACATTACACCTGTAGCCATCTGTGCAGTTTACTGATCTCATGGCCTCTCCTTCAAAGGAGAGCAGATCCTCCCCTGTGTGCTGTCCCCTGCTTTTACCCTCAACCAATCAGCACTGGAGAAGCAGAATGCCTATACAGGGCTGCAGCGCTGTTTGTGGGATCTTGCTGCACCATCATTGCTGCCATGTTCCCCACACATGGAACAGTCTTTGAAAATATTTAATATTTCATAAAACACTTTGGATCAGCCTGCAGTGATGACATGCACTGGAGACAAAAAAACGTGTATCTACAAAGAACATTACAGTGCAGTACAGGCCCTTCGGTCCTCGATGTTGTGCCAACCTGTGAAACCAATCTGAAGCCCATTTTGTGAAGATTTGTAGCTCAGATTGGGCTTCGGGATGTAGGTTTGTTCGCTGAGCTGCAAGGTTTGTTTTCAGATGTTTCGTCACCATACTAGGTAACATCATCGGTGAGCCTCTGGACAAGCATGGCATTCCAACTGGAATTCTATCAACAAACACATTGACCTGGATCCCATTTACCACTCCTGAGAAAAAGAACAGGAAATGACATCACAAGAAATGACATCACCAATCTAAGGACACCTAAACACACAAATAAAAAGTGAGCCATACCACTAGTGCTTCACCAGAGGCTCACTGATGATGTTACCTAGTTGGTGACAAAACACCTGAAAACGAGTCTCCCAGCTCAGTGAACAAACTTACATCCATCTGCAGCTCATTTAACCTACACTATTCCATTCTCGTCCAAACGTCTATCTAATGACTATTTAAATACCCTTAAAATTGGCGAGTCTACTGCTGTTGCTGGCAGGCTGTTTCACACTCTGACTACTTTCTGAATAAAGACACTACCTTTGGCATCTGTCCTATGTCTATCACCCCTCAATTTAAAGCGAGCCTCGTGCTAGCCATCATCATCAGAGGAAAAAGGCTCTCACTGCTCATCCTATCTAACCCTCTGATTATCTTATATGCCTCAATTAAGTCACCTTTCAACCTCCGTCTCTCTAACGAAAACGGCCTCAAGGCCCTTAGCCTTTCCTCTTAAGGCCTTCCGTCCATACCAGGCAACTTCCTAGTAGATCACCTCTGAACCCTTTCCAAAGCTTCCACATCCTTCTTATAATGCAGTGGCCAGAACTGCAATCCCATTTGTCCTGCTCATAAACAAAGTTTTGCACTGCACTTCAGTACACGTGTCAATAAATCAACCAATCCACCACCTTCCTTTATCTGGTAAGTAGCCAATCGCTTTGATGGTGATCCACTTGATTCTTCTCCTGCTGAGAAGCATTTTCTCTATGGGTGGGTCATAGCAGGCTAAATTGCCCTGAAGTGTCCAGTGATACCCAGGTTAGGTGCCTTAGCCATGATAAATGCTGGGTTATGGTGGGATACTCTACGGAGAGTCAGTACAGGCCCAATGGGCCAAACTTTCTGCACTGTAGGCATTCTATGATTCTGAGATGAGGTGTACCCAATTCATGCTGTACCTTGCTCCACTCATCCCTAAGGGAACATCAGGGACAAATTCCTTTAATTAGGAATTTATGCCCCATCAGCACTTACAATCATAGAGTTGTAGAGATGTATAGCACGGTAACAGACCCTTTGGCCCAACTTGTCCATACTGACCAGATATCCTCACCTAATCTTGTCCCATTTGCCAGCACCTGGCCCATATTCCTCTAAACCCTTCCTATTCATATACCCATCCAGATACCTTTTAAATGCTGTCATTGTACCAGCCTCCACCACTTCCTCTGGCAGCTCATTCCATACAAGTACCACCCTCTGCATGAAAACATTGCCTGTTAGGTTTCTTTTATATCTTTCCCCTCTTATCCTAAAACTATGCCCTCTAGTTTTGGACTGTCCCACACCAGGGAAAAGACTTGGTCTATTTATTCTATCCATGCCCCTCATGATTTTATAAACCTAATAACTCACCCCTCAGCCTCTGACGCTCCAGAGAAAACAGCCCCAGCCTGTTCAGCCTCTCCCTACAGCTCAAACCCTTCAAACCTGGCAACGTCTTTGTAAATCTTTCCTGATTAGATTCCCTACAGTGTGGAAACAGGCCCTTTGGCCCAACGAGTCCACATCAACCCTCCGAAGAGTAACCCACCCAGAACCATTTCCCTCTGACTAATGCACCTAACCCTATGAGCAATTTAGTATGGCCAATTTACCTGACCTGTACATCTTTGGACTGTGGGAGGAAACCCATGCAGACACGGGGAGAATGTACAAACTCCACAGGGACTGTTGCCCGAGGCTGGAATCGAGCCAGGGTCCCTGGTGCTGCGAGGCAGCAGTGTTAACCACTGAGCCACTGTGCCGCCCAACTTTTTCTGAACCTTCTCAAATTTCACAACATTCTTCCGATAGGCCTATTGAGAATTCACACAGATTTGTGATATGCACACAGACACACATATGCAGTACATAGAGAGGCTATTTGGTCCATCGTAATCATGCTGGCTCTTTAAGAGCCCGCTAACCCACTAGACCTCTTCCACAGACCTCACGGCTCACTCTCTTAACTCCTTGTAAATGTCTCCCTCCCAGGTCATTACGCCAATCTGTTTTGGAAGTTATTGAGTTGTCTCATAAAATCCTTCGTACCTTCTGGAGAATTTGTTTGCTCATTTGCTTAAATTGCGTTAAGGCAAGAACTGGCAATGACACTCACAGGAAACAAGTTACATTTGGTTGTGCGGATGTCAGAGTGAGCAGGGCTGAGTCTTGTTGTTTGTGACCGCATACCTCCCTGGAAAGGCTAATCAACCCATCAGGGAACACAGGACTCCTGTTCCCACTGGAGTGACACCCCTCTGCACCGAAGGCGAGGAAAGCAGACATGAGTTTGAGAAGTCGGAAACAGCCCACCACCAGATACTCAAGTTGCTTGTTGCAAAAGGTAAGTATTAAGGACACCAAGCATCGAGAGAGGTGGCGGTGTAGTGATACATGCAGTACTTTACACACAGTATTGGGAATGAGCCTGGCCCAGTGATCGAAGCTTCACTGGGGGAGTGTTTCAGGAACAGTGACCGCAATTCTCTGAGCTTTAAGTTACTTATGGATAATGACAAGGGTAGTTCTCAGGAGGAAGGCTAATTACTACAATATCAGGAAGGAAATGGGGAATATAGACTGGAGCTCGCTGTTTGAGGGTAAATCTACATCCGGCACATGGGAATTTTTTTAAAGGCCAGTTGATTTGTGTTCAGCACCAGCATGTTCCTGTAAAAATGACCCCAAAGTATTTTATAAATACATAAAGAGTAGGAGAGTAGCCAAGGAAAAGGTGGGCTTACTCAAGTGAGGTGAGATTTACACATGGAGCTGGAGGAAGTGGGCGAGATCCTTAAAGAGTACTTTGCATCAATGTTCACAAAGGAAAAGGATGTGGTGAATGGTGAGTCCCAAGAGGGGATATGTTGATATTCTAGGGCATGTCAATACAAAAAAAGGTGTTGGGTGTTTGAAAAAGCATTAAGGTAAACAACTCCCCAGATGGGAATTATTCCAAAATGATGAGAGAGGCAGTTAAGGTCTTGTACATAATCTTCATATCCATCACAGGAGAGGTCAATAGACAATAGATGATATGTGCAGGAGTAGGCCATTCTGCCCTTCGAGCCTGCACCACCATTCAATATGATCATGGCTGATCATCCTTAATCAGTATCCTGTTCCTGCCTTATCTCCATAACCCTTGATTCCTCTATCCTTGAGAGCTCACTCCAACTCTTTCTTAAATGAATCCAGAGACTGGGCCTCCATTGTCCTCTGGGGTAGAGCATTCCACACAGCCACCACTCTCTGGGTGAAGAAGTTTCTCCTCATCTCTGTCCTAAATGGTCTATCCCGTATTTTTAAACTGTGTCTTCTGGTTCGGCACTCACCCATCAGCGGAAACATGTTTTCTGCCTCCAGAGAGTCCAATCCTTTAATAAACTTATATGTCTCAATCAGATCCCCTCTCAGTCTTCTAAACTCAAGGGTATACAAGCCCAGTCACTCCAGTCTTTCAGCGTAAGGTAGTTCCGCCATTCCAGGAATTGACCTCGTGAATCTACGCTGCATTCTCTCAATAGCCAGAATGTCTTTCCTCAAATTTGGAGACCAGAACTGCACACAATACTCCAGGTGCGGTCTCACCAGGTACAGCTGCAGAAGAACCTCTTTGCTTCTATACTCTATATATTGCAAAAAGCTGCGGTCCCAGCACTGATCCCTGCAGTACCCCACTGGCCACTGCCTGCCATTCTGAAATGGAGCCGTTTATCACTACCCTTTGTTTCCTATCAGCCGACCAACTTTCAATCCAAGTTAGTACTTTGCCCCCAATACCATGTACCCTAATTTTGCTCACTAACCTCCTATGTGGGACTTTATCAAAAGCTTTCTGAAAGTCCAAGTACACTACATCTACTGGATCTCCCTCGTCCATCTTCAGAGTTACATCCTCAAAGAATTCCAGAAGATTAGTCAAGCATGATTTCCCCTGGAGAAATAGCCAACTTTGTTCCTTTGTTTAAGAAGGGCAACAGGGATAATCAAAGCAATTACAAACTGATGAATCTTACAACAGTGGTAGGAAAATTATTGGAGAAGATCTTTAGGGATAGGATTTACTTACATTTGGAAAAGTATGGACTTATTAGTGATAGGCAGTAAGGCTTTGTGTGGGGAGGGTCATGTCTCACAAACTTTGAGGTTTTTGAGGAAGTGACAAAGATGATTGATGAGGGCAGGGCAGGAGATGTTGTCCACACGGACTTTAGCAAGGCTTTTGACAAGGTCCCTCATGGCAGGCTGATACAGAAGGTGAAGTCACAGGGGATTCACAGATAGATACAGAACTGACTTAATCATAGAAGGCAGAGAGTAGCAGTGGAAGGATGTTTTACTGACCAGAGATCTGTGACCAGTGGCGTTCTACAGGGTTTAGTGCTGGGACCCCTGTTGTATACATACACCGATTTGGAGGCGAATTTAAGTGGCCTGATTAGAGTCATAGAGTCCTACATCTGCATTTGGCACATATCCTTCTAATCCTTTCCTATCCATGTCTTTGTCCAAATGCCTTTTAAATGGTGTTAATGTCCCCTCCTCAACCATTTCCACTGGCAGCTCATTCCATATGCGTACCACCCTCTATGTAAAAAAAGTTGTCCCTCAGGTTCCCTTTTATTCTTTCCCCTCTAACCTTAATTGATGCCCTCTCGCCCTCGATTCCCCAACTCTGGGAAAAAGATGGAGTGCATTCACCCTTTCCATGCTTCTCATGATGTAGGGTCCCCCCTCAGTCTCCTACACCCTTCTAAAAAAAGTCCCAGCTAGTCCAGCCTCTCCCTATAACTCAGACTATTCAGTCCTGCTGAGCTTTTCCAACAAATTCTGTTTTTGTAGTTTCTCTTAGCTGTTCAAGTTGAGAGAGCAACTAGCTGAAAATGTGTTGCTGGAAAAGCGCAGCAGGTCAGGCAGCATCCAAAGAGTAGGAAAATTGATGTTGCGGGCATGAGCCTTTCTTCAGGAATCACTTGCTCTCCTGCTCCTTGGATGCTGCCTGATCTGCTGCGTTTTTCCAGCAACACATTTTCAGCTCTGATCTCCAGCATCTGCAGACCTCACTTTCTCCTGAGAGAGCAACTACTCAGTGTTGAGCCTATGTCAGAAGAATCTCAGCAAAGGTCAGAAAGGCAGACCAAGTGATGGGTTAATATCTCACTTCTACAGTAACACCTCCAACAATACAGCATCGGGCTCTTGTGGCACAGTGGTAGTATTCTGGCCTCTGATCCAGAAGACCTAGTTTCACATCCCACCTACTCCAGAGGTGTGTAATAACATCTCTGAACAGGTTGACTGAAAAACTAAAACAGCAATTGCTGACGAAACTCAGCAGCATCTGTGAGGAGAAAGCGGAACTTGACTTCTTCAAGGTGGGCATACCGCGTAGCAATTTGGCAGTGAGAAAATCATTAAAATAAAATGAAGAACTGCAGACACCGGAAATCCAAAACAATCAAAACCAGAAAGTGCTGGAAGAACTCAACAAGACCTCTCGTCTCTCTGAGGAAGGGTCACTGAACCTGAAACGTTAACTCTGATTTCGCTCCACATATGTTGCTGGACCTGTTGAGCTTTTCCAGCAACTTTGTTTTATTCGATGAGAACAATATTTTCCCTCTTTGCTGGGCCGTCATTCTGGGACTCTGGATGACCACATCCCGTATCGTTACCATTACCTCAGTGTGTATCTCCGTCCCCTCCCGTATCGTTACCATTACCTCAGCGTGTATCTCCGTCCCCTCCCGTAACGTTACCATTACCTCAGCGTGTATCTCCGTCCCCTCCCGTAACGTTACCATTACCTCAGCATGTATCTCCGTCCCCTATCATTACCTCAGCGTGTATCTCCATTCCCCTCCCGTATCGTTACCATTACCTCAGCGTGTATCTCCGTCCCCTATCATTACCTCAGCGTGTATCTCCGTCCCCTCCCGTAACGTTACCATTACCTCAGCGTGTATCTCCGTCCCCTATCATTACCTCAGCGTGTATCTCCGTCCCCTCCCGTAACGTTACCATTACCTCAGCGTGTATCTCCATTCCCCTCCCGTATCGTTACCATTACCTCAGCGTGTATCTCCGTCCCCTATCATTACCTCAGCGTGTATCTCCGTCCCCTCCCGTATCGTTACCATTACCTCAGCGTGTATCTCCATTCCCCTCCCGTATCGTTACCATTACCTCAGCGTGTATCTCCATTCCCCTCCCGTATCGTTACCATTACCTCAGCGTGTATCTCCATTCCCCTCCCGTATCGTTACCATTACCTCAGCGTGTATCTCCGTTCCCCTCCCGTATCGTTACCATTACCTCAGCGTGTATCTCCGTCCCCTATCATTACCTCAGCGTGTATCTCCGTCCCCTATCATTACCTCAGCGTGTATCTCCGTTCCCCTCCCGTATCGTTACCATTACCTCAGCGTGTATCTCCGTCCCCTATCATTACCTCAGCGTGTATCTCCGTTCCCCTCCCGTATCGTTACCATTACCTCAGCGTGTATCTCCGTTCCCCTCCCGTATCGTTACCATTACCTCAGCGTGTATCTCCGTTCCCCTCCCGTATCGTTACCATTACCTCAGCGTGTATCTCCGTTCCCCTATCATTACCTCAGCGTGTATCTCCGTCCCCTCCCGTATCGTTACCATTACCTCAGCGTGTATCTCCGTCCCCTCCCGTATCGTTACCATTACCTCAGCGTGTATCTCCGTTCCCCTCCCGTATCGTTACCATTACCTCAGCGTGTATCTCCGTCCCCTCCCGTATCGTTACCATTACCCCAGCGTGTATCTCCGTTCCCCTCCCGTATCGTTACCATTACCTCAGTGTGTATCTCCGTTCCCCTCCCGTATCGTTACCATTACCCCAGCGTGTATCTCCGTTCCCCTCCCGTATCGTTACCATTACCTCAGCGTGTATCTCCGTTCCCCTCCCGTATCGTTACCATTACCTCAGCGTGTATCTCCGTTCCCCTCCCGTATCGTTACCATTACCCCAGCGTGTATCTCCGTTCCCCTCCCGTATCGTTACCATTACCTCAGCGTGTATCTCCGTTCCCCTCCCGTATCATTACCATTACCTCAGCGTGTATCTCCGTCCCCTATCATTACCTCAGCGTGTATCTCCGTTCCCCTCCCGTATCGTTACCATTACCCCAGCGTGTATCTCCGTTCCCCTCCCGTATCGTTACCATTACCTCAGCGTGTATCTCCGTTCCCCTCCCGTAACGTTACCATTACCTCAGCGTGTATCTCCGTTCCCCTCCCGTAACGTTACCATTACCCCAGCGTGTATCTCCGTTCCCCTCCCGTATCGTTACCATTACCTCAGCGTGTATCTCCGTTCCCCTCCCGTATCGTTACCATTACCCCAGCGTGTATCTCCGTTCCCCTCCCGTATCGTTACCATTACCTCAGCGTGTATCTCCGTTCCCCTCCCGTATCGTTACCATTACCTCAGCGTGTATCTCCGTTCCCCTCCCGTAACGTTACCATTACCTCAGCGTGTATCTCCGTTCCCCTCCCGTAACGTTACCATTACCTCAGCGTGTATCTCCGTCCCCTATCATTACCTCAGCGTGTATCTCCGTTCCCCTATCATTACCTCAGCGTGTATCTCCGTTCCCCTCCCGTATCGTTACCATTACCTCAGCGTGTATCTCCGTCCCCTATCATTACCTCAGCGTGTATCTCCGTCCCCTATCATTACCTCAGCGTGTATCTCCGTTCCCCTCCCGTATCGTTACCATTACCTCAGCGTGTATCTCCGTCCCCTCCCGTATCATTACCATTACCTCAGCATGTATCTCCGTCCCCTCCCGTATCGTTACCATTACCTCAGCGTGTATCTCCGTTCCCCTCCCGTATCGTTACCATTACCTCAGCGTGTATCTCCGTTCCCCTCCCGTATCGTTACCATTACCTCAGCGTGTATCTCCGTTCCCCTCCCGTAACGTTACCATTACCTCAGCGTGTATCTCCGTTCCCCTCCCGTATCGTTACCATTACCTCAGCGTGTATCTCCGTCCCCTATCATTACCTCAGCGTGTATCTCCGTTCCCCTATCATTACCTCAGCGTGTATCTCCGTCCCCTCCCGTATCGTTACCATTACCTCAGCGTGTATCTCCGTCCCCTCCCGTATCGTTACCATTACCCCAGCGTGTATCTCCGTTCCCCTCCCGTATCGTTACCATTACCTCAGCGTGTATCTCCGTTCCCCTCCCGTAACGTTACCATTACCTCAGCGTGTATCTCCGTCCCCTATCATTACCTCAGCGTGTATCTCCGTCCCCTCCCGTATCGTTACCATTACCTCAGCGTGTATCTCCGTCCCCTCCCGTATCGTTACCATTACCTCAGCGTGTATCTCTGTCCCCTCCCGTATCATCACCATTACCTCAGTGTGTATCTCTGACCCCTCCAGCTTTGTCCTGGCTCAATTTGGAGTGGAGCTGCAATGTGTCAGGACAATTTTCTCCCATTATCTCTGAAGCTTTCCACTCAGATTTGCATTTCATTTGCAGATTATTTTCATTCTACTTGAATATCCTGTTGTTACTGCTAATGGAACACTTTGCAATGCTGTTTTACAAGAATGGCTGGGAAACAACTGGCAGCCAGACCCAGGTAAAACCATAGAGTCATATGGCAGGGAAACAGGCCCTTCGGCCCAAACCATCCATGCTGACCAGGTTTCCCAAACTGAAGTAGGCCCGATTAGAGTCATACAGCAGGGACACAGACCCTTTGGTCCAACTCGTCCATATTGACCAGATATCATAAATTAATCTAGTCCCATTTACCAGCAATTGGCCATATCCTTTTCAACCTTTCCTATCCTCATACCTGTCCCAATGTCTTTTAAATCGTGTAATTGTACCAGCCTCCATCACTTCCTCTGGCAGCTCGTTCATCACTTTCTGCATAAATCCCTTTTCAATCTTTCCCCTCTCACCCTAAATCCACGCCCTTAGTTATGGATTCCCCTACCCTGGGGAAAAGACCGTAGCTGTTTATCTTATCTATGCCCCTCATGATTTTATAAACTGCTGTAAAGTTACCTTTCAGCCTCCAACACACTAGGGAACAAAGCCCCAATCTATTCAGCTTCTGCTTATAACTCAAACCTGGTTAGAGATTAAAAAACTGCTGATGCTGGATTTTAGAATAGACAGGCAGGAGGCTGGAAGAACATAGCAAGCAGGCAGTACCAGGAGGTGTGTCCTGAAGATGGGTTACACCCGAAACGTCAACTTATCCCCCTTCTGTCTCTGCCTGGCCTGCTGTGTTCTTCCAGTCTCCTGTCTATTTTGTAACTTAAACCTTCCAGTCTCAGGAAATCATTTTTGAACCCTTTCCAGTTTAATAACATCTTTCCTACAGCCAGGTAACAGAAAGGGGCTGTGGTTTATGAACAAACCACAGAAGTGCCCCAAGCCATTTTAAAGCGATATTATTCTGGAAAACTTATTGGACAGTCACAAAGAGAAAGACCACCAAAATAAAACAAGCACAGTGGCTCAGCGGTTAGCACTTGCTGCCTCATTGAATTAGGGATCTGGGCTCAATTCCACCCTCGGAGTTTGCACATTCTCTCCATGTCTGTGTGAGTTTCCTCCGGGTGCTCCAGTTTCCTCCCACAGTCCAAAGATGTGCAGGTTAGGGTGGATTGGCCGTGGGAAATGCAGAGCGATAGTGGAGGGTGTGGTGGGTCTGGGTGGGATGGTCTATAAAGTCATGAGGAACATGGATAGGTTAAATAGACAGGGTCTTTTCCCCGAGGTGGGGGAGTCCAAAATTAGAAAGTGAGAAGCCTTTAGAAATGGGATAATGAGAGTCCAGAGACAGTATATTCTTGTTAGGGTGAAAGAAAAGGCTGGTAGGTGTAGGGAATGCTCAATGACTAGAGAAATTGAGGGTGTGGTTAAGAAGAAGAAGGAAGCATGTATCAGGTATAGACAGGATTCACTTGATCTATCCTAAGAAGAGTATAAAGGCAGTAGGAGTATACTTAAGAGGGAAATCAGGAGGGCAAAAAGGGGACATGAGATAGCTTTGGCAAATAGAGTTAAGAGGAATTCAAAGGGTTTTTACAAATACAGTCAAGACAAAAGGGTAACTAGGGAGAGAATAGGGCTCCTCAAAGATCAACAAGGCGGCCTTTGTATGGAGCCGCAGGAGATGGGGGAAGATACTAAACGAGTAGTTTGCATCTGTACTTAACTGTGGAGAAGGACATAGAAGATATAGACTGTAGGGAAGTAGATGGTGACATCTTGAAAAATGTCCATATTACAGAGGTGGTGGTGCTGGATATCTTGAAATGCATAAAAGTAAATAAATCCCCAGGACCTGATCAGGTGTACCCTAGAACTCCATGGGAACATAATCCGCTGATTTCTCAGCAACAGACCCAAATAAGCAGACAAAACACGCCCAGAAACCTGAGCCACTCTCCCTTACATCAAAGACGTCTCAGAAATGACTGCCAGACTACTCAGATCCCTTGACATCATAGTAGCCCGCAAACCACCAACACACTAAAACAGCAGCTAATAAACTTGAAAGACCCTATACAGACAAGCAGAACTAATGTAATTTACAAAATACCTTGCAAGAACTATAACAAACACTACATTGGACAAACAGGCAGAAAACTAGCCACAAACAACATGACCCTCTCTCACTAGTATCCTTACATACAGATAAAGGAGGACACCACTTCGACTGAGACAACAAATCCATCTTAGGACAAGCCAGACAGAGACACATACGAGAATTCCTAGAAATATGGCATTCCAGCCTGAACTCTATAAACAAACACATCTGATTATCTTATATGTCTCTATTAAGTCACCTCTCAACCTTCTTCTAACGAGAACAGCCTCAAGGCCCTCAGCCTTTCCTCATAAGACATTCCCTCCATACCAGGCAACATCCTAGTAAATCTCCTCTGCACCCTTTCCAAAGCTTCCACATCCTTCTTATAATGCGGTGACCAGAACTATACACAATACTCGAAGTGTGGCCATACCAGCTGCAGCATAACCTCCTGGTTCTGGAACTCAATCCCACTATTAATAAAGGCCAAAACACTGTATGCCTTCTTAACAACCCCGTCAATCTGGGTGGCAACTTTCAGGGATCTGTGTACATGGACACCGAGATCTCTCTGCTCATCTACATGCCCAAGAATCTTACCATTAGTCCAGTACTTTGCATTTCGATTACTCCGTCCAAAGTGTATCACCTCACACTTGTCTGCATTAAACTCCATTTGCCACCTCTCAGCCCAGCTCTGCATCCTATCTGTGTCTCTCTGCAACCTACTATATCCTTCGTCACTATCCACAACTCCACCAACCTTAGTGCTGTCTGCAAATTTACTAACCCACCCTTCTAAGCCCCCAGCCAGGTCATTTATAAAAATGACGAACAGCAGTGGACCCAACACTGACCCTTGTGGGACGCCGCTAGTAACTGGACACCAAGATGAACATGTTCCATCAACTACAACTCTCTGTTTTCTTTCAGCAAGCCAATTACTGATCCAAACTGCTATGTCTCCCACAATCCCATTCCTCCACATTTTGTACAATAGCCTACTGTGGGGAACCTTATCGAACACTTTGCTGAAATCCATATACACCACATCAACTGGTTTACTCTCATCTACCTGTTTGGTCACTTTGTCAAAAAACTCAAGAAGAGTCATTAGGCACGACCTACCCTTCACAAAACCGTGCTGATTGTCCCTGGTCAAATTATTCTTTTCTAAATGGTTATAACTCCTATCTCTTATAACCTTTTCCAACACTTTACCAACAACTGAAGTGAGACTCACTGGTCTGTAATTACCAGGGTTGTCTCTACTACCCTTTTTGAACAAGGGAACCACATTTGCTATCCTCCAGTCCTCAGGCACTATTCCGGTAGACAATGATGATTTGAAGATCAATGCCAAAGGCTTGGCAATCTCTTCCCTGGCTTCCCAGAGGATCCAAGGATAGATCCTATCCGGCCCAGGGGACTTGTCTATATCCACATTCTGCAGTATTTCTAATCTCTCTCTTCCTTGTGAACCTCAAGTGCTTATTCAGATGCTTCTTAAATGTTACAAGTGTACCAGTCTTGACCATCCCCTCAGGCAGCATGTTCCATGCTTCCACCACCCTCCAGGTGAAAATGTTTTTCCACCAATCTCCTCCAAACCACATGTTTCACAGCTTAAACACATGCCCTCCGGTCTTGACACATCTGCCCACAGGGTGTCCACAAGAATGTCATGATCTACTGTCTGTGCCTCTCAATCAGGTTCCCCCTTCCCTAACAATGCTGCAGTTTCAAGGGTGCCATTCAAGGGGTGGCTCAGTAGTGGGCACTGCTGTCTCACACGTCAGGGACAGTCAGCCTCAGGCAACTGTCTGAGTGAAGTTAGCACATTGTCTCCGTGCCTGTGTGGTTCCCCTCTGGGGGTTGCTCCTGTTTCCAGCCACAGTCCAAAGCTGTGCAGGTTAGGGTGGATTGGCCATGCTAAATTGCCCATGGTGTGCAGGCTATGGAGGGGGGGGTTAGCCATGGGAAATGCAGGGTTAGGGGGATTGGGGTAGGGTGGGGTGGGTGAGTCTAGGTGAGATATTCTTTCGAGGATCAGTGTGGATTTGATGGGCTGAATGGCCTGCTTCCACACTGTGGAGATTCTATGATTACTGATATTAGCTGCCTGCTCCAGACTTTCTTTCATACACTGCCTTGGTAGGATTTGAGCTTGAATTCAAGTTTAGAATGTAGAACATTACAGCGCAGTACAAGCCCTTCAGCCTTCGATATTGCGCTGACCTGTGAAACCAATCTAAAGCTCAGCTAACCCACACTCTGCAATTATCATCCATATGTTTATCCAATGACCATTCGAATGCCTTTAAAGTTGGTGGGTCTGTTACTGTTGCAGGCAGGGTGTTCCACGTCCCTACTACTCTGAGTAAAGAACCAACCTCTGACATCTGTCCTACATCTATCATTCCTCAATTTAAAGCTATGTCCCCTCATGCTAGCCATCACCATCTGAGGGAAAAGGCTCTCACTGGTCCATCTTTTACATAGAACTCGAACATTACAGTGCAATACAGGCCCTTCAGCCATCGATATTGCGCCGACCTGTGAAACCAATCTGAAGGCCATCTAACCTCACTATTCCATTTTCATCCATATGTCTATCCAATGACCATTTAAATGCCCTTAAAATTGGCTAGTCTACTACTGTTGCAGGCAGGGCTTTCCACACCCCTACTACTGAATAAAGAAACTACCTCTAACATCTGATCTATATCTATAACCCCTCAATTTAAAGCTATTCCCCCTCATGCTATCTATCACCATCTCAGCAAAAAGACTCTCACTGTCCACCCTATCTAATCCTCTGATTATCTTGTGTCTCACAATTCGGTCACCTCTCAACCTTCTTCTCTGTAATGAAAACAACCTCAAGTCCCTCAGCCTTTTCTCGCAAGACCTGCCATCCATACCAGGCAACATCCTAGTAAATCTCCTCTGAGACCTTTCCAAAGCTTTCACATATTTTTATAATGCACTGACCAGAACTGCCACAATACTCCAAGTGCGGCGGCAACCAGAGTATTGTACAGCTGTAACATGACCTCATAGCTCCAAAACTCAATCCCTCTACTGATAAAAGCCAGTGCATCATATGCCTTCTTAACAATCCGACCAACCTCGGTGGCAATTTTCAGGGATCTATGCACATGGACACCAAAATCTCTCTCAAGATTAGAGTGGTGCTGGAAAAGCACAGCAGGTCAGGCAGCATCCGAAGAACAGGAGAATTGACATTTTGGACAGGACCCCTTCATCAGGAAGGCTTATTCCTGATCAACGGCGCCTGCCCAAAACATCGATTTTCCTGCTCCTCGGATGCTGCCTGACCTGCTATGCTTCTCCAGCACCACTCTAGTCTTAACTTTGTGCTCCAGCATCTGCAGTCCTCACTTTCGCCTATCAAGATCCCTCTGTTCACCTGCACTACCAAGAATCTTACCATTAGCCCAGCACTCTGTATTCCTGTTGCTCTTTCCAAAGTGAACCATTTCACACTTTTCCGCATTAAACTCCATTTGCCACCTCTCAGCCCAGCTCTACAGCTTATCTATAGCCCTCTGTAACCTGCAACATCCTTCAGCATTATCCACAACTTCACCAAATTTAGTGTAATCTGCAAATTTACTAACCCACCCTTCAAAGCCCTCATCTAGGTCATACACAAAACTGATAAACAGCAGTGGCCCCAAAACAGATCCTTGCAGTACACCGCTACCAACTGAATTCCAGGATGAACATTTCACATCAACCATCTTACAGCTAGCCAATTTCTGATCTAAATCACTAAATCACCCTCAATCTCATGCCTCTGTATTATCTGCAATAGCCTAATGTGGGGAACCTTATCAAACGCTTTACTGAAATCCATATACATCGCATCAACTGCTTTACCCTCATCCACCTGCTTGGTCACCTTCTCAAAGAACTCAATAAGGTTTGTGAGGCACAATCTACTCTTCACAAAACTGTGTTGACTATCCCTAATTGAATTCTTCCTTTCCAGATTATTATAAATCCTATTTTTTATAATCCTTTCTAAAACTTTGCCTACAACAGAAGTAAGGCTCACTAGAGTATAATTACTCCCCTTCTTGAGCAAGGACACATTTGTTATCCTCCATTCTTCTGGCACTACTCCTGTAAACATTAATGACATAAAGATCAAAGCTAAAGGCTCTGCAATTTCCTCCTTGGCTTCCCAGAGAATCCTAGGATAAATCCTATCTGGCCCAGGGGACTTTGCTATTCCTCCTTTTAACCTCAATCACGTCTAGTCAAATAGCCTGTATCTCAGTATTCTCCTTGACAACATTGTATTTTTCCTGTGTGAATACAGACAAAAAATATTCATTTAGTGCCTCTCATCAGACTTCACACACAGCCTCCCACTACCATCCTTTACTGGCCCTAATCTGACTCTAGTCATTCTTTTATTCCTGACATACCTATAGAAAGCTTGAGGGTTTTCCTTGATCTTATCTGCTACGACTTCTCATGTCCCCTCCTAGCTCTTCTTAGATCTCTCTTTAGGTCCTGTCTGGCTAACTTGTATTTCCTAAGTGCCCCAACTGAATATTCATGTCTCATCTTTACATAAACTTCCTCCTTTCTCTCGACAACAGATTCAGCTTCTTTGGTAAAGCACAATTCCCTCTTCAACCACTTCCTCCCTGCCTGACAGGTACATACTTTTCAAAGACCCGCAGTTGCTGTTCCTTGAACAAGCTCCACATTTCAATTGTACCCATCCCCTGCAGCTTCCTTCGCCATTCTATGCACCAATAAATCTTGCCTAATCACATCATAATTGCTTTTCTCCCAGCAATAACACTTGTCCTGCAGTATATATCTATTCCTTTCCAATGCTGAAGTAAATAGAAACGAATTATGGTCACCATCACCAAAGTGCTCACCTACATCTAAATCTAACATCTGGCCAGGTTCATAACCCAGTACCAAATCCAATGTGGCCTCGCCTCTTGTTGGCCTGTCTACATACTGTGTCAGGAAACCCTCTTGCGCAGATTGGACAATAACTGACCCATCTAAAGTACCCGAACCATAGTATTTCCAGTCAATATTTAGAAAGTTAAAGTGCCCCATAACAACTACTCTGCTGCTTTTGCTCCTACCAAGAATCATTTTTGCAATCCTTCCCTCTGCATCTCTGGAAATATTTGGAGGTCTATAGAAAACTCCCAACAGGATGACCTCTCTTTTCCTGTTTCTAATCTCAGCCCATGCTACCTCAGCAGACTAATCCTCATCAAACGTCTTTCTGCCACCGTAATATTGTCCTTGACTAACAATGCCATACCTCTCTCTCTTTTACAACGTTCCCTGATCTTACTGAAACATCTAAACCGTGGATCCTGCAACAACCATTCCCTTTCCTCTCTATCCATGTTTCCGAAATGGCCACAACATCAAAGTCCCAGATACCAACCCATGCTGCAAGTCCACCCACTTTATTCCGAATGCTCCTGGTGTTGAAGTAGACATACTTCAAACCACTTTGCTGTCTGTTGGTACTCTCCTGCAACCTTGACACCTTTCTCATGATCTCACTACTCAACTTTCTGTATTCTGGAGGTACAATTCAGGTTCCCATCCCCCTGCTGAATTAGTTTAAACCCCCCGGAAGAACATTAGCAGATTTCCACCCCTCAGGATATTGGTACCCCTCAGGTTCAGGTGTTGACCATCCCATTTGTAGAGGTCCGACCTACCTCAGAATGAGGCCCAATTATCCAGTATCTGAAACCCTCCCTTCTGCACCATCCCTGTAGCCACGTGTTCAACTGCTCTCTCTCCCTATTCCTCTCCTTGCTAGCACGTTGCATGGGTAACAAACCAGAGATAACAACTCTATTTGTTCTAGCTCTAAGCTTCCACCCTAGCTTCCTGAATTTCTGCCTTACATCACCATCCCTTTTCCCAACTATGTTGTTGGTGCCTATGTGGACCACAACTTGGGGTGTTCTCCTTCCCCTCTTAAGGATCCCGAAAACATGACTGGAGACATCACAGGCACTTGCACCTGAGGGGTAACACACCAACCGCGAGTGTCTCTCATTCCCACAGAATCTCCTATCTGTCCCCGTAACTACTAAGTCTCCAGTGACTAAGGCTCTCCTCCTCTCCCCCCTGCTCTTCTGAGCAACAAGGACAGACTCTGTGCCAGAGACGTGTACCAGCAGACATCCATCTTAAAATACCTACAAGACAGAAAAAAAGTCCTAGAAACCTTTGCACTCTGGTAAGATTTTAAACGAAGAATTTACCTTCCTGACAGACCCCAGTTTCTGCCTCTCGCCACTCCTGCTGCAGAAATGAAGGCCACTGCTCCCAAGAGATAAGTTTTTAAATGAAGTTTTACCAGTCTTGTAACATAACCACAACACTAGTCAGAGGAAAATGGGTCTGAGTAGGTTACTCGGAGTGTCGATGTAGACTTGCTGGGCCGAAGGGAATCTAAGCTGAAAATGTGTTGCTGGTTAAAAGCGCAGCAGGTCAGGCAGCATCCAAGGAACAGGAAATTCGATGTTTCGGGCAAAAGCCCTTCATCAGGAAGGGCTTTTGCCCGAAACGTCGAATTTCCTGTTCCTTGGATGCTGCCTGACCTGCTGTGCTTTAACCAGCAACACATTTTCAGCTCTGATCTCCAGCATCTGCAGACCTCACTTCTTACTCGAAGGGAATCTAATCAAATCTAAACTACCATGCCCACTGAGAATTCATGTTTAACGATGAAATTCTCTTCTCTTCCCTCCCTGCAACAGGCTTCAGGAGTTATGATTCTTAATGTTGGGGGTCAGATCTACACCACAACAGCAAGTACCCTGAAGAAATATCCTAGGTCCACACTGGCTGAACTATGCAGCAATCCTGGCAAAGCAATCATTGACCGCAAAGGCAGAATCTTCATCGACAGAGAAGGAACCTTCTTCAAATACATCTTGGCATTCCTTCGGAGTGGACAGCTACCAACCCGGTTCACCCAGCAGATTTACCAGGAGGCCCTGTTCTACAACATTGAGCCTCTGGTGGAGCTGCTCAGGGATTCGCCGGAACTGTATGGCGAGCTGGTCGGAAGGCAGCAGTTTTTGAGCGAGGTGCCAAATTACATGGAGAACGTCGAGGTGCTCATTCACCTGGCCAGGGCGGAAAGCGTGGGCTCTCGCCGATCCTGGGTGATGGTCTGTGTGGTCAAAAACAAAGAGGATGAGGCAAAGGTCCTGGAAACCATCAGGGATCTGGGCCCTGACAAGGACTCTCTGGTGAAATTTGGCCCCTGGAGACCTTCGCCAACGGCCTCTGATTTACTGGACTGCATCAAACTGGACATTGAGAAAAGAGGCTACAATGTTTCTTTCCAACCCTACAAAGCAGTGAGAGGACTGCTGTCTTCCTCTTGCAACTTGCTCTTTCAGTTTGTTTTCACTTGGTGGTAAAGGTGTTACCACAGTATCTACAGCCCAAATAAGCCAAATGGCCTGTGAGATTGTTCATATTACAGGCCAGCCTCCATCTACATATTCCCCTCTTCTTTCCCACCTTGCCTTTATCTAGATTTTCCCTTTGGTTCATCTGTGTTAATTACCTCAGCTACTCCTCAGGGCAGTCAAACCATTCCTTGGAAAAACACATTCTCCAGAGTTCCCAGCTGGGGTTTACTGTTACATAGTGCTGAGGCCATTCAGTCCATTGAGTCAGTGCTGACCTATCTACACTAATCCCACACCAGGCTCATCGCCTTGAATCTTCTGACATTTCAAGTGCCCAACCACATTTTCTTTTAAAAAGGTTGTGAGGTTTCCCATCTCTATTACCTTCCCAGGTAGGATATTCCAGATTGCAAACATCATCTGGATAAAATATCTATTCCTCAAATCCTCCTGCCTTTCACCTCATTGTGCCCCTTCACAACTGATCCTTTTATTAAGGGGAACACCTGCTTCCTACCCATATCCCAACGATCTTGTCCTTGTGAACCCAAGTTATTGTGGAGAACAAGTAATCGTTTGTTAGACCTCAGCTGCAGTATTGTGTACAGCTCTGGGCACCTCTTTATAGGAAAGATGTGAATGCATTGGATAAAGCACAGAAGTGATTTACAAAAATAGCTCCAGAAACCTCAATGATGAGGAGAGTTTGAAGACGGTGGGGCTATTCTGCTTGGAGGGGAGAAGGCCGAGAGGGGATTTGATAGAGGTTTTCAAAATCGTCAACAAGTTGGATAGAGTAGATCAAGAGAAGCTGTTCCCACTTATAAGAGAAAAAGAACAAGATGTAAAGTGATATGCCAATGAAGTAAGGGCGATGTGGGAAAGAGAAATAAAATCAGCAGCAAGAGGTTAGAGTATGGAATGCACTGCCTGGAAATGTAGAGGCAAGTTCAATTGAGGCATTCAAGAGGGTCAGTGGATGATAATGAGGATCGAAATGGTGTTCATGACTATGGGGAAAAGGCAGGAGACTGGCACTGGATAATAGAATCGACACAAGCACAATGGGCAAAATGGCCTTTTCCTGCATTGTTGCAATTCAGTGAATCTGTGGATTGTTATTAAAATCCATATGGTTCACTAGTACTCTTTAAGAAAGGACATCTTTAGCCTATCTAGTTTACATGCGACTCCAGACCCACAGCAATGTGCTAGGCCCTGAACTGTCCTCCAAACCGTTCAGTTCAAGGGCAATTCCAGATGGACAACAAATGCTGTCCTTGCCAGTGTCACCCACATCTGTGAAATAATAATATGAAGGATATTATCAAAGGGAGGCGATGGCCTAGTAGCATTATCATTGGACTGTTAGTCTAGAGACCTAGGTATCATTCTGAGGATCTGGGTTTGACTCTTGCCACAGCAAAAGGTAGAATTTGAACTCAAAAATCTGGAATTACAAATCTACTGATGACCATGAATCTGTTGTTGATTATCAGGAAAAACCCATCTGGGTCACTAATACGCTTTAGGGAAGGAAACTGCCAACCTCACCTGGTCCAGCCTACATGTGACTCCAGACCCACAGCAATGTGGTTGACTCTTAAATGTCAGGGATGGGCAGTGAATGTTGGTTTAGCCAGTGACACCCTCATGAATTTTTTTTAAAATGCTACTCAATTACCCTAATCTACAGGGTTGCTGCAAAGTGGAATTAGGTTGGGCATTTCATTATTTTGGATAGCATAGAAATGATGGGAAGAGTGGCCCCTTTCCATGCACAGACTTACCTGACTGATGGCTTTGTGCCTTTCTTGGCCTCATATTTCAGCTTCACAGTTCCAATCATTTGTTTTCAAGTAATATCCAAGGCCACTGAAAATCACTATGATCTTTAATGTCATAAAAGAGCAAGGATAGAGATGCAATCCAGTCATCGAGTCATTCATCCCATTGCTCTGAAGAATAATTCAATTCCTCGTGTCTTTAACTGTAATGCATGTGATTTGCATTTAAATTCCATTTCCCCATCACCTTTTAGCTTCATATGCCTTTGAAATCCCAACGTTAGATTCATCTGTCCTGTCATTCACAGGGATGAACAGACAATTCCAAATCTCTCCCTCCACCCCCGCCCCCCCCCCCCCAACCTTCATTAAATCAATGATTACTGTTCAAGAGAAACATGTTTAATTGGTGGCCGAAACACTTCAGGTGACTCTTCAGTGGGGGACAGCACAACATACGTCAATCTTCCTTTCAGTGACAGGGTAACATTCAGTCACAAAAGCCCTGACCAGCAATGTCATGAGGCTGTCAATGGGAGGGAGAAGGAAAGCCAAGTTCTGTTTTTCTGTATTTGTTGGCTCAGCTGCGTTAAGAAAGGGATACCAGCTCAGGAATGGTCTCTGCAGCTGCATTGCCACATCCAGGAATTTGCACAATATTTAACAGAGAAAAAGACTGTTCTGGGGGTCTTGGTCCAAACAAGCCTCTTTTTCGAACTCCCTCATCAGCATGCCCTTCCATTCCTTCCTCCCTCATGTGTTTATCCAGCTTCCCCCTTGTATGTTCTATACTATTCATCTGAACCAGTCTCTGCGAGAACAACACGCGCATTCTCCTCACTCTCTGGGTGAAGATGTTTGGCATTAATTTCCAATTGGGTTTATTGGTGACTTTCTCCTACTTAGGATCTCCAGGTTACCTACAGCTACAAGTGCCTTCTTCTCTGTATCAACTCCAATCAGAGTTTTAGAAGGATTATATCTGCTAGAGTTAGAGCATAGGACGTTGAGAGTGGAAGCAGACAACTCAGCCCATCAAGTCCACTCCATTATTCAATAAGATTATGGCTGATCCCCTTATTTTGATTACTTTTACTTGTTCATGTCATGAACATAACTGTCATGTTGTAATTGCTGTGAAAAAGGTGGTGGTGTGTCACCTTTAGTGTGGAACCACTGCAGTGCAATGAGGGAGGCAGTCCCAGCATTTTGACCCAGCAACACTGAAGGAACAATGATATTATTTCCAAGTGAGTGTGGTGAGTGGTTTTATGCTTTCTAAATGTGTTCCTTCATGGCATGTGGGGATCACTGACACAGCCAGCATTTATTGCCTAACTACCCTTTGAGCTGAAAATGTGTTGCTGGAAAAGCATAGCAGGTCAGGCAGCATCCAAGGAGCAGGAGAGTCGACATTTTGGGCATGAGCCCTTCTTCAGGAATGAGGAGAGTGTGACACTTTCCTCATTCCTGAAGAAGGGCTCATGCCCAAAACGTCAACGCTCCTGCTCCTTGGATGCTGCCTGACCTGCTGCGCTTTTCCAGCAACACATTTTCAGCTCTGATCTCCAGCATCTGCAGTCCTCACTTTCTCCTAACTACCCTTTGAGCTCTGCAGTTACATATTCAGAAGTTCACACATGGAGGACATGAGGTCAAATCCCATCACAGCAGCTTGGGCATTTCAGTTCAATTGATAAATTTGGATTTCTTTTAAAAAGAAACTAATTTCATTAATGATGAAAATGAAACCACAGTGACTCGTTGGAAAAACCCATCTGGTTCACTTAATGTCCTTTAGGGATGAAAACCGTCGCCCATACCTAGTCTGGCCTACATGTGATTCCAGACCTGCAGCATTGTGCTTGAATCTTAAGTGCCCTCTGAAATGGTCCTATCCAGTTCAAGGGACTTGGGGATGGGAAAGAAATGCCTGCAGCGCCCATATCCCAGGAGAGAATGAGAGAAAAAAAAAGCCCCCTAGCTTCCATTGAATTAGTGTCATAGAACTGCACAGCAACTTTGGTCCAACTCATCCAGGCCAACAGATATCCGAAATAAATCTAGTCCCAATTGACCCATATCCCTCTAAACCCTTTCTATTCATACACCCCTTAGGTCCCTTTTAAATCATTCTCCTCTCACCCTAAACCTATGCCCTCTAGTTTTGGAATCCCCAATCCTGCCAAAAAGACCTGATTATTCACCCTACCCATGCCCCTCATGATTTTATAAACCTCTAAGGTTACCCCTCAGCCTCTGATGCTCCAGAGAAAATAGCCCCTTTTCAGCCTCTCCCTATAGTTCCAATCCTCCAACCCTGGCAACATCCTTGTAACCCTTTTCTGAACCTTTCAAGTTTCACAACATCCTTCATATAGCAGGGAGACCATAATTGATCACAGCATTCCAAACGTAGCCTAACCAATGTCCTGTATGGCCGCAACATGACCTCCCAATTCCTATACTCAATGTATCGATCAATAAAGGCAAGCGCACCAAATGACTTCATCACTATCCTATCTACCTGCGACTCCACTTATATCCTTGATCCAAATTTGAAGTGAAATTTCCATAAACCCACAATTATATCAACATAAATAAAAACAAAAATTGCTTAGTAAAACTGTGCAGGTCAGGCAGCATCCCTGGCGTGAAAGTTAATGTTTCAGGTCAATGTCATTTATCACTTTGCTGAAACCATTGCATATTACAAGAAAATAACCTTTCATTTTAAAAGTATATTTTCACCAGCTACACGAGGAATAAACACCTACAGAGAAAAACAACTCAACTCGGCTTCTATTTTGAAACAAATGTTTTACAACAAGGCAGGCTAGCTCTTGGATGATCAATTTACAATAGGTTTGTGTGATAGAAGGAAAGATATGATGGCTAACAAAACATTATTTAGAAAGAGTGGTTGCAGAAACAAAATCTGATGCATAGGTGCAGGAGGCTCAGATGATACACAACAGGATTAGACCAGACTGTTAGAGATCATAAAACATTTTAAATCGACAAAAAACAATAAAATTGGCACCACTTATGTTTCGAAAACTTCTTGTACAAAAAAAAACCTTCAGCTACTTAATTAGTTGTGGCACAGTTTCTCAAGACAGCAAGATGAATTTAACCCTCTGTGCTTTGTTACAAGGGCAGTTGGTTAGTTCTGTTGGCTGGATGGCTGGTTTGTGACACCAACTATGGGATTCAATTCTCAAACCAGCTGAGGTTAGCATGAGGCACTCTCCCCTCACTGGAGGTGACCATCAGGTTAAACCACCATTAGTGGTCTCTCACTTTCTCTGATAGGACTACAGAAGCTTTACCATTTTTTTGTTACTGATTTTATTTAAACTGATGTGTCTTTACAATAAACTTATGCGTGCTTATTTGAAAAAATAGTGTACAAACTATTCAAACAGAGGTGCCAGAGGTCTAACTATATTCTCCAGGGACTTTTAATGTGTTAAAGCACATCCTTGAAAATACAATGGTCATTTGTCAGACTGGTCTGCATAGGGTTCAAATAATGCTGGTGTACTTGGTTGCAATACAAGATTTTGACACAGACCTTCCTAAGTGAGAACAATGATAAAGGACTTGACTCGGTGGAATAAACGCAGGAAGGATGTTCCCAACCACAGGTGAGCCCAAACCACATGCCACAGTCTAAGGATACAGGGTAGGCCATTCAGGACTGAGATGAGGAGCAATATTTTCACTCAGAGAGTAGGGAGACTGGGGAATTCTCTGCCACAGAAAGCAGGAATAGGGCACTGAGCTGAATAATCAGCCATGATCATATTAAATGGAGGAGCACTTAATGGGCCAAACTGCCTCATGCTGCTTTTTTTTTTAAAAAAGAGATTTCTATAAGTTTTTTTAATTACTTCCCCCTCCACCCCTCCCCCAAAGGAGTTCCATCATCTGACAAATTTCAGATCTTAAGGGGAGTTGATTTTTACATGGATTTCCTGATTCTGTGTACCATCTGTCTCAAATGTGGATAAGGACAATGGGATAATGAACTAATGGTAGTTGGTCACTCTCCTCAAACCTCTGTTAGGAGTATAGACTGCACAACTCGCTTCCTCAGTATCACCCATCTCAAGAACCCAGGAGAAACAGCCACCCCCCACCCACCCCCATCAACGGGTTTTAAAGAAGTGTCACTGAACTCAAAGGGTTAACTCTTTTTTCTTTCTCTCTACAGATGCTGCCAGCAATTTCTGTATTTGGAACTTTGTACAAGATGTGTCACTGCCATTGCCCACCATGAATGGTTGTGCTCTGCCATCAGACCTTAAAACTTTCCTGTTTTAAGGAGCTTCTTGAAATTACTCTCTTTTGATCACATCTTAATGTCTGGCTTGTCCTAGGCCAACTTTCGCCTCCTGTGAACCAGCTTGGAAAGGTTCATCTTAAAGACACGGAGTAACGTCAAGATATTGCCTCAACCTCCATCCCAAAAGTTCCAGTATTTTGCGTTCAAGAATTAATAGATTTCATTGAATTACAACTTCCCTTGCCACAAATCCATTTCATTATTTGCTCACGACATAGGACACCACTGACAAAGACAACATTTATTGCGCATTCTTAATCATCTTTGAAAAACTGGATGTGAGACGCCTTCTTGAATACAACCAAATGGCCTACTCAGCCATTTTAGAGGGTAGCAAGTCTGGAGTCCCAAGTAGACTGGATTGGTTAAGGGCAACAGATGACTCTCTCTAGGATAAGTAATGTCACATAGTCCCAGAAGACTATAGGGCAGCTTTTGCATCAGAAAGCTAACTGGTGGTGGTTTAATCTTGAGAGTCACCATGCCTCAGGCAAGAGGAGAGGTTGCAAGGGTGGAAGCTTTGGGAATTGAACCATCACTCTGCATTGCAAATTGACCATCCAGTCAACTGAGCTAACTTAACCTCTTGCCCTATGGGATAATAGTGAACCAAGGTTTTTCCAAAATGACAATCCAGTAGCTGCATACTCACCATAACTAATCACTCTTCATTACAAATTTTATTTAATGAGTTGAATTTCCACAGTGGGGTTTGAACTCCCACGTTTGAAGCATTAGGGACATATTTCCGATCGATGACATAAGCACTATTGCACTGCACCCTGTAATTACCTGGAAGCGGCAGTAAATAGATTAGCAAATTGAAAAGGAGACGAGAAAGTCTGGTACAGTACCATATTGGGACATGCAGTACTGTAGCAATGAACTCTAACTGAGTCACTGAAGTCATTACGCAAGAGACAAGAAACTTTAGTCAGAAAATGAATGGATGATTTTCTTAGAACTCATCCACCATCACTGGGGGCGGCACAGTGGTTAGCACTGCTGCCTCACAGCTCCAGGGACCCAGGTTCAATCCCTGCCTCGGGTAACTGTGTTTGTGGAGTTTGCACAATCTCCCCGTGACTGTGTGGGTTTCCTCTGGGTGCTCCGGTTTCCTCCTATGATCCAAAATGTGCAGGTTAGGTAAATTGGCCATGTTAAATTGCCTGTAGTGTTAGGAGAAGGGGTAAATGTAGGGGAATGAGTCTGGGTGGGTTACGCTTTGGCGGGTCAGTGTGAACTTGCTGGGCCAAAGGGCCTGGTGTTTAGATTTTGAGCAGCTCACTTAATTGTCCAGACCAGCACTGAATAGCAAGCTCCTGGACTATAGGGAGGAACACTGGAGCAGGAGGTGGCCATTCAGCCATTCATACCATCACAGTCATTCTAACTGTTGCCTGATCATCATCTTCTACATCAATTTCCCACCCCATCCCCATTTCCCTTGAAGTCATCAGACTGATTGATATCCAGATCCTATGTCTTGGACATAGTGAACAAGCTTCCACAGACCTCGGTGGTCATATAGTCATACAGCACGGAAACAGACCCTTTGATCCAACTAGTCCATGCCAACCAAGTTCCATTTGTCTGTGTTTGGCCCATATCCCTCCAAATTTTTCTATTCATGTAACATACCAAAAGTCTTAAATGTTGTAATCCTACCTGCATCTACCACTTCCTCTGGCAGTTCATTCCACTTAAAAACCACTCAGGTCCCTTTAAAATCTTTCTCCTCTCATCTGAAAATTGTTATCTAGTTTTAAACTCCCCTACCCTAGGGAAAAGATCTTTGCTATTCACTTTGTCTATGTCCCTCACAATTCTTATAACCACTTTACAGTCACCCCTGAACTTCCTCTACTCCAATCAAAATATATTCCCAGCCTAAATAGCCTCTCTTTATATCTCAAACCCTTCAGTCCTGCTGACATCCATGTAAATCTTTTCTGAACCCTCTCCAATTTAATAACATCCTTCGTATAGCAGGGCAACCAGAACTGTACACAGTGCTTGCAAAGCAGCCTCAACAACCTGTATAACTGCAACGTAACGTTCCAACTCCTATACTCAAAGGTCTGAGCAATGAAGGCAAGTGAGCCAAATGCCCTCTCATCACCCTAGCTACCTGCGATGCAACTATCAAAGAACAACGTACCTGAATCCCTAGGTTGCTCTGTTCAACAATATTCCCTACAACCCTACCCATTAACTATGCAAGTCATGCCCTTATTCATCTTACTAAAATGCAACACCTTCCAAACTAAACTCTATCTACCACTGTTCAGTCCAGTGGCCCAATTGATCAAGATCCCTTTGAAATGATGGGTAACCTCTTCACTGTCCACTATAACCACCAGCTTATTCGAGAGGATAAGCAACAATTAATGAAGTTGAGGTTACCTCACACACTCTACGATAAGAGAAAGCTAGTAAACAGAATGGAGAATCTTGCTTCTTTACTATAAACAACAGGAAGGCCAAAAAAGCCTTCAAAGTACCTAGACTAGGAAGCTAGCTGCATTGGCCACTGCAAAGCCAGTTAATTAAAGAATGCACATACCCACCAGTAACTGATATTGAGATAAAAAGTATTGCTCCATTATGTATTTTTTTTAAATTGAAAGGATAAATGATGAGTGCTTGCTCTACAAAGCCAATGTTTGCTCCAGTGAAAGGCGTGTTCCTAAATTAAATTCCAACTCTGAAGTATTATCATTATGAATAAAACTTCTCTTGCAGAGTACAATGGCAACGCGTTCACTTTCTGAGCACTCTTCCAAAAATGGTACCTTCATTCATAAAGGTCAAACTGTAAACATTTTGGCTGGGGACCTATGGAAAACTTTTAGGGCTAATGGGAAATAGCAGGGGAATGGGACCAGTTCAGTGAGTCAGCATGCATGATGGGCCAAATGATCTTTTACCATGTTTTATCACCAAGACACTTTATGCTACTGACTCAATATCAACAGTACTAATTGGTCTACCTACATCTGCAGAATCTCTGAGGGATACTGTTCAGCTTTTATCGAGAACTCCACAGCACTTCGGATGTAGCTAAACCACAAGGACTGCAGCTGATCGAGGTGACAGCTCACTTCTACTTTCACAAAAGTAATTAGGAATGTGCGACAAATGTTGGCTCAGGCAGCAAGGCTCAGATCCCCTGAATGAAGTCAAGATATAGTAATAATTTGTTGGTCGCTAGCAAGCTTTTATCCATCTCCTGATGGTTAGGAAAATCCCTGGGGGCAGCAGCCACAGGTCAGACTTATATCTGCCTTTGTTAGCAAGTTTGGGAGAGCAGTTTTCAAATTTTACTACGCCGGCTGAAATAATCAACACCATTTCTCTGCCATTGTCCAAAAATCAAATATCTTGATAGTTGTAGGAAACTAAAACTTGAGCGAACTGAGCCTTTTAGAAGCAGATGCACATGGACCTTTCAAGGCAACAAAGAAAATCTCACATGAGTGAATGGAAACTGGCTCCCAAAGATAACTATGAGTGATGAATTTGCCACAAGCAGTTCTGCACATTTCTACACTCGTCAACTGCAATAGCATTTGCTGCTGATATGCACATGCAAGTCTCAGTGGCAGCTAGAAGACCGAAATAAAGTGAACTAAGGATATTGGTTAGAACAAACACAAACTGCTGGAGAAACTCAGCAAGTCTGGCAGCATCTATGGATAGAGACTGTTAATGCTTCAATTCCAGTAGCCCATCTTTAGGTCTGATAGTAGGCAGGCAACGATCATATTGATATGCCTTTGTAGGAACTCGGCAGTAGAAAATACTCCTCCCCACCACTATTTCTGAGCGTTATTGGTTCTGATGACTCACTCAACTTGAAACATTAACTCTGCTTTTTCTCCACAGATGCTGCTAGACCCACAGTTTCTCCAGCAATTTCTATTTGTTGCAGCAAAAATACTGATTTTTTTTAAAAAGAGAACCTAAATTATGACAAAGCACCTTCCTTAATGAAACCTTACCTTCAGGCAACCTCCAGACTTTATTCCCCTTTTTCCGATTAATAAGCCCCTGCCTCAACCTGTGATGTTGAGGTATTAATCCCGTAGCATTTAATACAATAGGACTGTTCTGTTATTAGCTTCCTCATTTGATGACACTGCACACTTACTCATTTGAAGCTCAGAACAGATAAACATCTAATTTGTTAGCTATACAGGAGGATGAGATGTTTGCTTCAAACAAATGCATATGTCCTTGTCAGAACTCAGTAACAGTGAGAGGCAGTAATGAAAATTGGCCAATTTGCTGGTTTTGCCAAACATGATGCGCCTTACCGAAACAGTCCCGAGTATGATCTTGTTACTCTCTTGGATAGCACTTTCTCTCTGCATTGGGGGTGTTGTGGTAATGCCATGGATTAGTAATCCAGAAAACAGGCACAAGTGCTCTGGAAACAGAGGTTCAAACCTCACCATGGCAGATGGTGAAATATTAATTCAAGAGAAAAACTGGAATACAAAGTTGGTCTAATGATAACCACATAACCACTGGCAACTGTAGAAACAAAAACCCCATCTTGTTCCCTATTTTCCTTCAGGGAAGGAAATCCGTCCTCACCAGGTCTTAACTGCACGTGGCTCCAGACACAGAACACTGATTGTCTTCCTCAGGAGTAAGCCCTTCCTCAGAAATCGTCGATTATGCTTGAAACACCGATTCTCGATGGGTTTCTCGGAAGCTGCCTGACCTGCTGTCCTTTTCCAGCATCACACTCTCAACTCTAATCTCTACCATCTGCAGTCTTCACTTTCTCCTAGTCAATCAAATGATCCCTGTGTTACTCACTGCGAGCCATTCAGAAAAAGGCCAGTTTATTAGAGCCAGAGTCATATCCCACAATCCAAAAGATGTGCAGGTCAGGTGAATTGGCAATGCTAAATTGCTCAGTGTTAGGTGCATTAGGCAGGGACAGCACGGTGGCTCAGTAGTTAGCACTGCTGCCTCACAACACCAGGGATGCAGGATCAATTCCAGCCTCAGGCAACTGTCCGTGTGGAGTTTGCACATTCGCCCTGTCTGCGTGAGTTTCCTCCGGGTGCTCCAGTTTCCTCTCACAGTCCAAAGATGTGCAGGTCAGGTGAATTGTCCATTCTAAATTGCCCATAGTGTTAGGTGCATTAGTCAGAGGGAATGGGTCTGGGTGGGTTCCTCTTCAGAGGGTTGGTGTGGACTTGTTGGGCCAAAGGGCCTGTTTTCATACTGCAGGGAATCTAATCTAATCTAATCCTAAAAAATTCCAGTTGTTTTGTCAAGCATGCCCTCCTGTTTTGTAAAAATCCATAGTGGTACTGTCCGATCTTTTCATTTCAGAGGACAGTTCAGTTACATTGCTGTGGGACTCAGTCACATGTTGGCCATGCGCACACAGCCAAATTTCCTTCCCTGTACAGCGGTGAACTCGAGTTTTTATGACAATTGACACTTACTTCAGGGTCGCCATTTCAAATCCTGAATTTGTAAATAAAATAAACTCCACTAGTCACCCTGGTGGGATTTGAACCCATGTACCAGAGTATTAGCCTGGGCTATGGACTACCCATGACATTACCACTCCATCACTATCTCCACCATTCAATGAAATCAAGGCTGATTCTATACTGTAATCTCCAAATCCACTTCCCTGTATTTTCCTGATAATCAATTCTCTTAATGATTAAAATTGTTATCTCAGCCTTGAACTCACCTAATGACCCAGTCTCTGCACCCTTTGCAGTGAAGAAATCCACACATTCAACACTTGATCGTTGCCAAGTAAAAGAGGTAGCAAGAAGGAGACAGAGGAAGTGTGAAAGGGAAGAGAGAGAAAGCGAGACAGTATTGCTTGTTTTGAGACAGTGAAGTAATGCTTTGCTGGAAGACTTTGTGATTGCAAACCACACAGAGGAATCCCCTGCAAATGGCAAAAACACTTACCAGCCAGAACAGGCAGTACGGAGAGTACACGACGTGAAACAGCTAAAATAAAATGTGCACTGAAACACAGAGCCAACACATTCAGATGGCAATTTTTGCATTGCAAACAGGCCATTCCACGAACAGTACCTGTATGTTATGGAGGGGAAAACGTGTTTTAGAAAACACTTAACACATTTCATGTGATATTCATCTCACTAGATCTGTAAGCATCTGCACAGCAGTCAGTGGCCCAGCTCCAGACACAACCGGATGTCTATGATGAACAAATCTACAATTGCACTGCAGTGTAGTTTAAGACCACGTGGATGAAACACTGCACGATAATTCACATCGTGCCAGTATCGACATACTATTGGCTGTGACAACTGATGAGCAGCGTTTTATTTTGGAATTTTGAGATCATTGATAAGCAAATATATGAATCAACAGGGAAAGGCAACATAGAAGCTTGGTGACTCAATGGTTAGCACTGTTGCCTCACAGCACCAGGGACCTAGGTTCGACCCCAGACTTGGGCAATAATCTGTGTGGAGTTTGCACATTCTCCCCATGTCTGCGTGGGTTTCCTCCGGGTGCTTCAGTTTCCTCCCACAATCCAAAGATGTGCTGGTTAGGTGAATTGGCCATGTTAAATTGCCAACTGAATTCAGGAATTTGTAGGTTAGGTGCATTAGTCAAGGGCAAATATAGAGTAACAGGGTTGGGGAATCGGTCTGGGTGGGTTACTCTTCAGAGGGTCAGCATGGACTTGATGGGCCAAATAGCCTTCTTCCACACTGTAGGGATTCAATGAGATACGCAGACACTTTACACGTAGTCATAGAATCCCTACAGCGTGGAAGGCGGCTATTTGGCCCATCAAGTCCATGCTGACCCTCTGAAGAGTAACCCACCCAGACTATGAGATACTCAAGACACTTTACATGTAGTCATAGAATCCCTACTGTAGGAAACAGGCAATTCAGCTCAATAAGTCCACACCAACTATCTGAAGGGCATCTCATCCAGACTCACTCCCTACCTGGAACCTTGCATTCCCCATGGTTAATCCATCTACCCTGGTAAAAACAATGACTGCAGATGCTGGAAACCAGATTCTGGATCAGTGGTGCAGGGAGAGCACAGCAGTTCAGGCAGCATCCAACGAGCAGTGAAATCGACGTTTCGGGCAAAAGCCCTTCATCAGGAATAAAGGCAGTGAGCTGGAATCCATCTACCCTGCACATTTCTGGACACGATTAGCAATTTAGAATGGCCAATCCACCTAACCTTCACATCTTTGACTGTGGGACAAAACCAGAGCATCCAGAGGAAACCGACACAGTGGGGAGTCAAGTTCATGTTTCCAACAGGAAAGCAAACAGAAACTTCCCTTGCCTAAAGGGTGGACAACTAGAGTGCAGGGGTTTAAGATGACTGGTAAATGGACAGGAAGTGAAATGAGAAATTGTAATTGCTTATCTAAAGAGTGGAAGCATTGCACAACAGAAATGGCTGTTAATTCAACAGCGACCTTCTGAAGAGAATTGGTATGGAAAGCAAAGATAGAGCAGAGAGTGGGACTAACTGCATTGATCTTTGAAAGAGCTAGCATACAGAATGGGCTGACTGGCCTCATTTTATGCTGTCTAACTGGATAAGTCTCAGTCACGACAGCACCTAAGTGCAGGAAACCAGTTTGATTACTGCCTCTATACCCTCTCCCTAAACACAGGGCTACCGATTATATGGAATGTAGAATATTACAGCGCAGTACAGGCCCTCAATGCTGTGTCAACCCGTGGAACCAATCTGAAGCCTATCTAACCTACACTATCCCATTCTCATCCATATGCCTATCCAATGACCATTTAAATGTCCGTAAAGTTGGCAAGTTTACAACTGTTGCAGGCAGTGCATTCCACATCCCTACTACTCTGAGTAAATAAACTAACTCTGACATCTGTCCTTTATGCATCACCCCTCAATTCGAGGCTATGCCCACTCGTGCTAGCCATCACCATCTTAGGGAAAAGGCTCTCACGTTCCACCCGATCCAACCCTCTGATTATCTCGTATGTCTCAATTAAGTCACCGTTCAACCTTATCTCTCACAAAAACAGCCTCAAGTCCCTCAACCTTCCCTCCACACCAGGCAACATCCTAGTAAGTCTCCTCTGAATCCTTTTCAAAGCTTCCACTTCCTTCCTATAATGCAGTGACCTGAACTGCATGCAATACTCTAATTGCAGCCACACCATAGTTTTGTACAGCTGCAGCATGACCTCGATCCCTCAACCAATAAAAGCTAACACACCGTATGCCTTCTTAATAACCCTACCAACCTGGATGGCAACTTTCAGGGATCTATGTACATGAACAGCAAGGTCTCTCTGCTCATCTACACTACCAAGAATCTTACCATTCGCCCAGTACTCTACAGTCCTGTTACTCCTTCCAGAGTGAATCACCTCACACTTTTCTGCATTAAACTCCAATCGCCACCTCTCAGCCCAGCTCTGCAACTTATCTATGTCCCTCTGTAGCCTATAACATCCTTTGACACTATTCACAACTGTACCGACCTTAGTGTCATCCGCAAAATTTACCAACCGATCCATCTATGCCCTCATCCAGGTCTTTTTTTTAAATATATAAACGGCAAACCGCAGTGGACCTAAAACAGATCCTTGTGGTACACCACTAGTAAGTGAACTCCAGGATGAACATTTCCCATCAACCACCACCTTCTGTTTTCTTTCAGCTAGCCCATTTCTGATCCAAACCGCTAAATTGCCCTTAATCTCATGCCTCCGTATTTTGTTCAATAGCCTACTGTGGGAACCTTGTCAAACACCTTACTGAAATCCATATACACCACATCAACGGCTTTACCCTCATCCACCTGATTGGTTACCTTTTTCAAAGAACTCAATAAGGCTTCTGAGGCACGACCTATCCTTCACAAAACCATGCTGACTATCCGAATCAACATATTCCATCCGAGATGATTATAAATCCTCTTATAACCTTTCCAACACTTCACCCACAACCAAAGTAAGTCTCATTGGTTTATAATTACCAGGGTTGTATCTACTCCCCTTCTTGAACAAGGGAACATCATTTGCTACCCTCCAGTCTTCTGATACTATTCCTGTAAACAATGACAATATAAAGATCAAAGGCAAAGGCTCGGCAATCTCCTCCCTGGCTTCCCAGAGAATCCTAGGATAAATCCCACCTGGCCGAGAGGATTTATCTATTTTCACACTTCACAGAATTTCTAACACCACCTTCTTGTGAAGCTCCATCCCATCCAATCTAGTAGCCTGCTTTGTAGTACTCTCCTTGAAAACATTGTCTTTTTCCAGTGTGAATACGGATGAAAAATGTTTACTTAGCACTTTCCTATCTCCTCTGACTCCATGCACAACTTCCCACTACTGTCCTTGATAGGCCCTAATTTTACTCTAGTCATTCTTTTATCCCCTATTTACCTATAGAAAGCTTTAGGGATTTCCCTGATCCTATCTGCCAACAACGTCTCCTGTCCTCTCCTTGCTCGTCTTAGCTCTCTCTTTGGGTCTTTCCTGGTTACCTTGTAACTTTCAAGCGCCCTGAGCCTTCACATCTCATCCTAACGTAAGCCTTCTTCCTCCTCTTGACAAAAGATAGATCAGTTTCCAAAACCTTGGCTGAAATTAGCTAATCGGGAAAGGCAAGCAATCAAATCTGGCATCTTCTATCCTTTTCAACTCAATTCTACATTCACTGCATAAACAGTGTCTTCAGTGAAGTTCAATGATAAAGACTTCCTGATGTTCCATTAAGTAGCAAGTTCAGTACACTTGTAATTCAGCCCCTACCAATTCACCACTCGTAAACATATCAGCATGCACTGCAGAAATTCGTCAAAGATCCTTAGATAGCACCTTCCAATTCCACAACCAGGGCAGCAGATATATGGGAACCCCGTACCATCTACAAGTCCCCCTCCAAGCCACGCACCAACCTGACTTGCAAATGTATCATTGTTTCTTTAGTGTCGCTGAATCAAAATCCAGGAATTCCCTCCCTAAAGCTTTGTGAATCAATATATAGCACATGGACTGCAGTGGCTCTCGAAGGCAGCGCAGCACCTTCTCAAAGGCAACTAGGGACGGACAAGAAATGGTGGCCCTGACGACACCTGTGTACCTTGAATGAATAAAAATAAACTCCATTTACACCCCCATTCCAAAGTGCCACAATGCAGTCACCTTGAGTAAGCATTTGTGGTGTATTAGCAGTGTGAGAGTTGACAATCATTAATACATTAAGCAGTGACCCAAGTCTTGGGCATTTGTCTTAAAGCTCAGTAAATGCAGAGCCCGGTCAGTCCAGGGTCTCTGGCAAAGGTTACACTTCACATTGTGCTTGACCTAATCTTCAAACATCTTGTTGTTTCTTCCCTCGTCATGTGCTTATTTAGCTTTTCCTTCCAGGCCTTCTGGAACAATCCTTATAAATTGCCCCAAATTTTGAGAGGGTCAGTCACAGCTTAAGGTGGAATGCTGACCCCTTACCCAAGGTGGAATATGGGAACAAATTTTCTCCTTGCTATACCCAGCACGTAGCTGAGAGGAACATCTGGAGACAATGGTTGAAATAGGCCTCAAGGTGCTGAATGGCCTACAATTATCTCAACAAGGGAGCCTGCCAGAAACGCTGACATGTTTACACTGCAAGATCTAGAATGCCTTTCCCTAAAATGGTGAACGATGCATTCCACTACTCGTGAGTCAGTACTGCAGTTTTGTGCTCTGCCAGAGTTATACTGTTGATTGGCTAAAAGGAGATCAAGCAAGGAGCAAAGCAGTCAGCTATTATTACAGCCAGCAGGCAAATGGACAGGGGACACAAAGTTCAGGAAAAGCAGCTTCTGTGTTGTGACACCAAGAATCAACGTGCACTTTTTCTTAAAAGTAGGGATATAATAATTTCATTAAAGAGTACAAAGATGGATTAAAGTAGCCTGTATACAGGACAATGGACTTACTACCACTGTACTAAAAAGTCAACTGTTAACAACATGAATAATCAACATTCATTCTTTTGTTCAGTACCCCAGATTTGACAAATGTTTTCGCAAAGCACATCAAGACGAGGTACCGTGACAAACAAAACTACTTTGAACAGGATTGTTACGATGCTTTGCAGCGAGTTTGACACCATCTGAAAATGATACTTCACGTGTTATATATAATATAACCATATATTATATATCGTATTTCATTCAGATAATGGGTCTATTTCAAGCAAGCAAAAGCAATACCTTAAAGAAATAATTCTTCAGCTTCACCCACTTAGGGTCAGATTTGGCTGTGAGGGTGTCCACAGTCCAAGATGCTATTGGCACTCATCGCACCCTGTTGTCATGGTTTTGGGGGGAGCTAGGGGGGTGGGGAGTGGTGAGAAATAGATCAGTGAAATTTTGGTATAAGGCAGAGAGCAGTGATGAATTAAAGCTCTGCTTGATGATCTGTTCCCACACTACGTTTATGCTTTCTCATTAAGTCAGAACCTGCCTACTCCCCCCACTTCTGCTTTCCTTTGGAGAATGTCCAAGTATCTCTGTGTAGGTAGGTTAAATTGAGCATTAAAACAGACCGCAATCCAAATTCAAAATCACTCAGTAGGTTAGATGTATCAGCATTAAGCCTGAAGTTCAAATAGAGGCACCTAGGAAGAAATGATCTACTTTAAAAAAAAGTCTAAAAAAAGTGACAATCTGAGCACATCAGGGATGCTCATAATGCCATGACAGTCAATGCTACAGCATAATGACACTGTAGCAATTAACTGCAGTACTGGTACGCATTACAGAGATCTATTGTGTAGCACAGTAGAGTTGACTAGAAATAAGTTTTCAAAATGGGCACCATTTACTGCACTCACTACTACAGTTGCTCCTAAGTCAAAAGCACTGAATGTCATCTACAGAAAAAATTTGGTGTTTTTTTTTGGAAATATTTTCAATCCAAGTACATGGATTGCGAAAGGGTGTTAGGATACTACACAACATACTTAAAAAGTCTTTTTTCTGTATAGATATATATATATATATTTTCTTAAAAAAAGACAAAGACATTAGAGGGTCAAAACAATCTTTCTGGAATGAGGGGGAATTTCCATTTTTTTCCCTGGCACCACTCCCCCCTCCGATCTTTTTCTACTTATTTTGTGAAAAGGGGAGTCTTGAAAGGGAGGTCAACAACTTTCTTTCCTGAAGAAAAGAATCTTGAAATGTAACTTTCATCATCCACATTATATTGGGGCAAAGTAAATGAAACTACATTGAAATTAAAATGAGTATAAGGAACGTACAGTGTTAATACCTCAAAATTGGTCAATTCATGAAGGGGGAAAGAGGACAGGGGCAGGGGGATGTCGGCCAGAGTGATGGGGGGGGGGGGGAAGAAAACAGGAAGTGGGTGCAGGAAAATCTTGCTCTCTGGAGTAGGGAAGGGAGGAAACAAAACAAGCAAACCAAAAAGACACACAATAACTGGCCAGATGTACAGCTACTATGGAATAAATTATTTGAACTAGTGTAAAAAGAGTTCTTATATTTGTTCATTATTACAAACATATTCTACAAGGTCAGTTACTCCCAAGAGGTCATCTTCTTCCTCCTCCCCTCCATCACCTCCTGCCTCCACTCCTGCCTCAGAGGCCATAGCTTCACAGGCTCCATTCAGCGCCAGGCTGGGAGTGGGGTTAGTGTCCTTGGCCATTTGGTTCTTCTCACTGGTTCTGCTGATTACACCTTCTGAAGCCTGCCCCGCGCTCTGTCCATTGGTGGAGGGCAGTACTACCAGGCCGCAGTCCAAAGAGCTGGCCTCCTTCCCTGCCTCCTCCAGCTCCTCCTCCTCTTCTTCACTCATCAGCCGGTACTTCTTGCTGTAATCCCGGGCGGGTCTGCCGCGGAATCTGCTGGTCAGCGCTGGCTCGTCTTCATCCTCATCATCGTCCTCCTCCTCGTCCTCGATCCTGTTGAGGCGTTTCCGTTGTGGCCGCTCATCTTCCTGCTCTTCATCTGAACTTCTGCTTCTGGAGCTCTCTAGAGAAAACAAATTATTTTGCAATTATTCTAAATAAAGTACAAGTGTTTTCCTCACAAAATAAGATTTTACATGGCTGGACAAGCTGAGATGTTCATTCAGAAGCAATTTCTTTAAAAAAAAATCATTTATGGGACTTGGGGCTTTTCTTTATTGCCCATGTCTAGTTGCCCAGAAGACAGTTAAGAGACAACCACATTGCTGTGTGTCTGCAGTTACACATAGACTAGACCAGGTAATAACCGCAGATTTCTTTCCCTAAAGGATATTACAGAACTATATGGGGTTTTCCAATGATCAACAATGGTTTTATGGTCATCATTAGACGCTTATTTGTTCATTGAACTCAAATTCTACTGTCCACTGGACGAGGATTCAAACTCAATCCCCAGAACCTTTCCTGGGTCCCCGACAGTGGAGATTAGAGCTTCTTCCAGGCTGTTCTAATAAAATATTGATGTGGAGGTGCTGCTGTTGGACTGGGGTGGACAAAGTCTGAAGTCTCACGACACCAGGTTATAATCCAGTAAGGTTTATTTGAAATCACAAGCTTTCGGTGCGCTGATCCTTTGTCTGGTGAAGTGAAAAGTGTTTTCCTGCACTTCCTCTGTCGAAGGAGCAGTGCTCCAAAAGCTTATGATTTCAAATAAATCTTTTGAACTATAATCTGGTGTCAGGCGACTTCTGACCTAATAAAGTACCACCACTCTAATGGTCAATTCGAAAAGAACCAATGGAATCTATTGTGGTATTTACTATTTCGCACAACCATTCCATTGCCTCAGTGAAATTCCTGAATTAGGGGAAACTATGTTCTACATCATAAAAGGATGTAATTGTAGAGCATGCAGATTACAGAACTTAATCAAGCAGAATCAACGTGGATTCAGGAAGAGAAATCTGGCAAATTTATTAGAGTTCATTGAGGAGATAATAAGCAGGATGGATAAAACCAGTAGATTAGATTAAATTAGATTCCTTACATTATGGAAATAGGCCTTTCGGCCCAACAAGTCCACACCGACCCTCCGAAGAGTAACCCACCCAGCCCCAACCCTATATTTACCCCTGATCAATGCACCTAACACTATAGTCAATTTATCATGGCCAATTCACCTGACCTGCACATCTTTGGATTGTGGGAGGAAACCAGAGTACCCAGAGGAAACCCACACAGACAGTTGCCCAAGATGAGAATCGAAGCTGGGTCCCTGGTGCTGTGAGGCTACAGTGCTAACCACTGAGTCACTGTGCCGCACCGGTAGATGCAGTACATTTGGATTCCCAAAAGGCATTAGATCAGGTCAAGCAACTTAAGATTAGACCCCATGGTTTACGCACAATACCCAAATTCCTTTGTGCTGTAACTGCCTGCAGTCTTTCTTAACTAAGTTAGTCAGCTCTTCTATTCTTCTTGCCAAAGTACATAACCTCGCAATTTCTCGCCTGAAATTCCACCTGCCAAATCTTTGTCCACTCACTTAATCAGTCTTTACCCCTTTGCTGATTCTGTCATCCACACTATTTGCTCTCCCACCTATTTTTGGGTCATCCACAAACTTGGTTTTAGATCATTGACTACCCTCATCCAAATTATTAATGCATTACAAATAATTGTGTCCCCAGCACTGATCCCAGGGCACTCCATCCTAAAAATGCAATTCCCATCTCCCAATTTGTCTTATATCAATCCTCTGTGCATGCTAATATAATACCTCCACGAGTTCTAATCTTCTACAGTGTCTTTTGTGTGGAACCGTATCAATTTTTTTTGGAATCCTAATATATAACATCTACTGTTTCCTCTTTATCTATCCTGCTTGTTATCTCTTCAAAGAACTCTAATAAATTTGCTGGCCATGTTATCCTTCTCATGAAGCCATGTCGACTCTACTGGATATTATATATTTATAAATGCTGTGCTGATACATCATTTATCACAGACTTTCATATTTTCCTAATGGCAAACATTGAATTTTTCAGTTTCTAGTTTTCTTGCTTTTTGATGAAGGGTGTTACATCAACAGTTTTTAAATCCTATGAGACTTTCTCAGAATCTAAGGCTTCCTGAAAGTTTACAACCAATGTATCCACTATCTCCATAGCCATCACCTATCCTAGGACGTAAGCCATCAGGTCCATGGGACACATCAGTCTTCAGTCCCACTAATTTCCTTTATACTTTTTCTTTGGTGATAGTTATTGCAGTTAGTTCTTCATCGCTTTTTGGCCATTGAATGTTTAGAATTTTTTTTTGGAATAGTGTGAGTGATTTCTACTGAGAAGACTGATGGAATGAAATGATTTCCACACAGCTTCATTGTCTAAGGGGCCTGTGTACACTTTGGATTCATTCTCCTTATGTACTTAAGGAACTCTTGCTGTCTGTTTTGATATTACTTTTTTTTTGGTTATCTTTTTGTTTTTTTCTGAAACACTTTCCTAATCCTCTGGCTTATTACCAAACTTTGCCATATTGTACATTGTTTCTTTCCATTTCATTCTATCCTTAACTTCCCTGGTTAATTATAGGTATTTTTTTCATTCTGGAACACTTCTTCCTCACTTTTTGTGAGTCATGAACTATTTTCTTAAACATCTGCCACTGGTCTTCAAATTTTTCTCTGTTGAATTCCTTTCCCAATCCAGCTTATTCAAGAAACAGCTATTGTGTGCCCTTGATAAGTACGTACCTGCCAGAAAGGGAGGGAGGAAGTTGTCGAGCGTAGGAGCTTTGGTTTATTAAGGAGGTTGAACCACTTGTCAAGAGGAAGAAGGCAACTAACGTTAGGATGAGGTGTGAAGATTCGGTTAGGGTGATAGAGAGTTACAAGGTAGCTAGGAAAGACCTAAAGAGAGAGCTAAGGTGACATAAACAGCCGTTGACGGACAGGATCAGGGAAAACACGAAAGCTTTCTATCGGTATATAAGGGACAGAAGAATGACTAGAGTAAGATTAGGGCCAATCAAGGACAGTAGTGGGAAGTTGTGCATAGAGTCTGAGGAGATAGGAGAAGCACTAAATTAATATTTTTCGTCAGTATTGACACTGGAAAAAGACAACGTCGTCAAAATGAAGAGTGTGAAATAGGCTACTCGACTAGATGGGATTAAGGTTTCCAAGGAGTAGGGTGTTAGAAATTCTGGTATGTGTGAAAATAGATAAGTCCCCGGGGCCGGATGGGGTTTATCCTAGGATTCTCTAGGAAGACAGGGAGGAGACTGCCGAGCCTTTGGTTTTGATCTTTATGTCATCATTGTCTACAGGAATAGTACCAGAAGAGTGGAGGATAACAAATGTTATTCCTTGTTCAAAAATGGGGAGTAGAGGCAACCCTGATAATTATAGGCCAGTGAGCCTTACTTTGGTTGTGGGTAAAGTGCTGGAAAAGATAAGACATCAGATTTACAATCATCTCGAAAGCAATAAGTTGATTAGGGTTAGTCAACACGATTTTGTGAAGGGCAGATTGTGAAGGATAGCCTTATTGAGTTCTTTGAAAAAGGTGACCAAACAAGTGGATGAGGGTAAAGCCGCTGATGTGGTGTATATGGATTTCAGTAGGGCGTTTTATAAGGTTCTCTATGTTAGGATACTGTACAAAATATGGAGGCATGAGATGGAGGACAATTTAGTGGTTTGGATCAGAAATGGGCTAGCTGAAAGAAGACAGAGGGTGGTGGCTGATGGGAAATGCTCATCCTGGAGTTCAGTTACTATTGATGTACTGCAATGATCTGTTTTGGGTCCACTGCTATTTGTCATTTTTATAAATGACCTGAATGAGGGCATAGAAGGATGGTTTAGTAAATTTGAGGACGACACTAAGGTCATCGCAGTTGTGGCTAGTGCCAAAGGATGTTGTAAGTTACAGAGGGACATTGATCAGCTGCAGAGCTGGACTGAGAGATGGCAAATAGAGTTTAATGCAGAAAAGTGCGAGGTGATTCGTTTTGGAAGGAGTAATAGGTTTGCAGAGTACTGGGCGAATGGTAAGATTCTTGGTAGCGTAGATGAGCAAAGAGATCTCAGGCGTCCATGGACATAGATCCCTCAAAACTGTCACCCAGGTTGATAGGGCCGTTAAGGTGGCATACGGTGTGTTAGCTTTTATTAGTAGAAGGGTTGAGTTTCAGAACAATGAGGTCATGTCACAGCTGTACAAAACTCCGGCGTGGCCACCCTCGGAGTATTGCATTCAGTTCAGGTCACCGCTTTACAGGAAAGATGTGGAAGCTTTGGAAAGGGTTCAGAGGAGATTTATTAGGAAGTTGTCTGGTATGGAGGGAAATTCTTATGAGGAAAGATTGAGTGACTTGAGGCTATTTCCTGAGACATGTTAGATCGGGTGGACAGTGAAAGCCTTTTCCCTAGGATGATGGTGTCTAGCACGAGGAGGCATAGCGTCAAATTGAGGGGTGATAGATATAGGACAGATGTCAGAGGTAGTTTCTTTACTCAGAGTAGCAGCGGCATGGAACGCACTGCCTGCAACAGTTGTAGACTCGTCAACTTTACGGATAGGCATATAGATGAGAATGGAATAATGTAGGTTAGATGGGTTTCAGATTGGTTTCACAGGGTGGCGCAACATCAAGAGCCTGTACTCTAGCTAAGTCTGCCTTCATTACTTTGTAGTTACCTTTACTCAAGTTTAGCATAGTTGTTTTCAACCACAGTTTCCCGCTAAAACTGAGTGGTAAAATTCAACTATATTATGGTCAACTGTTTCCTTCAATCTTTTACTCTGAGATTACTTATTAAAACTGAAACATTATCAGATCCAAAACAGCCTAAACCTTGGCTGGATCGAAAACAACTGATCTATGATTTCGGGACAGTTTGGTGTACGAATTCTTCCTCATGGCTGCCTCTGCGAATTTGATTTTCTCAATCTACATGAAATTTAAGTACCGGTGATTAACTAATGCCTCTGTTACATGCTCTCATTAAATCCTGATTTATTCCTCACCTTACTGTTTAGCGAGTTAAGCAAGCTATGGACTACACTCACCATTGTCTACTTCCTTGTTACTTCATACCACCACTCTCACATTTTCCGATTATACATTTTCTAATCGGAAACCATTTCCTGCTGTTGCATTTATTCCGTTTCCTGCTAACAAAAGCTACCCTACTGCCCGTTCTTTCAAAGTCATATACCCTGAATTTTAGTTCCTAAGTTTGACCACCTCACAACCAGTCCCTGGAATGGCTACACGATCATACTCCTTAATCTCGATCTATGCCATTAAGTAATTACGTAAAGGCCATTGTTTTTGCCTTTTACACCATTCCACCACCAACACCTTCTGAACACACTGACCGTTATTTTTCCTGTGTGTACACATTCTGTCCTTTCCCGTCACATACTGGGTATCATTAACCAAATAGCTGCCCTGCAATGCTGTCATAAGCTTTTGTTTTGTAAATCCTACATTTCCGCTCTGCCAAATATCTCCCCTTCAGCCCAAAACATTGAGTTAAGGCCCTCTCTACAGACCTCACTATTTGATTCATCAGGATGGTTCCAGCATCATTCAAGTGAACCACATCCCACCATAAGAGTGCCTTTTTACCTAGTACTGGTGCCAACGCCCCAACAACTGAAACCAATTCTTCCTAAACCAATCTTTGAGCAATGCATTTAACTCCTTGATATTGATTACCCAATGCTAATTTACGTCAGCTTCCAAGAGATCAATTGTGTTAGGGGATTCTGTAGTCAGAGGTACAGACAAACGTTTCTGTGGCCAGCAGAGAAAAAGCAGAATGGTGTGCTGTTTCCCTGGTGCCAGGATCAAGGATGTCTCAGAGAGGGTGCAGAATGTTCTCACAGGGGAGATGGGCAGCAAGAGGTCATGGTCCACATTGGAACCAAAGATATAGGAAGGGAAAAGATTGAGATACTGAAGGGAGATTACAGAAGAGTTGGGCAGAAAGTTAAAAAGGAGGTCCTCATGGTTGTAATAGCTGGATTACTCCCAGTGTTACTAGCTAGTGAGGGCAGGAATAGGAGAATAGAGTAGATGAATGCATGGCTGAGGAGCTGGTGTATGGGAGGATTCTCTTTTGGGGTAGGCGTGACTTGTACAAGGAGGACTGATTGTACCTCAATTGGAAGGGGACTAACATACTGGCAGGGAAATTTGCTAGAACTGCTTGAGAGGATTTAAACTAGTAAGGTAGGGGTGGGATCCTTGGAGATAGTGAGGAAAGAGATTGATCTGAGACGGGTACAGCTGAGAACAGAAATGAGTCAGACAGTCAGGACAGGCAGGGACAAGGTAGGACTAATAAATTGAACTGCATTTATTTCAATGCAAGGGGCCTAACAGAGAAGGCAGATGAACTCAGGGCATGGTTAGGAACATGTGACTGGGATATCATAGCAATTACAGAAACATGGCCCATGGATGGGCAGGACTAGCAGCTCAAATGTTCCAGGATACAAATGCGACAGGAAGGATAGAAAGGGAGGCAAGAGAGGAGGGGGAGTGGCATTTTTGATAAGGGATAGCATTACATCCAGGAAGGTTATTTGGGTGGAACTGAGAAATAAAAAAGGGATGATCACCTTATTGGGATTGTATTATAGACCCCCCAATAGTCAGAGGGAAATTGAGAAACAAACTTGTAAGGAGATCTCAGCTATCTGTAAGGATAGTAGGGTAGTTATGGTAGGGGATTTTAACTTTCCAAACATCGACTGGGACTGCCATAGTGTTATAGGTTTAAAAGGAGAGGAATTTCATAAGTGTGTACAAGACAATTTTCTGATTCAGTATGTGGATGTACCTACTAGGGAAGGTGCAAAATGCGACCTACTCTTGGGAAATAAGGCAGGCAGGTGACTGAGGTGTCAGTGGGGGAGCTAGTGACCATAATTCTATTCATTTTAAAATAGTGATGGAAAAGGATAGACCAGATCTAAAAGTTGAAGTTCTAAAATGGAGAAGGGCTTATTTTGACAGTATTAGGCAAGAACTTTCAAAAGCTGATTGGGAGCAGATATTCGCAGATAAAGGGACGGCTGGAAAATGGGAAGCCTTCAGAAATGAGATAACGACAGCCCAGAGAAAGTATATTCCTGTTAGGGTGAAAGGGATGGCTGGTAGATATAGGGAATGCTGGATGACTAAAGAAATGGAGGGTTTGGTTATGAAAAAGAAGAAAGCATATGTCAGGTATGGACAGGATAGATCGAGAAAGAGTATAAAGGTTGTAGGAGTATATTTAAGAGGGAAATCAGGAGGGGAAAACGGGGACATGAGATAGCTTTGGCAAATAGAATTAAGGAGAATCCAAAGGGTTTTTACAAATATATTAAGGACAAAAGGGTAACTAGGGAGAGAATAGAGCCCCTCAAAGATCAGCCTTTGTGTGGAGCCACAGAAAATGGGGGAGATACTAAATGAATATTTTGCATCAGTATTTACTGTGGAAAAGGATGTGGAAGATATAGACTGTAGGGAAATAGATGCCGACATCTTACAAAATGTCCAGATTAGAGAGGAGGCAGTGCTGGATGTCTTGAAACAGTTAAAGGTGGATAAATCCCCAGGACCTGATCAGGTGTACCCGAGAACTCTGTGGGAAGCTAGAGAAGCGATTGCTGGGCCTCTTGCTGAGATGTTTGTATCATAGATAGTCACAGATGAGGTGCTGGAAGACTAGAGGTTGGCTAACGTGGTGCCACTGTTTAAGAAGGGCGGGTAAAGACAAGCCAGGGAACAATAGATCGGTGAGCCTGACCTCAGTGGTGGGCAGGTTGTCGGAGGGAATCCTGAGGGACAAGATGTACATGTATTTGGAAAGGCAAGGACTGATTCGGGATAGTCCACATGGCTTTGTGTGTGGGAAATCATGTCTCACAAACTAGATTGAGTTTTTTGAAGAATTAACAAAGAAGATTGATGAGGGCAGAGCAGTAGACTGGAGGCCTGTGACCAATTGAGGGCCACAAGGATCAGTGCTGGGCCCTCTACATTTTGTCATTTACATAAATGATTTGTATGCGAGCATAAGAGGTACAGTTAGTAAGTTTGCAGATGACACTAAATTTGGAGGCGTAGTGGAGAGTGAAGAGGGTTACCTCAGATTACAACAGGATCTGGACCAGATGGGCCAATGGGCTGAGAAGTGGCAGATGGAGTTTAATGCTGATAAATGTGAGGTGCTGCATTTTGGAAAAGCAAATCTTAGCAGGACTTATACACTTAATGGTAAGGCCCTAGGGAATGTTGTTGAATAAAGAGACCTTGGAGTGCAGGTTCATAGCTCCTTGAAAGTGGAGTCGCAGGTAGATAGGATAGTGAAGAAAGCATTTGGTATGCTTTCCTTTACTGGTCATAGTATTGAGTACAGGAGTTGGGAGGTCATGTTGCAGCTGTACAGGACATTGGTTAGGCCACTGTTGGAATATTGCATGCAATTCTGGTCTCCTTCCTATCGGAAAGATGTTGTGAAACTTGAAAGGGTTCAGAAAAGATGTATAAGGATGTTGCCAGGGTTGGAGGATCTGAGCTACAGGGAGAGGCTGAACAGGCTGGGGCTGGTTTCCCTGGAGCGTCGGAGGCTGAGGGGTGACCTTATAGAGATTTACAAAATTATGAGGGGCATGGATAGGATAAATAGACAAAGTCTTTTCCCTAGGGTCAGAACTAGAGGGCATAGGTTTAGGGTGAGAGGGGAAAGAGACCTAAGGGGCAACTTTTTCACACAGAAAGTGGTACGTATATGGAATGAGCTGCCAGAGGATGTGGTGGAGGCTGGTGCAACTGCAACATTTAGGAGGCATTTCGATGGGTATATGAATAGGAAGGATTTGGAGGGACATGGGCCGGGTGCTGGCAGATGGGACTAGATTGGGTTGGGATATCTGGTTGGCGTGGACAGGTTGGACCAAAGGGTCTGTTTCCATGCTGTACACCTTTATGACTCTAGGACTCTATTTTGCCAATGGTTCAGGTAATAGTCCAAATTAAGGAGGCCTCTAAATGCTCAAATTCCTCCAGTACTACATCCTACCAATGATGTTGGTACCAACAGCGTTAAAACCGGACGCGTCCCCTCCCAACCGAAGTCCCTCTCAGACCTTGAGAAGATTTCCTCTGTCCTGGTACCACGCAGGTAATACAGCCTTCAAGGCCAGTGTTTACAAGTTGTGTTACACAGGAAGGAGGAGCAGAGAGATTTAGGCCAGTGAGCCCCTCCAATTTAACCTGGAGCAATCCAAGAAGGCCCAGCAGCAAAAGCCTGGGAACCCAAAACAGAACTGCAGAGTGCAGAGCAACTTTGGGGGATTTGGTAATATCCTTAGATTGGTTGTATAGACTGGTAGTTTATTGGCAGCACAGTGGTTAGCACTGCTGCCTCACAATGATAGGACCTGGATATGATTCCAGCCTTGGATGACTGCATGGAGCTTTCACGTTCTCCTTATGTCTGCACGGGTTTCTGCTGAATGCTATAGTTTCTTTCCATAGTCCAAAAGTGTGCAGATTGGCAAGATCAACCATGCTAAATTGTCCCATAGTCTCCAGGGATGTGCAGGCATGGTGGGCTAACTATGGAAAGTGAAGGGTTACAGGGATAGGGTGGGATGATCTTCAATGGCTTATCTATAGGGATTCTATGACAGAGAGACCAAAGTTAATGCTCTGGGGGCATGGGTTTAAATTCCACCATGGAATCTGGTAGAATATGAAATTGATTCTAAATCTGGAGGTGAAAGCTAATATTAGTTTCACAGATACCATTACTAACGTCGATTGTTGTCAAAATCGAATTGTTCAGTAATTTACTTTGGGGAAAGAATTCTACTGTAGGTCTAGTTGACATGTGAGCCAAGACCCACAGCAATGTGTTTGACTCTTAACTGCCTTCTGAAAAGCAACACTCTGCTCAAGAGCAAATAAGGATGGTCAACAAATATATCCCTAGCAAGAATAAAGAAAAATTTAAAGAAAAATGCATTTATCAATCAATAATATTTTTTAAAATGCATTCAAATTCACAAATTCTAACAGAAATGAGAACTCAACTGCAAGTTAGAAGGAAGCTGCTTTAAAGGCTAGTTGGATAGCCTTGAAACTGGGGTGAGTTGAATGCATACAAGTTGGATAATTCTAGAATAATGTGGGATTTTTACAGAAAATGCAAAGGGTTTGCAGTTGCATTAGGGCCTTTACAATGTTGAAGAAATGAATTATACGGCAGATGGAGAACCATTTTCTTACCATCGCTTGCTGTAATGTACAGTCTACGCTTTCGTCCCCTAAGTCTTTCCTTTCTACTCGCACCACTTTTCATAGATTTCTCAGATTCAGAATCTTCCCTGTAGTTCACTTTTTTAGCCTGGTTCCGCTTTGATCGCCTCCTCCTCATGTCTAATATGTCACTGTAACAACTTGACCCTTCACTCTCTGTAGAGGAGAAGATACTTGTTAATAAACTAAGCACGAGAATCTCAGATGAGAGTTGGAAGACTTTTTATATTATGAGACATAACTCAATAACTGGTAGACTTGAAATGAAAGTTTACTGTAGATGAACCTGGATTCAATGTCCATGCTTTTGAACTAATGTTGATTAATTTTAATTCAAGGAAAAAACTTCGGATGTAGAATAACAGATCTGTTACACACTATGTGCCACAAACTATACAGAACTGTGATTCAGCTCTCAGTCATAATACTAATTGCAGTCCAACCAATATCAATGCCCTCCATGCATAAATGTCAGTTATCTGCAGGCAAAATCTTAATGTTGAGAAAGATACCATGCTTTTGTTAGTTTTAAACACATCTAACAGGAGAATACAAAGCTCTATAGGATTCCAAAGTGACTCCATCAGACAGCAAAAGGAAATTTTAAACTTTGGTTTCACATCAGGCTAGAGTTCCAAATAAGTCATTGTATTTGAAATGTTAACTCGGTTTCTCTCTCCAGGTCAGCCAGACCTGCTGAGTTTTGTAGAACTTTGTGTTTTTATTACAGATGGGCCATGCCCACTGAAGTTCCAATTGGTGCAAATTATCACTTAGTATGTTTGTGGGAGCTTGATCAGGTGAAAGAAAGACGATACATTTGCACAGTTCCTTTCACAACCTTGGAACATTCAGTGTTTCTGGGCTATTAATGGACTTTTGAAGATGTAGTAACGTAGGAAGTATAGCAGTCCATTTGCGATCAGCCAAGTTCCTTAAAACAGTAATGCTATGATATTTGGATGAACCAGCTTTTAGTGATTTCGGACTGAGGGATAATTGTTGACTAAAACACCAGGAAAAAAAAACATTTCTCTTCAAAATAACGGCTCTGGGGTTTTTTTTCAGCTTCTGTCTGAGGGGGTATACAGGTTCTTGGTTTAACACCTTCTCTGAAAGAAACACTTTAACACACTGTCCTTTGCCTGGATTTGCAGGTCCTGTTGAGATCACATCTTCAGAAGTATTCACTGATCCTTTCGAATCAAACTTTGCCCGTCTCCTCCCATGCATCCTTAAACCAACCATGGCATCCTAATCCCATCTCAAGACTTCATGTGAAATTAGCCACTGCCAAAAAGCACCATTTTTACCAAGCTTTCAGTCACCTTTCTATTATCTCCTTATGCAGATTAGAATAAAACTGTTTGGTGGCACTCTTACAAAGCGTTTTGGGATATTTTCCTGAATAGGTGCTACATAAATGTAACTTGTTGAGTAGCAATTAATGCCATTCTATCTATCTAACTCCCACTGATTTTTTAATCTCGTCTTCTACCAAGCAAAGAAACTTAAAAAGTCAAAACATTTGAAAGCAGCAACCATGATAACCTGACTGCAAGCTTGGTCCCTTAGACCGTGTTACCAGAAATACAACACTGTCACAATTCAAGGTACTTGACATAAAGCCAGTGTCACTTGCAGTCATGAAACAAGCATCTCAATATTATGGTAGAAGGACTCAAATTTCCAGAACTACTGATCAGTGTATTGAGTATAGGAGTTGGGAGGTCATGCTGTAGCTATACAGGACATTGGTTAGACCACTTTTGAAATATTATGTGCAATTCTGGTCTCCCTGCTATAGGAAGAATATTGTGAAACTTGAAAGGGTTCAGAAAAGATTTACAAGGATGTTGCCAGTTTTGGAGGGTTTGAGCAATAGGGAGAGTCTGAATAGGCTGGGGCTATTTTCCTGTGGGGTGACCTTCTAGAGGTTTATAAAATCATAAGGGACATGGATAGGATAAATACACAGGGTCTTTTCCGCAGCTGGGGGAGTCCAGAACTAGATGGCAAAGGTTTAACGTGAGAGGGAAAAGTTTTAAAAGGGATCTAAGGGGCAATTATTTTCATGCAAACAGTGGTGCATATACGGAATGAGCTGCAAGAGAATGTTGTGATGCTATTACAACATTTAGAAGGCATCTGGATAAGTAAATGAATAAGAAGTGTTTAGAGAAACATGGGCCGAGTGCTGGCAAATGGGACTAGATCTATTTAGAACATCTGGTTGGCATGGACAAGTTGGATTGAAGGATCTGTTTCCTTGCTGTACACATCTCCGAATCTATAACTATAGCTTGAAATGTTAGTTTATTCCGATCTTTCAAAACCTCTTACAACACTGCATTGCAACATAAAAATTAGACATAAACTAGAAACATAAATATTGATTGATCTGATACAAAGCATTGAAACACTTGAAGCCTCCAGTCTATAACAAGTTCATTAATATCTCAGCTGGGTTGGAGTCAAAACACCATAGTGAACCTTAAATGATTTGGGATGTCTAAGATGTGAAAGGCATTCTAAAAATGTACCGCTGTTCTTGATAAAACATAGCCTCATGCATGCTGGAACTGAGAATTCCAAACTCAGCAACTTCAGAATAGTGGGGGTCACAACCAGATCGTAAAACCCTTTTTACCTCCATGCTCCTCTTCATCCTCTTCATCCTCATCTGAATATCTCTTGACTTGTCTTCCTCTCAACCGCCAACTCCTCCTCATTGGCTCCATGTATTTCCGGTGCCTCCCTCGCCGAACCTCAAAACCCTCGTCGTCATTTGAGGCAGGGTCTGCCTCACTATCTCTGTCAGAGATCTCAAATTCTTCTTCACTGCTAGATGGGCAAATGTTATATTTTTTTTAAAAAAGTCATTAATTGTGGTTCATCGCTGGCTTGATCTGTTATATATGTTCTTTTAAGTGACATTAGCTATCACAAAAGATATCAAAGAATGTGAATACATGAAAGTTGAATAGGCATGGGGACATAAGGTATCAGCACTTTCTAACTACTGTTTATTTTTCAAAAATACTATTTGCCTTGAGACAGAACAACTCATGAAAAATATACTGGCCATCTACTGCTACAACCTGTGTTAATACCCAGGATAGTGAAATGAGAAACCTCTTAAGGTTCAAGGTGAATTCTGTTTCAGTACTCTCGTTTCACTCTCTTGCTACAGGACTCCCAAGTGATAATGTCTCTACCTTTCAGGCAGGTATCATCCCTACTCCTGAAGTTCAAGTCCCAACTGCTTCAGAGGTGATTAGATTGTTTAGAAAATATCTCCAATTTCTGATCTAACAGCCCGAAACAGGTAATCTACCTCAAAACCAAGAGTAGGTCATTTGCTCCTTTATTCCTGATGAAGGGCTTATGCTCGAAACGTCGAATTCTCTATTCCTGAGATGCTGCCTGGCCTGCTGTGCTTTGACCAGCAACACATTTGCAGCTGTGATCTCCAGCATCTGCAGACCTCATTTTTTACTCTAATTCATAATTCAACTTTATTAATATCCTTGAATACCCTTATTCGACTAATCCATCTAAATTTGAAAAGCAGGAATAGCTGAATGCTTCTGAAGAGAATTCCAGTCATGTGTCTCAAAGTGCTTCCTGATGCCCCTCCTTAATTGCACTCATTAACTTCAGGATTACATTCCCTCATTCTATATTTCCCAACACTTTCCTTATTACTACTCCATACAACATTTTAAATATACGAACAAGTAGAAATAAGTCATTTGAGCTCTGGTGCTTGCTCCACCATTCAATAAAATCTGACTGTAAAGTGAAATCTGCATTCCTGCCTAACACTATTAACATTTTACCTCCTTGCATACTAAGAATCTACCAGGGTGAGAAGTAGCAGAGATCATAGAAATTTACACCATGGAAAGAGATCATTCAGTTCATTGTGTGTAGAACAGTTGCCAGCAGCTCCACAGCCTGATCTCACCTTCCAACACTTAGTCTATAGCACTGTACGTTATAGGCACTTCAAGTGAATGCTGAATGTTTCTTCTTCTCCCACACTTTCAGGCAGTGAGTTCCATACCCCTACTACCCTCTGCATGAAAAACAAACATCTAGAATTCCCATTAAACTCATACCCTTTGCATTAAATCTGTGCTCCCTGGGTTGAGGGCCCAGGGAGTCATATTTCTAACCACAGTTTATCCACACCCCCTTATAATTTCACATGCTCCAATTAGATCTGTTCTGAATCAGAACAACCCTTGCCGATCTAGCTTTCCTTCATGAGTAAATATTTTCTAAAGCAGGCAACATCCTTTTAAACCTGTAGAAAATGTAAAAATTCAAACATTATGCTACTGAATGACAGGACCACATGTTTACTCCTGCTATTTCCTCTACTCCTGACATGATATCTGGTGGTTCTCGTTAGCACTGTTTTATTTCTTCTTGATCTCAAAAGTTCACCCTTCACTATTGGCATATTTACTACTTAACAGTGGCTGACCTTGTGAAATTAGTATGGCATAATTCTATATCAGATTCAAAATTAATTCACCAAATTTGGAAAAGCTTTGACCATGCTGAGATAGATGCACAATTAAATGTTGTTCCTTCAAGAGTGAGTGGGCTGGGATAGCATTGTAGAGAAAACAGATATTTTTACAGATGAAATGTGGTTCCTGGACTGGTTTCAGTTGCGTCAGGAGTTGATGGGGAGCTATCCAAAAGAGGTGTTTTCTCTTGGGCCTGGGTTTTTCATTTTTTTTGTTGCCCCTCCTCAGAGATTATATTGCCGTGGACAGGTAGGACTAGGGAGAAGTGGGGTGGGCAAGTTCCTAGTCATCCAAGGTCAAATTCCTGGCTTGTCATCCTAAAGATTAGGAGCTAAGGCGGCCCACTATATGCTTGTGTCATCTTTTTGAGACAGCAGTCACATCTTTAAAAAAAAGTCTTTTTTTTTTGTCAAGTAATTGTCAAGTGTTTCCTGATTGTTGACCCTCTTGCCAAGGAAACAATTTATGTATTCCTTCAAAACCAATTATAATTTTGTAAATGATTATTATTAGACCTTCCCTTTATCCCTTTGCCCGAAGTGTACATTGACAATGCTTGCACAGCTGTATTGTTACACATTCTAAATTGCTGAGACCAAGGTTCAGCCTTACCCCATGGTACTGCTGCAATTGACTTTCAAGATGGTGTTAGATGCCTAAAGAACAGTTACTAAGTGCATACACTAGGGGCTAGTGGTACTTTTGAGCTGTCTCTAAAGGAAAGGGGTCGAAAATGTGCAGAATGGGAATATATAGACAATATAGACCAAAGGCTGTTTGTTTTCCAGACAGTGGTGGTTCTTCTAATGTAGATGAAGCTTTTCCCATTCCAACTACTTCAACTCATTCTTTCAGCATCACCTTTCTATTCTCCGTTCTCATGTAATCTCATCCAAATTCTCTTTAAAAGCATACGAACAATTTGCCTCAGCCACTTCCAGTGGTAGAGAGTTTTACATTTGTGTGTATGGAAATCAAAAGAGAAAGAAAGAAATTATCCTCACCTTTCACTTATCCTGAACTCCTCCTCACTCTCATCATCTTCAAGGGTGCTATCACTGTCAAGATCATTAAGTCTTCGCCTTTTCTTGCGTCTACAGGCAGCTTCACGTGTTGGTCGCTTGCTCTCTTTAGACCCTGCGAGTATAGTAGAGATATCTTTCCCTAGGGACTGTCCAGTGATATTTGCCATGTCTTTGCCTCGTCCAGCACCTAATGGATTAAAATGCAGAACAAAAAGCACCCAAAGTCAAAAATAACTAAGTCCTGAGTGAGGAATGGAATTTTCTTACCTGTGGGACTTCAACAGATTTTGCTGAAACAATCACAGGAATAAAATTCACATTACCATTAAGCAATGTGCACTTGCTCAAAATGGAAACATTTTACCCCCTAAGGGCAAAGCCCAAAGTTCTACTGAGGTTGAAAAAATAGGAGGGATTACGAGATGTCAAACATTCATGGTTAGATAGACTTAAGCTACGGTTTGAAGATAGTAGGGAAGAATTAAACATAGAACAGTATAGTACTGGCTCTTTGGAACAGTGGAGGTGTCACAACACTCTTATGATTCAGGAGAACAGCACGTTCAAGCCTATATCTGCTAAATTTATTTAAATTCTTATCTATGTCATCTCCTTCCACGAGTCCCCTCACCATTCAATAGGATAATGCCTGATATTCCACCTCAGCCTCCCTTACTGCCCAAGAAATTAGTAATCATTATCTTGAATACACCATGACGCGACACCTGCAGCTCTCTTGGGTACAGTATCTTAAAGGTCCATCATTCAGTGAAGAAATTAGTCCTCACCTCAGGCCTAAATGGGTGACACTTATTCTGAAAATGACTTCTTGTTCTGAAGTTCCCAGACAGCAGAACAAATGCCCAACATCTAGTAAGGATGTCTTCTTTCAATACAATTAGAATGCATGAACCAGCTTGAGGAAATCTTCAAACAAAACTTTGCCTTTGGATTTTCAGTTCTCAATCATTAATACTGTGAATTAGCTGAACATCAGTGGACACATGGCCTATTCATAGACAATTATGTCTTTGGAGAAATAGCGCATGTAGGATGCACTCAGTGCCGATTCTCGCCAATATGTTCTGCCTTATGAATAAGAGTGATCTGGCTTCAAAAGAAACCCGCACCCGATTTACTCACGTGAAAAGGGTAAGGAGGGAAAAGTCAGAAACAAAATTCCAAACACAAGGTAATGAATGAAGGATATTGGTGAGAAGAGAATCAAGAGGTGAAAAGACTGACGTGTGACAATGACCTTTGCCCTCTGCCTCCTGTATGTCTTCATGTATTGCTTCATCGATCGCATCATCAAACTCATCAAACCTGCAGAGTAAAAACAAGACTGCATATAGATCATTTGTGATTCTCTAGCTACAAGGCTTCCAGTTGGAACACAATCTTTGCAAAACAAGAAAACTGTGCAAGACTAGTACCCTGCACTTGCAGAAAAAGATTCATTTATAAAAAAAAAACACCAAGACACATTATACAGCAACTGTTCAGCAGTTCAGAGCTAACAGTAGATGATCTATCATTAGACACAACTGCCTTGATTGTCCAAATGACCTTTTATGTTGCACTATCATTTATCCTCTTATCATTTATGCACAGTGTTGTGCCAGTTGAATTCATGTTGCTTGTCACCTGTGTGTGTGGCTACTAAGGATAGCTGGTCATGTCGTTTCATGGCTAGTTGGTGTTTAATTAGGACTGGGACAACGCTACCATTATAGGTCAAGCCAAACAGAGAACAGCCAGGGAATTCCTAGAGGCATGGCACTCATCCACAGATTCTATCAACAAACACATCGACCTGGACCCAATGTACCGGCCGCTGCAGCGGACAGCTGGAACTGACAACCGGAAGTGGCAGAGACAAACCACTATAAATGCCGGAGGAAATATCACAGACGCGCTTCACAGGAGGCTCCCAAGCACTGAGGATGTCACCTAGACAGGGGACGAAACGTCTGCAACACAATTCCCAGCTCGGCAAACAGAACCACAACAAGCACCCGAGCTACAAGTCTTCTCCCAAACTTTGTAGAGTTAATCTTTTGAGTCCAGAGACTCTTCATCAGAATTGATTCAAACGGACTTGAAACATTAACTGTTTTCTATTGACAGATACTGCAAGATCTGCTGAATTTTTCCAGCAATTTTTGTTTTTGTTTCAGATCTCAAGCATCGTAGTTCATTGTTTTATTTTAATGTGGAATGGAATTGAATGGGGGGGGGGGGGGGAGAATAGGTCACTCGTCCACTTTAGCCTGCTCTGCCATGCAAGGTGGTCATGGCTGATCTGACAGTTACCTTGTCTCCATGTTCTTGCCTATCCCCATATAGGTTTTCATATCCTTACTGATCAAGATTCTACCTACCTCTGCCTTAAAAATATTCAAGGACCCTGCTTCCCATCCACTGCCTTTTCAGGAAGAGGATGCCAAAAAATTCGCAACCCACTGTGGCAAATCATCTCTTTATCCGTCATCAAGTCATAGAGATGCACAGCTTGGAAACAGGTCCTTCAGTCCAACTCATCCATGCTAACCAAATATTCTAAATTAATCTAGTCCCATTTGTCAGCACTTGGCCCATATCTCTCTATTCATATCTCCATCCAGATGCCTTCTGAATGTAGTAATTGTACCAGCCTCCACCACTTCCTCTGGCAACTCACTCTATACATGCACCACCATCTGCATGAAGAAGCTGCCCCTTACATTCCTTTTACATCTTTCCCCCCTCACCCTGAAACTATGCCCTCTGATTCTGGACTCTCCCACCCCAGGGAAACGACCTTCTTTGTTTACTCTATCCATGCCTCCCATGATTTTATAAACATCTAAAAGGTCACCCCTCAGCCTCCGATGCTCCAGGAAAAACAGACCCAGCCTATTCAGCCTCTCTCCCTATAGCTCGAACCCTCCAACCCTGGCAACATCCTTGTAAATCTTTTCTGAACCCTTTCAAGTTTCACAACATCTTTCCTATAGGAGAGAGACTAGAATTGCATACAGTATTCCAAAAGTGGCCTAACCAATATCTGTACAGCTGCAATGTGACCTCCCAACTTGTACACTTAATGCCCTGTCTTAAAGGAACAATATATTATTTTTAAACAGTGACCCTTAGCTCTAGATTCTGCCACAAAAAGAAACCTCTCTTCCATAGCCACCTTGTCAAGCGCCCTCTGTTGGGTCTTGCCAGTTGTTATCCTGTAATAGGAGTACTTTTCCCAACAAGCAATTAAGAGGATGGTCGAAATCCTTTCTCACAGGGTTTCTTTCCTTTATTTTTTCATAGAACATGGTCATTACTGACAAGGCCAGCACTATTGCCTGTCACTGACTGCCCTTGAAGTAAGCCTAACATTAGTAAGGGGGAAAATGCTCGAGTTTGCTATAAAATATACATCATAACAGGAAAACATTAACAGGACAGGGCAAAGCCAGCACGGGTTTATGAAAGACGAGTTATGTTTAACAAACTTACTGGAGTTTTATGAGGGTGCCACTAGTAGCATAGTGAAGTGAAAGCCAGCGAATGTCATGTATTTGCGTTTTCAGATGGGTTTCGATTACGTCCCTCAAAAGAGGTTAGTGGGCAAAGTTAAAGTGCAAGGGGTGGGGATAATATACTGGCATGGATTCAGAATTAGTTAACAATAAGAAACAGAAAGGAGAACAAATGGGTCTTTTTTCCCTTTTGCAAGCAGTGACTACTGGGATACTGCAACAGTCAGTGCTTGGATCCTAATTATTTGCTATGTGTATCAATTACCTGGATGAGGGAACCAAATGCAACATTTTCAAATTAGTTGATGACACAATAATACTGGATAGGATTGAAAATTATAAAGAAGATGCTATTATCACTATGGCACCATCTGCCCAAGTCAGAACATTTCTTACTGTGAGCAGTAAGGAAACCTGGAGCTCCCTAAAGAATGCCAGCAATCTTCGCAATACATCTGCTTAACTCAACAGCAGTAGCTGCTTTCTCTTCTTTGATTCAAAGCCTTTTCAGGCATGAGAACACAACCACAATCTGATGACATTGTGAGGGACTGCTGGAAGCCTCATTTTTCATAAATACAGACTTGTAATGATATAATGCCTTTCAAAACCACCGGATATCTCAAAGCACATTATAGCCACTGAAGAATTGCAGAAATTAGGCCTTTATTTTCTAGAATTTAGAAAGTTAAGAGATTGAAGTTTTCAAGATATTAACAGGAAAAGACAAGGTAGATAAAGATAAACTCTTTCCACTGATTGAGGATTCTAGAACTAGGGGGTCTGAGAATAATGGCCAGACCGTTCAGGAGAGATGTTAGGAAGCAATTCCACTCACAAATGGTTGGAACTATTTTCCACAAATGGCAGTTAACGCTAGATCAATAATTAGTCTCAAATTTGAGGTATTAAGGGGTATGTACCAAAGGCAGGTAAATGGAGTTAGGCCACATATCAGCCATGATCTCACTGAATGGTAGAACCAGCTTGAGAATGGCCTGCTCCTGTTCATATTTTCCTATGAAGCATACTTTTGAAGTTCTAGCATCGTTGAAATGCAGGGAATGTGGCAGCCAACTTGCACAAAGGAGGGTCTCCAAAGTCATAAAGGAACAGTGACCAGATAATCAGGTTTTGCAATTTCTGTTGAGGGATAAACATTAGCCAGGCTTTTGAAAATAAAACCCCTGCTCTCTCTGAAATAGGAGAGTTGAGATTTTTAAATCCACCTGAGGGGTAAGCATCTCCTCTGAAACATGGCACCTCAATCAGTACAGCGGTGCCTCATTAATGAGATGAGAATTCAGTCTCAATTTTGGGTTCAAGTGAGACTAGAGTTTGGAGGCAAAAGATCCAATAGGACCAAAAGGGTGTGCAGAGTACTCAAGCTGTCCTGACAAAAAAGTGATCCCTCAGCCCTTCATCAGGAATACAGGCAGAGTGCCTGAAGGGTGGAGAGATAAATGAGAGCAGGGTGAGGGTGGGGAGAAAGCAACATGGAGTACAATAGATGAGTGGGGGTTGGGATGAAGGTGATAGGTCAGGGAGGAGGGTGGGGGAAGGTAGCAAAGAGTACAATGGGTGGATGGGGGTGGGATGAAGGTGATAGGTCAGAGAGGAGGGTGGAGTGGATAGGTGGAAAAGAAGATAGGCAAGTAGGGCAGGTGATGGGGACGGTGCTGAGCTGGAACACTGGGGAGACTGGACACCTCCTAGCAAAGCGCTTTAGGGAACATCTCTGGGACACCCGACCAATCAACCACACCGCCCCGTGGCCCAACATTTCAACTCTTCCCCCACCCCCACCACCACTCTGCCGAGGACATGGAGGTCCTGGGCCTCCTTCACCGCCGCTCCCTCACCACCCGACGCCTGGAGGAAGAACGCTTCATCTTCCGCCTCGGAACACTTCAACCCCAGGGCATCAACGTGGACTTTACCAGTTTCCTCAGTTCCCCTTCCCCCATGTCACCCCAGTTCCAAACTTCCAGCTCAGCACCACCCCCATGACTTGTCCTACCTGCCTATCTTCTTTTTCACCTATCCACTCCACCCTCCTCTCTGAACTATCACCTTCATCCCCTCCCCCACTCACCTATTGTACTCTATGCTACTTTCTCCTCACCCCCACCCTGCTCTCATTTATCTCTCCACCCTTCAAGCACTCTGCCTGTATTCCTGATGAAGGGCTTTTGCCCAAAACGTCGATTTTCCCGTTCCTTAGATGCTGCCTGAACTGCTGTGTTTTTCCAGCACCACTCTAATCCAGAAAAGTGAGTACATCTTTCCTACCAAAACCAAAAAAGGACATTTTTTGGATGGGAACTTTTCAGCCTGACATATAGAACCTTTGTAATTATAAATCTATTCAAAACTGAAACAATCTAGTATGTTTCAATTTTCCTGGTGATGTGTTTGCACAGTGGTTTTACACCACAAATCATCTCAACTACCAAAACCTTGTCCTTTGCAAAATTAGCTGACTGAAGACATGACAGGATGCATTTTCGAGAGGCTTTTCAAGCGGGGATAGAATAAGTTGCAAGATACCTTTAGGAAATTATAAAGCTTGATCATAAAAGGGTGACATAGGCTGCTGAGGAGTGGGTGGGGGAGTGGGGAGCACTGTCAGCAAATCTCAGCATGCAAGCTGAAAGAAACTATAGATGATTGTGGGAAGATGCCAGGAAAAATTAGTCAGTGGAGAATTTGGGTGAATGATGCACAGTTGCTGCTCAAACCATTCACCAAGGCTGCATACTTTCTTGACCTACCCAAGTGGACAGCCAACCAGAGGCAAGGAGTTGGGAGCTCAGACAAGAAGTTTCAAGCAAGTGTCAATTTTCAACTGGGGAAGCAACTGGCTTGTTCACATCGGGTGGAGGCTAGGAACAGAGTCTAGGATTCCTCTAACTTCTATCTCTCACAAGCATATTACAATGCATGCTAACCTACTGCGTGGGAGGGAGAAATAGATGCATAACTGGCATTTTCTCTTTCACAAACTACACAGCAAATGGCATTAGCACAATAAAATAAAGCCTTACCTGTAATTAATAGATCTCCGTGTCCTACCCGACCGCCTTTCCAAGGATTTGTAATCTTTTATTTCTTGTTCTTCGGTTACAGAATCCTGACAGAAACAAAAAGGTATTATAATAGGAGAAAATTTTACATTAGCGTCTTACAGCACAGAAACAGACCTTTCAGCCCAACCAGTCCATGCCAAACATGATCTAAAACTAAACTAGTCTCACCTGTCTATCCCTGGCCTATATCCCTCCAAAACATTACTAGCATGGAAATCCACTTAGTCAGTTCACAAATAATTCTATAAACTGTTGTAAATACTCAGCAGGTCAGGCAAAATCCACGCCCTTTCATCAGAGCTAGAAAATGATTAAAGATGTAACTGGTCTTATGCGAGTATGTAGGCAGACAAAGGGGTGGCAAGAAAATAAGATCAAAAGGAGTTGGCAGTGAGCAAGGTACTCACATGAAACCTGGTTGTACCCACCTCCCTCCCAGTTTCAAGTGCATCAGAGACTTTATTTCACAATAGACGAATGGTGCCCAACTTCACGCTTCTTTCCATTTTACTTCAGATTTCCAGGATCTGCAATGTTTTGTTTTGTGGACCACTCAAAAGAGATACACTCTTTCCATATTTCCTACCATGAGGGCAGTGCTTCACAGCAGAACAAGATAATAAGTCAGCGACAATTCTTTGGCCTTTTCCTTCACCTGCCCGCACACAATCCATTTCACTGCTCTTCTCAATCTAAGCAATGAGCACTATCAAAAATAATTAGCATCACTGCCAAATTGGAATTAGTCCTCACTGGAGCTGCACACAATTTCCCACAGGAGACAATTCCTACTGGCGTTTCCTTCTGAGAGCTGCTAACGATTTAAAAGAAAATTAAGGGTGCAGCCCTCCTACAATCAGCTAAAAATTTCAGAATAAACCCAGAAAAGAGACAAACAAAGGAGTCAGCATGAGAAAGAATATAAACATTAGTTCAGCTTACAGGTGAGATGTTCAGAATTGCTTCGAACAACAAAAACCGAAAGAACTGTGGATATTTTAAGTCAGAAACAAGAACAGAAATTGCTGGAAAAGGTTAGCAGATCCAGGGGCACCTGTGGAGAGAAATCAAAGTTAATGTTTCGGGTTAAGTGAGCTTCAGAAAGTTCTGAGGAAGGGTCATTCGATCTGAAATATTAACTCGGATTTCTCTCCACAGATGCTGCCAGACCTGCTGAGCTTTTCCAGCAATTTCTGTTTTTGTTGCTTCGAACAATCTTGTCTTCCCTTTGAGATGCTGACTGACTAATGTGCCCTTCCAACAGCTTTTAAAAATTTCCCTTCAGATTTCTGATTTTGGAGTGTGTTCCCCCCCCACAGTATTTCAAAATCTCAAGATGTTTCAAGTCAACATGGAAAGGCATGTGGTTAAACTATATTGAACCTCATCAGTAGTGTAAAGCTTTTTTTTAAAAATTGCCACACGAAGCTGAATTAATCCTTGCTCTCTTTTTTTTAAAAACTATAGTCCCGTTCAGTAGTTAAAACAGAAATCCCTAAACTATGGGTTATGATCTCCATTGGGGTCAGGAGCTCCACAATGGTGGCTCAGAATGAATTTTTACAAATGCGAGGCCTCTTTAAACATATACTCTTTCCTTCTGTTGGGGGTCTGACTTAACCAGCTGCCCTGAAATCAGATTGCTGCTATTACACTATCTGTAAAAAGGTGTTTGCTTGCTATTTTCAGGGAACATTTTCCAGTTTTAAGGAGTTCTAGTCAAGAAATACTGTTTTCTCCCACTAGTCTCCCCACCACACTCCTCCAAATAATTCTCAACACTCCAAGTTACCCATTTTCATTGTGATGGGGTCATAGCCTGAAAATGTTTAGAAAGCATCGATTTAAAATGCGCTTACTTTTGGAGCAATAATATTTTCCACGTTAATTCCCACAAAGGCCAGCCTCTCTTTCCTGCAAAAGAAGTATTGCATCACTTTTTTTAAACCAACATCTTTGCAAATCAGCAAAACAACATTGCCATATTTGATTCCCCCAGTACACGTTTTCAACAAAAGGTTGAGAAACTGAAGGACATCACCAAGGTTGGAAGGAACAAAAATAATCTTCACCAGAAATGCCGAGTCAGTGATCCAGCTCGGCCTCCTACAGATGCCAGTCTTCAGCCAGTTCAATTATCTGTGAGATACCAATAAATAGTTTACAGGATACTGCAAAGGCATTGAGCCTTTATAATATTGCAGCAACAGTTAGTGAAGACTTGTGCTGCACGACCTGCCATGCTCCTAGCCAATCTAGCCAGCAACATGACAAGTTGTTCATGCATGCCTGCAGACATAAAGGAAGTCAAATCCAAACCAGCTGTATACTGCCTCCTCGGACTACTCTGAAACATCAACAAACCAACGGAAGGGGTCACCAATAGTACTACCAAGCAGCACATACTCAGCAATGTTAAAAATCACACCCCACCAGGTTATAGTCCAACAGGTTTAATCAGAAGTATCAGCTTTCAGAGTGCTGCTCCTTCATCAGGTGGTTCAATTCTGACGCTTCACCCCCATCCCCCATCAAGTATTTATTCAGTTCCATTTTGAAGGTTATGATTGAATCTGCTTCAACTGTTCTTTCACATTATCATTGTGACAGGAAAATTAAAAACCATTTGGAAGGTTTCACCATTTTAAGGTGCTGAGGACAAAGAGATAACAACGCTGAGACTTAATTCCATTTCTCTACACTGTGGGGGAAGTCACCAAACGATGATGGGGTGCTGAATCACAAACCAGTCTAGTTGCGGTTTGAAGAAAAATGGTTTAGAAAAATTCAAAACAATGACCACACTTTAACATGAATGAGCATAGGCAGGACTGGAGAAGTAGCAACACCAAGAGGGCAAAATTCAATTCCACTAGGAATAACAAACAAGAGATGGTGAATTGGTCCCTCAGGGTACTGTAAATGCCATCTGTCTCATTATCTGGCTTTAGAAACTTCTGGTCCAGGTTTTTATTTTACCTTCTCTCCGCTCTCTCCTTCTTTTTTATCATCACGTCTATATTTTGCAACTGCTCTTCTAATTTTTCACACAGAAGTTTCTGCAGACAACAAAAACGGAGACAACATTTAGTGCAGTGCTACCCTCCTCACCCATACAGAAATAAACAATTATGACTAAAATGGATTTTATCATCATAGAGAAGGCCTAACAGTTGTACAACATGCCTTTTGGCAATAGCAGTATCCTATCTTCTCGTGCCCACTGATACTGCTGTAGCTTTCAACATGAAAATCATAAGATCGTTAATCTGGTACAAACCTGCCATTCAGACCATTCTGGTACAACCACCCTGAATCCCAGAGTGGTTACACTAAAATTACATTAAGTAATTTCTTAAACAAATTACTATCTCAGCTTACAATCCAAATGCACATTTTCATAATTCCAAATGTTCATCTAATTTTTAAATAATGATATCTTCTCTTCATTGTCTTTTTTCAATGTTTTGGGAGAAAAAGTCTTTCTCCATTTTTATTATTGTGATTTGTCCTCTTCACACCTGGGATTTCTATCATGCTGGACACATATAGGCCAGACAGGGAAAGAGTAGAGAAACATAAGAAATAGAGCAGTAAGCCATACAGCACCTCAATTCTGTTCCACCATTTAAGAAGATTATGGATGAATTTCTGCATCAACTCCAATCTCTCACCCTACCCCACATTCCCTTAAATTACTTAGTGATCAAATATCTATCAATTTTAGCACTGAATGTACTCTGACTTGCACATAAAGACCCCCAAGGTAGCGTTCCAAAGATTCATAATCCTCAGTGAACAACATATGAGCACTCATATTAATTAGAGGTAGGCCATTTAGCCCCTCAAGCCTGTCCAGCTATTTAATACGATCATGACTAATCGGAACTTCAAAGCATAAGGACAAGAAATAACTTGGCTCTTGCTCAGAGACTTACTTTAGCCCTGCTCAAGCAAACAGATTCCTGCCCCTACCCTACCAAGCCCTGTCATACATAATTCAGTAAGATCATTCTTAACCTCCAAAACTCTAGGGAACATAGCCTGCTCTGCTCAGTTTAATTTTCTGGAAAAGTGAGCAAACCAGTTGGGTTTTGACTGACAATCTGACAGCTACACGCTTTGCAATAACAAACTATTTTATAAATTATGTTCACAATCTTCAAAAAGATTTGAACTCTTGCTTGCTGGTTTGTTACTCTAAGTCTCTATAATTGTTAGCCTAACACCATGATGCCTATACTATCTATGCCCTTTCAAAACTCAACATGCATGTCATGAAAACAAAATCAATTAATGTGCTAAATCTTTGGGTAATTCCAGTAGATATTTACATGGAAACTAATGAAGTGCCACTGAAAATCCAACGGTACCACCTTTACCACCAGAGGAGGTTTATAGAAGTTTGTTAAGGATACCGCCTTGCCTGGAGAATTTTAGTTGCAAGAACAAGTTACATAGGTAAGTGTTTTTATTTTTGGATGCAAGAAGCTGAGGAGAGCTCTAATTCAACTGTATAAAATGAGGAGGGTAGAATGAACATTAAGGTTCTATATCCTTTGACTGAAGGGTCCATAATCAAAAAGCGTGGCGCTGGAAAAGCGCAGCAGGTCAGGCAGCATCCGAGGAGCAGGAATCGGGGCAACAGATTCAGAATGAAAGGTTCAAGAGGGGTCTTGACAGCAATGTATTTCACCCAGAATGCAGTCAGAATTTGGAACACACTAACTGAAAAGGGGGCAGAGGCATAAAGTTTCATAATATATAGCAAGTACTGGGCTATGATCTTGACTCAAGACTATAAATTGAACAGTGGGGTTAGGCAGATTGGTTAGCTGGCATGGAACTGATGGACCAAATGGACTCCTTCCTTGTTCGAAGTTCCTAGGATTGACAGTTTGGTCTTGACCCATGTTCACACAAGATTATTCAGTCAGCCACTAATACGTGTGTATAAAAAAATGCAAGAAAGCAAAGGAGTGTGCCATCTAGCCTCTCGGGTCTTCTCTGCTCATTAATAGGCTATTTGATCCTCTGCATCAAAGCACTTCTAACCTTATCCCCATAACCCTCAATTCTCATCCTGCCCAAAAATCCATCATCTGAGTGCTCATGGCCCTCTGGGGTTCAGAATTCTAAAGATTCACAACCTTTTAAGTAAAAGGATTTATCATCTCAGTTCCAAATGGCTGACACATTATCCTAAGACTATGACCCTGAACTCTTGACACTGCAGCCAGGGAAAAAAATACACTCCCAGAATCTGGTCTGTCAAGCCCTCAAATATCTGCCCTGAAGTCAATTATCTTAGGATAACAAATAAAAAGACAGTGAAGACAAGTTATTGTCCAGTTTTTAAAAGCTTACGGTAGCCATGTCAATTATAAAATGGAGTTACTTACATGTTGGCACGGTGGGCAGAACCATTCTCCATCAGGGATCGTCATCAATGGAGGTCGTAGACAAGCTGTGTGATAACCACTGTCACAGGAATCACACAACAGAATCTAGGAAAAACATTTGTAGCCAGCATGAGCAGCAACTTGGATCAGGAACTCAACCATCCTTCATCAGGACTTAAGATAGAAATGTGAGCAACACTTACATTTCTACCTTTCTTCAGCCCCGAAGAAAAATCATCAATCTGAAACATTAATTCGGTCTCTCTCTCTCTCCACAGATGTTGTCCGACTTGCTGATATTTCCAACATTTTCCACCATCAGCAATATTTTGCTCATTGACATCTGCTCACCTCCATGCCAAGGGGATTGGCATGTTATTGGGGCATGTACCCACTGTCTGAATAGAAGGAAAGCTGTTCAACCCAATAGCAGTCACAGCAGCTGAGCCTCATCTCACTTGATGCCCCCAAGCACAAGTTTATTAGGACATTTTTGTGGAGCAGAGGCCTCCGAACCTGGAAGTCTAGATTAAAGCTCAAATTGTTCCAAAGGTTTATAAGTAACATGCCAGCAGATTGATTAGAAAATATCCAAACATAAGTTTGAAGTTGAGGTCAACCGAACAACAATCAGGGGCAGGTGACCATTTCCTCTCTTTAGGCCAGGACTGCAACATCTGGGCCAATTCCAGAGTTTTTTTTTAAAAAGTACTGCTACATCCTTCACCAATCAAACTGTACAAGAGATCTATCAACTGGATTTTGGATCTACATTGTGCTTCTTGCCCCACGCAGAATTAGGAAAAGACCAAAAGAACCAACACATACTGTTTCACGTAAGGGTTGATGAATATGCCATGAAACTACTGACCTAAGCAAGTTTAAATGCACCCATGAAAATTACAGCAGAAAATCTATTAATCCATTCACAATTAATAATCATAAATACACAAGACATCTATTACATATTTCAATTTTCATATTCACCGATTAACTGGAGACGTTTGAACTTAAATTATGTCTAAAATGCTGATTTATAAATCCCACTTCCCAACACCTCTCCCAGTATTCTCAGGCTATAATATGTTGTGCTAGGAACTTGCCCTTCAAAATGCAGTCCAGTATGCATTAAAACAAGCAAAAACAGAGCGGGGCTGAAAATGTGTTGCTGGAAAAGCACAGAAGGTCTGGCAGCATCCAAGGAGCAGGAAATTCGACGTTTCGGGCATAAGCCCTTCATCAGGAATGATGAAGGGCTTATGCCCGAAACGTCGAATTTCCTGTTCCTTGGATGCTGCCTGACCTGCTGTGCTTTTCCAGCAACACATTTTCAGCTCTGATCTCCAGCATCTGCAGACCTCACTTCCTCCTCAAAAACAGAGCGGGGCCAACAAGAAATTGAGCCAACTCTGGCCCTAAACAGTGCGACCTACCAGTTCAGGGTGATTGGATAAGCCACATTTTTTACAGGGCTCATCATCTTCTGGTGGACCTTCCCCTTCTTCTTCCTCCTCCTCCTCCTCTTCGCTACATTCGTCATCTTCCTGGGCACTCTCACTCTCTCCACTCGATTCTTGGGGTCTGCGCCTGCCCCTTGATTTGGTCCACCTCGCTCTCCTGCTGGATTTACTCTTGCGCTGTAACATCAACACGAGGCAGTCAAAAGCAAACTTTGAAACCAAAAGTCCCAGGACTTGTCTGAGGGCAGTTACATATCACCATGTGAATCCTGCACTACAATAGTTCCAACAGAATTCTGAAGAATGTAAAGCAATTAGCGATTTTGGAGAAGATTTGTAGTTCAGGTAGATGATAAATATGTAAGTTACCATCTGAGCTTGAAGGTGTATTCAGATGTTTTGTCACATATCATCATCAGTGAGAGTCTCCGGTGAAGTGTTGGTGGTATATCCTGCCTCTCTATTTATAGGTCTTGGTTTCTTAAGGTGGGTGATGTCATTTCTGTTTTTTTTTCAAGGGGAGGTAGAAAGGATCTAAATTGATGTGTTAGAGGCATGTCATTCTAGCCAGAACTCCATCAATAAGCACATCGATTTAGATCCTATCTACCTACTGCTGGAAAAAGAACCGGAAATGACATCACCCACCTTAAGAAACCAAGACCTATAGGGAAGTGGGACATAACACCAGGGCTTCACTGGAGACTCACTGATGTTATCTAGTATGGTATCAAGATTAGATTCCCTACAGTATGGAAACAGGCATTTGGCCCAACAAGTCCACACCGACCCTCCGAAGAGTAATCCACCCAGACCCATCCCCCTACTCTATATTTACCCCTGACTAAAGCACCTAACACTATGGGCAATTTAGCACAGCCAATTCACCTGACCTGCACATCTTTGGATTGTGGGAGGAAACCAGAGCACCCGGAGGAAACCCATGCAGACACAGGGAGAATGTGCAACCTCCACACAGATAGTTACCCAAGGCAGGAGTCGAACCAGAGTCCCAGGTGCTGTGAGGCAGCAGTGCTAACCGTTGAGCCACCATGCCACCCCCAAAATGTCTGAAAACAAACTTTCAAGCTCTGCAAGCTACCTTACATACTTAAAGTAAAGCAATCTTCATGCACTTCAAATTCATTTTTCCTCTTGCAAGACACTCATTTTCTAGCTGAAAACAAGGCACATTACATCAAAATGGGAAGCACTGGACCTGCAACCTACGCCACCTAAGGGAGAACAAGGGTGGTAGGTGCATGGAAACACCATTAGTTTTACTTCATTCACAACCACCTGTCTTGGATACACATTGTCCTTTCCTTCTTTGTAACTGGTACTTTAATTTCAGTTCATTTATTGTAGTCACGTGTACCTAAGTACAACAAAAAGCGCTGTCTTGCACGCAGTACAGGCATATCATAGTAAACAAGGACATACACTCCTGATAATTCAGGTACTCCTCATCTGACAGCACAAAGAGCAGTTTTGCTACATGGCTTGCAGCATGAAAATGCTCCTTCACCATCTCCAAGACAACTATGTAATAAATGTTGGCTATGTTAGCAATACCCGTTTCAACAGAATGCATTTTTAAAACACCTCACACGTTCCTCACAATTAAGGAATTAATCGGATCTCCTGTGATGCAAATTGTTGGTTTACAAGAGGCCTGGAGTTAAGCTCAAATGATTTCACCCCCACCCACCACAAAGGGCAGCATCAGTTTTACATTCAGTCACTGATGTTGGTGTTGGAGTCAGAACAATTCCATTAACTGATTTGATTTGATTTATTATTGTCACAGAGTCATCTGCCACTGAAACAGATCCTTCAGTCCAACCAGTCCATACCGAACATAATTCCAAAATAAGCTAGTCCCACATACCTGCTCCTGGCCCATATCCCTGCAAATCTTTCCTATTCTTGTGTCTATCCGAATGTCTTTTGTAATTGTACCTGCATTCACAACTTCCTCAGGAAGCTCATTCCACATAAGAATACTGTGTAAAAGATTTGCCCCTCATGTCTTTTTTTTAAAATCGCTCACCGCTCACCTTAAAAATGTGACCTATAGTCTTGAAATCCCCATTCTAGAGAAAAGACAATTACCATTAACTCTATCCATACCCCTCCTTATTATATAAATTTCTATGAGGCTGCCTCTCCTACGCTCTAGCAAAAATGTACCAGGATACAGTGAAAAGTATTGTTTTGTGCACTATTCAGGCAAATTGTACCTTACATAAGTACAACAGGGTAATAGAACAGAATGTTATCAGACGTTCGAATGGACCACTTTAATATTAATGTTGATCTTTCTCTGCACCTTCTCAGCAGCTGTTACACTATATCCTGCACTCTGTTCTGTTACCCTTATCCTCCATAGGCAAATTGTGCAAGTACATCTAAAACACTTTCCACTGACAGTGACAGTGATAAATCAAATCAAAAAATGTTGAATATAATGTTACGATGACAGAGAAAGTGCAGAGAAAGATCAACTCAGTAAATGAGAGGTACGTTCAGAAGTCTGATAACAGCAGGGAAGAAGCTATTCTTGAGTCTGTTTAGAGTTAATCTTATCCTGATCTTATTAAAACTGATAGGGTGGATGCTGAAAGGAAACTTCCCACGCTGAGAGAGACCAGAATGAGGTGACATGCTTTACGATTTAAGGATCTCCCCTTTAGAGGTTGTAGAGAAGAGAAATGTTATCTCTCAGAGGATCGGTAGTCTATGGAATCTTCTTACATAGAATGTGGAGACTGGGTTACTGAATAGAGTCAAGGTTGAGTTAGCCAGATTTCTGATGGACAGGAGAGACAGAGAATATGGGATCAGGTAATAAAGTGGAATGAAGGACACAATCAGATCAGCCAAAACCATATTAAATGGCGAAGCAGGCTCAAGGAGTCAAACTACCACTCCAAATAGGAGAAGGTGAGGATAGCTAATGCCAAATAATTAAGAAAGCAAACATGTGTTGGTCTTTGTTACAGCAGAATTTGAGAATAGGAGCAAAGATAGTCTCTTTACCTGTGGAAGGATACACTCACCATGGAGGAAGCGTAACCAAGGTTAACAAACTAATTCCTGAAAAGGGAAGTGATTATACCAGAGGAAAAATGAAATCAACTACTCTGGTGGTTAGAAGAACGAGTGATGATTTTATTCAAACATATAAAATTCTTAAAGGCTTGTTTGGGTACAGACAAGGATGTTTGTCCTGTATGGGGGAGGTTCCAGAATCAGGAGTATTACTTCCAAAATAAGAAGCATAGCGGTTTGGACTTTGAAGGTCATGAGCATTTGGAAATCTTTTCCTGAAAAGGTGGGGAAGCAGAGTCCTTGGAATTTTTTAAGACAAAGAAGGATAGATTCTTGTTCCGGAAGCGAGCAAAAGATTTTCAAAAGTAGGCAGGATTGCAGCATTAAGGCTAAATATTTTTATATTAAAAACATCAAAAGGAATAGTGCAAAAAAAGGTGTAAATTAAAAGATCAGCCAAGATCTCTCAACAGCCAAGTGGTGTTCATTTGCTTATATTTGCGATGTTCGCCTGCTCCCAATTCTTGCGTTCCACCATCTAACTTTGTCATTTGTTTTTTCACTGAGATGATCTTACATTATCATTTCACACTTCCTTACACCTTTTCAGCTAAGAGATAAACACACTTATGAATTTTAAAGGCATCAAGGGGTATGGGGAGAAGCAGAACTATGATACTGAAATAGAGGATCAACCAAGACCATATTGAATGACGGACCAAATAGGTGACTCTTGCTTCTAATTTCTAGGTCTCATGCACCAGCCCCATCCTCCCCAAGTGCTTTCAACAAACATCACAACAGTGGTGAGCAAGGGGAACCTCTTATTGATTACCCCTACTTTACACTCTTCCTAATTTGAGGACCACCAGGCCGCAATTGCAGTAGAACCATCACCATGACAGAAATGAATTATATTAAGCAAGGATCAACCCTAAAGCGCTGTAGTGTCCAACTGGTAAATCACCAAGATCCTCTTTACACTGAGAATTCTTCCGAGTATAGAATGCTTAGAGGTGATAGTGGAGACAGAGACTGCACAGTGAGGGGATAGTAGACCCCTCTTTGAAAGGGAAGACGTGGGCCTATGGGACAAGGCAGCAAATCAGAACTAGATTTAAACAATACCATCACAGAGCTGGCATGGACAATGGGTCAAATGGCTGTAAACACCTGAGATTGCACTCAAATCTTTGCTTAGTAGAACATTCCCAAATGATTTGGTAAGACTACATGCCTCACTACAATTTCTGAATTTATATTTTGTATTGTGCTCTTAAGTCTTTGCTTTGTTTACCAATTCACTAATGTTACTCATGGAAGGAAATCTGCTGTCTGTACCCAGTCTGGCTTACGTGCAACTTCACAGTAACGTCATCTGGCTCAGAACTGCCACTCAGTTGCTAACCCGATTCAAGGGTGATTCAGGATGTCTTGTCATCAACAACCATAACCCATACTTGACAAACCAATTTTGTTTTTACTTTTAAACAATCAAATCATTGTACCTTTGCTCCCTTTGAATCTTTCTCCACCTTTTTATGGTTCTCGTCCTTATCCGAACTTTGAGGTACTGATGGTTCTTCCCGCTTACATGCTTTCTTCTCCAGGTTTTCTGTCACTTTTACTGTAGGTTTGGATATTCTCAGCGACCGTCTTAAGCATCTTGTCCCGTTAGGTTCTGTCTCTCGTTTCTCTTCTGCCTGCTCAACTTTCTGGGGTGCTTCTTCCTCGGAAGCCTTCCTCGTTAACTGCTGCCTCAAGGATGCTCTTGTTCTCCTCACGGGTAGCTTTTCTGTATGTTCCTCCTCTGCTGGTGTAACAGGTGTCGTTTTTGTGTCGGGCATTTCTTTGTCACGTAGCTTGGTTCTGAGGGAATCCCCCTTCCCTTCCTCACATTTTGATCTGGCTTCCTCCGTAGGCTTCGCAAGCTCGGGAAGATTCTGGTCTACAGCTTTCTCCTTCACTAGGCAGTTCTGGCTCACTTCAACCTTATTTCTGCTTGCGTGATTCTCCTGGCCAAAGTTCGTAGGCAAATCAGAGTCCGGCTTGCTTGATCCATTGATGCCATTTTCCTCTTCTTTAGTTGAGCATGGGGTTCCAGGTTCTTGGTTCTTCTTCTGCTCAACCTTCCCTAGAGAAGAAGCCTCTATAACTCTCTCATCTTTGTGATTGTTCACTTGGGGTCTAGCAGCTATCTCACCATTCATGAGCTGCTTCCCTTCCACCTTTTCGTCTGGTGTCTGCTTCACTGCATCGCCTTCCACTTTTAACCCTTCTTTTAGAGGCTCCCTGACAGAGGTCAGAGGCTTGCCGAGGGGAGTCTTCACTGAGTTGTCATAGTCCTCAGTCAGTTTAATTTCACGTTTTTTCACAGGGAGCTTCGCCTGTTTGACATTTTTCAAGGCTCTCTCAAGCTCTTCCGACGACTTTTCTTTGACATCATCAGGAGGTTCCACCTTGATGTTAACTCCTGGCCTTTCACGATCTACAGCTGCTAACTTATCAGCGCAACCTTTGGCATCACCAGAGCCTTTCAGACTGACCACTTGCACTTTAGCAGCTATGTTTTCTTCTTCAGTTGGCCTGTGAATTTTGTCAAGGTTGTTTTCTATGACTACTTTAGCACCTTCACCTTTCGCATTAGTTTTTTCCAATGCAGGCTGCTCTATCTTAATGGTCTGCTCTGCCTTGGAGTCATTTTCGATTGTCTCTTTTTTAACTGTCTGTATTTTTGCCTCATCTTCTGGAGAAGTAGTTGTGGGTGAAGATGCTAGATGCTGCGTGGTAACTTCAGGCTCCTGCTGCCCTTTTATTGTCTCTTCCATTTTTACTTCTTCTATGCAAAAGTTCAAACAAAGAAATTGTCAAAGTAAGCATGCTTGCATTTCTATAACTCTTCAGCAAAGAAATATCTAAAAATGCTACATGTACTACAATGTTTTGAAAAGCTGTTGCCAAACACAGGAGAAAACAGCAATGAGGTCAGGACAAGTTAATCTAGTTTATGATGTTGTTGTGGCTCTGTTCGCCGAGCTGGGAATTTGTGTTGCAGACGTTTCATCCCCTGTCTAGGTGACACCCTCAGTGCTTGGGAGTCTCCTGTGAGGGGCTTCTGTGATCTTTCCTCCAGCATTTATAGTAATTTGTATCTGCCGCTTCCGGTTGTCAGTTCCAGCTGTCCACTGCAGTGGCCGGTATATTGGGTCCAGGTCGGGGTGCTTATTGATTGAATCTGTGGATGAGTGCCATGCCTCTAGGAATACCCTGACTGTTCCCTGTTTGGCTTGTCCTATAATAGTAGTGTTGTCCCAGTTGAACTCATGTTGCTTGTCATCTGAGTGCGTGGCTACTAAGGATAGCTGGTCATGTTGCTTCGTGACTAGTTGGTGTTCATGGATGCGGATTGTTAGCTGTCTTCCCGTTTGTCCAATGTAGTGTTTTATGCAGTCCTTGCATGGGATTTTATATATTACATTGGTTTTGCCCATGCTGGGTATCGGGTCATTCGTCCTAGTGAGTTGTTGCCGGAGAGTGGCTGTTGGTTTGTGTGCTGTTAGAGTCCTAGTGGTCGCAGTAGTCTGGCTGTCAGTTTGGAAATGCTCTTGATGTATGGTAGTGTGGCTAGTCCTCTGGGTTGTGGCATGTCCTCATTCTGTTGGCTTTCCCTTAGGCATCTATTGATGAAATTGCGGGGGTATCCATTTTTGGCGAATACATTGTAGAGATGTTCTTCTTCCTCTTTTTGCAGTTCTGGTGCACTGCATTGTGTCATGGCCCTTTTGACCTGTGTCTTGATGCAATTTCTTTTGAGTGTATTGGGGTGGTTGCTTTCGTAGTTTAGGACTTGGTTTGTGTGTGTGGCTTTCCTGTATACCTTTGTGGTGAATTCTCCTTTAGGTGTTCTCTGTACAATCACGTCTAGGAATGGGTATACAGGAAAGCCACACACACAGGCCAAGTCCTAAACTACGAAAGCAACCACCCCAACAAACACAAAAGAAGTTGCATCAAGACACTGTTCAAAAGGGCCATAACACTATGTAATACACCAGAACTGCAAAAAGAGAAAGAAGAACACCTCTACAAAGTATTCGCCAAAAACGGATACCCCTGCAATTTCATCAACAGATGTCTAAGGGAAAGACAACAGAATGAGGACATGCCACAACCCAAAGGACTAGCCACACTACCATACATCAAAAACATTTCTGAACGGACACCCAGACTACTGCGACCACTAGGACTCATAACAGCACACAAACCAACAGCCACTCTCAACAACTCACCAGGACGAACGACCCGATACCCAGTATGCGCAAAACCAATGTAGTGTACAAAATCCCATGCAAGGACTGTATAATACACTACATAGGACAAACAGGAAGACAGCTAACGATCCGCATCCATGAACACCAACTAGCCATGAAACGACATGACCAGCTATCCTTAGTAGCCACACACACAGATGACAAGCAACATGAGTTTGACTGGGACAACACTACTATTATAGGACAAGCCAAACAAAGAACAGCCATGGAATTCCTAGAGGCATGGCACTCATCCACAGATTCAATCAATAAGCACATCGACCTGGACCCAATATACCGGCCACTGCAGTGGACAGCTGGAACTGACAACCAAAGCGGCAGAGACAAACCACTATAAATGCTGGAGGAAACACACAGAAGCACTTCACAGGAGGCTCCCAGGCACTGAGGATGTCACCTAGACAGGGGACGAAACGTCTACAACACAAATTCCCAGCTCGGCGAACACAACCAAAACAACGAGCACCCGAGCTACAAATCTTCTCACAAACTTTGAAGTTTATGATGTTGTTAGTTAAGGAGGAATGCTGAAGAAGGCAGCTCAGCATGGTCCTCTTCAGTATCACATCCATTTGAAGATGAGGCTTTTGCTTAATTCTGGCTTGTGACTATACAGTCGGTGGAGCGACTGCCATGCTTCATCGTCATGCTTATGGACACATTACATAGATGAAGGGAAGTGAGATGCTTACAAGGGGCTACCACTGCAATCACAAACTATTGCCAATCCACATTTGCTGCTGATTGTGCCTCGTCACTCGTGAGCCTAACACCTCATTTAAACCTCAGTGAGAAAAGCACCCAGAGACTGGGGAGTCTGTTGAATTCTCCACCACAGAAAGTGGTTAAGGCCAAAACATTGAAAATCTTAAAGAAAAATGTAGATATAGTTCTTAGGACTAAAAGGATCAAAGGATGTGGGGAGAAAGCAGGATCAGGGTACTGAGCTGGACAATCAGCCATGGTTATGTTGAATGGCAGAACAGGCTCAAAGGGCTGAATAATCTAGTCCTGCTCCTATATTCCAAGTTTTATGACTGTGTTTGTGGGGGGGGGGGGGGGGGCGAAGAGGTATTTGCATGCAGAGTGGGAATGAGAGTCACAGAGAAAGTGGGGGTTAGTGAGACAGAGAGAAAGTGGGGAGGTGGGAGAAAGAGGGTGGGGCAGGATCATACGCAGTGAGAGGTTGAAGTACATGTGACCAGATACAAGGAAATGAGTGGTAGGGGATAGCATATGTGAAAGAGCCATTGTGAACCTACAGACTGGAATCAGTAAGATACACATGCACATACAACTTTGCCCTCTTTATCGCCACGAAAAACCTTGGCTGAAAAGTAATCCTTGCTCTGGTATGCATACTGCTATGGCCAGTTCAGAATGAACAAAGATAAATGTAGCATCTTAATTCCCTCTAATGGTGAAGAGGACTTAAGGTCTAGTCTGTCTCTCTTTCTCTAGCTCTGCTTCTTAAGCAAAAGTCAAAAATGGTTTTATTAATTAGCTCTGCTACTTCACACTTCTTCATGGTCAGCTTTAGTTTTTTCGTTCAATGACCAACTTATCACTTTGACTTTAAACATGTTCATGTCTTCTTCAGAACTCAACTTTTATTCTGAAATTAATGTTTAATATTGTGGCCGAACGGTATTTTCCAAAATTTGATCATTGCCTTTGAGTGAGGGAAATGTGGACCCTCAGACGAATAGGATACATAACTCTAGTTTAACTGGAAAATTACACATGACGCACCCAGTCTATAGACAAAAGGAAAGGAATTTAGCCATTTAAAGCACACTGGACATCAGAATTACGTGGGAATATGGAGAGACACAGAATGAAATCATTGAAAACATGGATCAGGTGGTATGGTAAAATAAAGACACTCATTTGTCCCCAAAGAACTAAACCCAAATGTTCAGAAGGATACCTTCCAGTCCTCTGAGGAATGGTTGAGTATAAGATAATTCCCCCAAAATATTTCTGCACAGGAGAGTTAATCAGAGTAAAACCTGGGAGTGCATTTATAATGCAGTCAGAATCACAAGACAGGCACGTGTCTTTTTCAGCACTCGAGCAGAAATTCAAGTTCAAAAAATGTTTGAGGTTCTCTCCCAATGGAGCCACAAGATCATAAAAAGTTCTGTTCATTTTCCCCTCTATCCTGGCTTTGCTAAGCTAGCAGATTTCGGCCAAGTCAAGGGGAAAAATGATAATGGCATGCCACAAAATCAATGGAATGTGAGAAAATACAAGTTTAGATTTCTTTTTTCACCCATGATTTCTGTGGAATGTTATTAGGAGGTGAAGTTAGGCAATGGGAGGATTAGGTTCAATGCTGATGGCCCTTCCACCCTCACACTGATACTGACAACAGACAGCTGAGCACATAAATCAGTGCTGAAAATGTGGTGCTGGAAAAGCGCAGCAGGTCAGGCAGCATCCAACGAGCAGGAGAATCGACGTTTCGGGCATGAGCCCTTCTTCAGGCTCATGCCCGAAACTTCGATTCTCCTGCACGTTGGATGCTGCCTGACCTGCTGCACTTTTCCATCAACACATTTTCAGCTCTGATCTCCAGCATCTGCAGTCCTCACTTTCTCCTCCTACATAAATCAGTGGCCATTTCAGAGAGATAATTTGCTATCTGGCTCCAAGACAACATTTTTAGGAAATAAAGCTACCTTCCAGACGTTCTTCAATTTCTTTCTTATTCTCTTCATCTTCTGGTGTAGGGCTTGTGTGAGAGGAGCCATCTTCCTGGATAAACTTGCTTAATAGTGCTGGATCTATTTGAGCTTTCAGGAGTTGCAGTGTTTCAGCCAATTCATTACGGTCCCTGGTTTAAAAAAAATTCATGGACACATCTTACTACTGTGGCTTAAGCACTCTAAAACGCATTCAGAAATATTTAGAGAAAAGGTCAGAGGAAGTACAGATAAGTGCACACGTTGCATTAAATATAAGCTTTACATATCAGACATCGAGAAACATATTAGATTAGATTACTTACAGTGTGGAAACAGGCCCTTCGGCCCAACAAGTCCACACCGACCCGCCGAAGCGCAACCCACCCATACCCCTTACCTAACACTACGGGCAATTTTTAGCATGGCCAATTCACCTGAACCGCACATCTTTGGACTGTGGGAGGAAACCGGAGCACCCGGAGGAAACCCACGCAGACACGGGGAGAACGTGCAAACTCCTATCTTGAGTCATTTCCAATATTTCTCAGTTGAGTTAGGTTTACGAATCAATTTTCATTTTGTTTCTATTGCAAATAGTATTGAAACAATCATGAACTAGGATGGAAGACAAAAATCCCAACTGGGTTTCCTGATCTTTCTCTATTTCAAATTCTAGGAAAATGCACGTATGGATTCAATCAAAGTCTGGAACTGAGGTTGTTTGCTAATGATTTCCCTGTCCAGCTCCATCCATAATTCCTCAGTGAGGCAGAGCATGCTTGGAGGCAGCAAGATGAGCACAGCATCCCTCTGGACTTTGCTGTTTCAACATTCTCTTGGCCTGACATCCGATCCTGCATCCTCCACAACCAAGAGCTCACCCAAATTGTAACAGAATCCTAGTTCCTTCACTCAGTTCCTCTGCACGCTGAGACGTCCATTAGCTCTCAATTTGGCAAATGTCTCATTTTTAGAATCCTCATGCTCATTCATAGATCTCCCCAAGACTTTTCCCTGTCTCACCTTGGTAACACCTTCTAGCCAGACAGATAGCTTCACGCTCCTCCACACACTGTTTTAATCACTACACCATTGCTGACTGTGCCTTCAACTGCATTCATGTCAGGAATTCTCCACTTAATCCTCTACACCTGCTTCCCCCACTGTAAGACTCTCCTTAAAATCTACCCATCCCCTACTTACACCAGACTACAGGGGGAGGTGCCGACATAATATCATATTCACTGGACTGTTAATCTAGAGACTCAGGGGACCAGGGTTCTAATCTAACCATAGCAGATAGTGAAATGTGTATTCAATAAAAATCTGGAATTAAGAGTCCGGAATTAATGATGACCATGATTCCATGGCCAAATGTCGAAAAAACCCATTTGGTTCACTCATGTCTGTTAGGGAAGGAAACTGCCATCCTTACCCGTGCCAGATCATGTGACTCCAGACTCTCAGCAACGTGGACGACTCTTAACTGTGCTGTGGGCAATAAGTACCGGCCGAGCCAGCAACATCCTCATCTCATGAACGAATGCTAAAAACAAACTTGTCATCACGTACCCAAATAACTACCTATGCAGCTCAATGTCAAAGTGTGCTTGATAGTCCTCCTGTGAAGTGCCTTCAGGTGATGGTAAAGATGATAATGACATATGGTAAAAAACATTAGACGGATCAATGAGCACAGAATTTGATCATTCAGACCATTATGCAGCATCTTTGAGACAGATCTCCAATTGGTTTGACTATTCTATTTTTACTCTGCAGTAAAGTTTAACAACAAATAAATCAAGGGTGATGTTCCATTGCAGGGAATCCTGCACTGTTACAGGAGCTCATTTATATAAATGATTTGGATGCGAGCATAAGAGGTACAGTTAGTAAGTTAGCAGATGACACCAAAATTGGAAGTGTAGTGGACAGCGAAGAGGATTACCTCAGGATTACAACACAGACCAGTTGGGCCAGTGGGCTGAGAAGTGGCAGATGGAGCTTAATTCAGATAAATCGAGGTGCGGCATCATGGGAAAGCAAATCTTAGCAGAACTTATACACTTAATGATAAGGTCCTAGGGAGTGTTGCTGAACAAAGAGACCTTGGAGTGCAGGTTCATAATTCCTTGAAAGTGGAGTTGCAGGTAGATAGGATAGTGAAGGCAGCGTTTGGTATATTAGATTACTTAGTGTGGAAACAGGCCCTTCGACCCAACAAGTCCCCACCGACCTGCCGAAGCACAACCCACCCAGACCCATTCCCCAACATTTACCCCTGCTATTTAGCATGGCAAATTCACCTGCACATTTTTGGGTTGTGGGAGGAAACCGGAGCACCCGGAGGAAACCCACGCAGACACGGGGAGAATGTGCAAACTCCACACAGTCAGTCGCCTGAGGTGGGAATTGAACCGGGTCTCTGCTGTGCTAACTACTGTGCCACCGTGCCGCCCACTATGCTTTCCTTTATTGGTCAGAGTATTGAGTACAGGAGCTGGGAGGTCATGTTACGGCTGTACAGAACATTGGTTAGGCCACTGATGGAATATTGTGTGCAATTCTGGTCTCCATCCTCTTGGAAAGATGTTGTGAAACTTGAAAGGGTTGAGAAAAGATTTACAAAGATGTTGCCAGGATTGGAGGATTTGAGCTATAGAGAGAGGCTGACAGGCTGGGGCTATTTTCCTTGGAACATCGGAGGCTGAGGGGTGACCTTATAGAGGTTTACAAAATTATGAGGGGCATGGATAGGATAAATAGACAAAGTCTTTTCCCTGGGATCAGACAGTCCAGAACTAGAGGGCATAGGTTTAGGGTCAGAGGGGAAAGATATGAGACCCCTAAGGGGCAACTTTTTCACACAGAGTGTGGTACATATATGGAATGAGCTTCCAGAGGATGTGGTGAGGCTGGTACAATTGCGACATTTAAGAGGCATTTGGATGGGTATATGAATAGGAAGGATCGGGAGGGATATGGGCCGGGTGCTGGCAGGTGAGACTAGATTGGGTTGGGATACCTGGTCAGCATGGACAGGTTGGACCGAAGGGTCTGTTTCCATGCTGCACATCTCTATGACTCTACAACATTAAATCTAGTTGCCCAACTACCTCCTTTGGCAGGTGTTAAAAAGATGTCAAGAGCAAGGGATTTCTCCCCAGTGTCTAGCAAGCGTTCAGCTCTCAATCAACACCTCAGAAACATGTTCTGACCATTCATATATTGATGTTTGAGTGATTGCTGTATGCAATTTGGATCTCCCTTTTCCTAAAATGACTACAATACAGAAGTGTTCTGAGATTTCAATTGGTCATGAAAAGCACATACACACTTTGGTTGTGCGTTCATAAAGAAGGACCCAAATATTAAACCAGAATTGTTGAGGAAACACAGGATTTAGTGAGAGTCAGGAATTGAAGGAAATCAGTATAGGAGAGAAATGGTGTTGGAGAAATTGATGAATTGAAGGCAGATAAATTCCCAAGACTTGATCACCTACATCCCAAAGTTCTTAAGGAATAAGAAATAGCAGTGGCACTGGTGGGCATCAGCCAAGATTCTAAAGGCAAGAGAACACTTCCTGCAGATTGGAGGTTAGCTAATGTAACCCTTTGTCTCCTTTTTTTAAAGGGAGAGAAAATGAGAAATTGCAGACTAATCAACCCGATGTTGGTAGTGGGGATAATACTACCGGAGAAGGCTAGGGCTGGAAATGCTGGAGATCAGAGCAAAAAGTATGGTGGTGGAAAAGCCGAGCCGGTCAGGCAGCATCCGAGGAGCAGGAGAATCGACGTTTCAAACATAAAAGGGGATAACACTATAGTCCATTATAAAGGACTGAAAAGCTGAGCACTTGAAAAAAGGTGGCAAGATCAGACAGAGGCAGTATGGATTGACAAAAGAGAAATTGTGCTTGAAAAAATCTACTGGAATGTTTTGAGGATGTGGCTTGCAGAGCTGATGAGGGGGAACCAGTGGATGTGGTTTATTTTGACTTTCAGAAGGTTTTTGATGAAGCCCCACATAAGAGATTAATGTGCAAAATTAAAGCATGTCATTGGAGGGTAGTGTATTGAGGAGGACAAAATTAGGACTGCAGATGTTGGAGATCAGAATTGAAAAATGTGGTGGTTGGAAAAGCACAGCCAGTCAAGCAGCATCAGAGGAGCAGGAAAGTCAACATTTTGAGCATGAGCTCTTCATCAGGAAGTGATAAAGAGCTCAGCTAGTGTATTGAGGTGGATAGAAACCTGGTTGGTAGGCAGGAAGGAGACAGAGAGGAGGAATAAAAAGTATTTTTCCAAATGGCAGGCAGTGACTAATGGAGTGGCACAGGGATCAGCACTAGGAATTCAGCTATTCACAATGATTTTGATGAGGGAACTACATGTAATATATCCAGATTTGCAGGTCACACAAAGCAGGGTGGGAGGGTGAGCTGTGAAGAGCATGCAGAGATGCTTCAGAGTGATTTTGATGAGTATGCAAAAGCAAACAAAGTGGCTCAGTGGTTAGCACTGCTGCCTCACAGCGCCAGGGACCAGAGTTCAATTCCCATCTCAGGCAACTGTCTGAGTGGAGTTTGCACATTCTCCCTGCATCTGTGTGGGTTTCCTCAGGGTGCTCCAGTTTCTTCCCACAGTCCAAAGATGTGCAGGTTAGGTGAATTTACCATGCTAAATTGCCTGTAATGTTAGGTGCATTAGTCAGGGATGAATGTAGGGAAAGAGTCTGGGTGGGTTACTCTTCGGAGGGTCGGTGTGGACTTTTTGGGCCGAAGGGCCTGTTTCCACACTGTATGGAATCTAATCTAATAATGTGGATAAATGTGAATAAATATCCGCTTTGGGAGCAGACACAAAAGTGGATGACCATTTGAATGGTAAATTGAGAGAGAGAAAGAAAAAGAAAAAGAAAAAGAGAGCGAGCGAGAGCGCGAGAGAGAGCAATGAGACCTAGATCTCCTCGTACAGTGTTCACTGAAGGTAAACATGCAGGTGCAGCAGACAGTGATGAAGGTAATGGTATGTTGGCCTTCATAACAAAAGGATTCAAGTACAGAAGCTGGAATGTCTTGCTGTAAACATTGCTGCCTTGGTGATACCACACCTGAAATATAGAGACAGTTATGGTCTCCTTATGTTAAAGGAAGATGTATTTACTATATAGGGAGCACAGCACAGCTTAGCTTTATCAGGTTGATTCCTGGAATGGCAGGACTGACATATGAGGAGAGATTAAATTAGTTAGGATTACATTCACTGCAGGTAAAAACAAAGACTGCAGATGCTGGAAACCAGAGTCAAGATTAGAGTGGTGCTGGAAAAGCACAGCAGGTCAGGCAGCATCCGAGGAGCAGGACTTCATAAGAAGGGGTGAATTCACAAAAACCTATAAAACTCTATCAGCCTGGGCAGATACAGGAACAATGTTTCCAATGACAGAGGAGGTCAGAACCAGGTGTCACAGTCTAAGGATATGAGGTAGACAATTTAGGACAGGGATGAGGAGAAATTTCTTCACCCAGAGCGTGGTGAGGTTGTGGAACTCACTATGTTAGAAAGCAGTTGATGCCAAAACAATGTATGATTTCAAGAAGGTGTTGGATATAGTATTTGGTGCGAAAGAGATCCAAAGGATATGGGAGAGTGTGGGGTCAGGGTATTGAGCTAGGTGATCAGCCATGATCATATTGAATGATGCAGCAGACTTAAGGGGCTGAATGGCCTGCTACTGTTCCTATTTTCTATGTTTCCTCTACAATGTAAAATGTTCCTCTTTCTTTTGTCTTTTCAAAAGTTATGATTGAAGCTAATTCCTCAACCACCTTCCAGACAGCACATTCCTGATTACTTTATGGGCTGTGCTGCAATAACCAAGCAGCAGATCCTGGACAATTGTCAAGTATCATAGGCACACCCCAAGTATAGGATCACAGAAGGAATGTTCATTGTTTTAAGGTGCCAGAGAAGTGCTGGAACCTTTGCAAATGCAGAAGGCAAGTTAAAAATGGAACATTGCTTCAAAGAAACTGTTGAGATTTTTGAAATTTTACGGTTTGTACTGTTTGCCTCCCAATGTACAGTTCATACTGAAAGGTACAATATTTGTTATAAAATTATCAGACTGCTACTCCCTAATATGCTGCCCTTGTCCAAGGACAGAGCTCTGCTGCTTCTTGGAATTCCTGCCCTAACAGTCAGCATGACAGCTTGATTTGCACAAGTGAAGAATTAGTATCATGGGAGGTATAACCAGAGAAGGTTATGGTGGGGTGAATCACCATCGGGAAGAGTAGGTGTCCACTGTCACAGATGCCAGCCTTCTGCCAATCTGATTAATTCCATGTGATATCAAAAAATAGCTGAATTTATTGAATACTGTAAAGACAATGAGCACTGATAGCATTCTGACATTAATACAATAATCTTGTTCTCCTGAATATGTGCATAGCCAAGCTGTTCCAATATAGTTAAAATACTAGCTGCCTGGCAATAGGGAAAATTTACTATATATGTCCGAAGCACAAATCCAATTTAGCCAAATACATTATCATCAGGTGACATTCAATCACAACAAAGTGATGGAAAGGGTAGTCAACAGTGCCATCAAATAATACTTACTCAAGAATAATCTGTTTACTGGTACTGATTATGGGTTCCATCAGGCCCACTCAGCTCCTGACCTTATTACAAACGTGGACAAAATAATACATTCCAGAGGAGAGGTGATCGTGACTGCACTTCTCGTCACTGTACCTAGCAGCCAGAGCAGATCTAGAATCAACTGGAATCAAGAGGAATCTCTCCACTGACTTGAGTCATAATGGGTACAAAGGAAGATGGAGTGGTTGTTGGGAGTTAACCATCTCAACTCTGCAGGGGTTTTGCAGCATAGTATCCTGGGCACAATCATTTTAAGCTGCTTCAAATGACCTTCCTTTCATTTTTTTTGTGATGACACTGTTAATAGTGGATCTCGATTTCCAGCGTTCAACCCCAGTGAGGCGAAACCATCCCAAGCGAGCTGTGTTACTCCACAACTCCCAGTTTTTCTTTCTACCTGCACTATTAAGATTACCACTTAAGATAGAGTTCTTTTGACAATAAAGGAATTTCAGAGTTCCTCCAAAAGCATACATCAAGAAGAAATTCAACAGGAAATTCAATTCCCCACCCTCACCATACCTTACGATGAGCCTCCATGAAGTGCCATCTTGGTCATCTTGTTCTTCTGTGTAGAGTCTAACATTGAACTCTTGGTCCAGTTGGTACCAGTACATTAGGCCATCCTTATCACGCCCAATTGGATGGATGCGCATAGCATCTGGCTCCTCCTCATTCAGCACATTCTTGAATTTCAAATTGTCATCAAATTGGCATTCACAGAGATACTGAAATAGAAAGGACATGATTAACAATATATGTCCAGAAAAGAGGTGTCAGATCTGACTCGCAGTCATCAATCCAGACAACAATACAAACATTAAAATTGGCTATAGCAGCTGCACAGGCAGGAAAGAAGAAATGGCTGGGGGTTAGTGCATGTATGCATAAAGGACAAATTCTGGGCAGGTGGTAATGGAACCCCAATCCCACATTCCAGAACAATCCGCCAATATTTAATGTGAGAGAGTGAGACAGACAGACAATGTGAGAACCAGCAAACATGAGAGACAGTGAGAGACTGAATCTTTCACTCCAAGCCTAAAAATATTTTTTAAATTATCTACTTTTGAGATTTGGGTGTCACCAGCAATACTAGAATTTCTGTCCTCCCCTAATTAATTCAATGGAGTTGCTTGATAAGTCACTTAGGAGGGCAGTAGGCCACAGCCAATAAAAATAGCAAGCTAAAGGGACACAAGTTGGATTTTTACAATAGTCTGGTAGCTTATGTTTATTGCTGTCATTTGCATTTTGTTGTTTAACAACATGCAAATGCACTATTATGCCATCATTCAGGAGAGGGGAACAACTGATAACTCCCCCTATTGGGTAGAAGTTTTTTTGATATCTTGTGCTGTCGTCCCATTTAATTTTCACAATGTGTAAAAGGTGCTCTACAGAAACATGTAAACAATAGCTGAGTTTATTAGTGAACTACATAAAATGGAAAAGGTATTCATTTCAAATACCTAGTCTGTGCCAAGACAACTAATCCCAGCCAGGGCTGTGACTACAGCACAGCAATATCCATTAGTATTCAGTGAAGGGAAAAACCAAATCACACTGTTTTTGATCTAGTGAGCCCCAGATGGCAAACCATGTGTTCTGACAGTAAAGGACAGACTGGGATTAAGCTGTTACACCTAACTGTGTCTGATGGCTGCACATCTTCAAAATTATGCGTAAAACAGGCACCTAGCTCAGGGAAGAAGTTGAAATTTCAAGCAATGAAGGGGACCTGGCAAGAGAGAGAAGCAGACCCTTGCACCTCTTCTGTGTTTCAGTTGGACCAACACTGCCTCATGTGAAATTGCAATGGACAAAATTCCAGCTGCAGTATGTGTTGGGTTAGCTCAATATCAGTAGTTGAGACACCGTTAATTGATTTTTGGCTTCCATTGGATGGTGAGAACATGCGTCAATTTGATTTCCTGTGCAATGAAGTATACATCTATTGCTGTCACTTTAAGGTGCAAAGGTGTTTTTTGTCTTTTCCATTATGTAGCAAAGGCAGTATGGGTGTAGTGGTAATAATCACTGCAGTAGAAACCCAAGGGCCCAGAATAATGTTATTAAGCTATTTTTTACCAAATTCAAATTTCGCTATCTGCTACAGTTGGATGACCCCATCTCCCAGATCATTAGCCTGAAGTTCTGGATTATGAGTGCAGTGACAAAGCTAGTTCAGCAACAGCCACCACCATCCCCCCTAAACTTCCATAACCACATACACACCCATCCCCACTGGGTAGGTTGCTTTGTTTTGGATGACTTTAAGCATTTTGCGTGGTTGTTGGAGTTGCATTCATCCAGGTAAGCGGAGAATACTCATCACGTTTCTGAATCGTGCCTTGTGGCGGGTGGACTGGCTTTGATGAGTCAGGAGGAGATACGTTACTTGCTGCAGATTTCCAAGCCTCTGACCTGCCCTTCAGAGTTAACACAGAAAAAGGCCCGTCGGTTGATTGTGTCCGTGCCAATCAAAACAACCATCTAACTACACTGATCAGATTATCCAGCATTTGGCCCATAGCTTTGTATGCTTTGACATTGCAAGTGCACATCTGAATACTTTGCCAATGTTATGAGGATTTCTGCTTCTACCATCCTTATAGACAGTTAGTTCCAAATTCCCACCACCCTCAGGTGAAAAATACTTTTTCTCCCATTCCCTATAAACCTTCTGCCTCTTATCTTAAATCTGTGCCCCCGGTCATCATTCCCTCCACCAAGGGGAAAGATTTCTTCCTATCTACTCTGTCTATGCCTCACACTTTTATACATCCCAACCATGTCATCACTCAGTCTCCTCTGTTCCAAAGCAAGCAACCCCTTCCATCCAATCTCTCTTCATAACTAACCTAGGTAACATCCCAATAAATTACCTCTAAACCCCCTCCAATGCAATCACATCGCTCCAATACTGTGGATTCCATCACTACACGTAATACACCAGCTGCGCCCAAAACAATTTTTTAATATAGTTGCAGCATAACCTCCCAGCTCCTAAGCACTATGCCTTGGCTAATAAAAGTAATAATTCTATATGCCTTCTTAACCACCTTCCTTACCTTAAGGAATGGGTGGACATGCACACAAAGGTCCCTCTGATCCTCGGTGCTCCCCAAGGTCTTACTGTTCATCATACCTTCCTTGTTTGCCCTGCCCAAATGCATCACCTCACACTTATCTGGAGTGAATTCCATTTGCCATTGATCTGGCCATAACAACAGCCTATCTTTATCTCCTGTAATCTAAGGGTTTCCTCTCTGTAGTTACCACCCCATCAATTCTCATATCATCCATGAACTTGCTGATCGATCATCCAATATTTATGTCCAAATCGTTTATATATACCACAAACAACAGGGGCCCTAACAGTGTTACCTGTAGACCCCCACTGAAACACTCCTCAACCACCACCCTCTGCTTCATGCTACTCAACCAATTCTGGATCCAATTTATCAAATTTCCTTGAATCCTACACTCGTGCAGCCGCAAGATTTATAGGGATGCTCCAGTTCAGTTTCTGGTCCTTGGTAACTCATGTTGTTATTGTTTTCAGATGACCTGTATTTCAGGTTCTCAGTGAACAGATGGGTTCTCGATCCTATAGATACGACGGCATTTGGGCATACTGCCCCAAAGGTTAGTAGGGCCTTGAGTGCAGGGCTTGCTCCTTTCCTTTTCCTACTCTGATGACATTCTGCATCGATATAGTGTTGTGACTAAAAGAGTAGTGCAGCTTTTGAAGTTCAAAATGAGACAGCTTGTCCAACTGGTAGAAAGCTCCTCCTAGTCACGTCAATGCTTCCACATTTCATCGAGAGTTTCAGAAATGTCTTACAAGTGATCTCAGTGCCTTCCCCTAGAATAATAGTCATTTGGGAGGGAAGGCTGTCTTCAGCCATTTGACAAAGTTTCCAATCCGAGGAAGTCATTTTTGCTGGACCTTTATTTGAATGCTTGTGGAGCTGCTTCAAGCATTTGTTCAACTGTCATCCCGTTGAATCTGGAGGACACAGTGGAGGTAATGCAGATAAAAAAAAATTTCCAGTACTCTTATTATAGCTGTCCAGATGGCACGACAGTTTACGGCGACCATTGCAACACTGGGATTTCTTTTGACATATGGAGGCCCTTATTGTAAACCGCTACTTACATAATGTTTAGAAGGCTATGCTGGTACAGCTGAGGGGCTGCTGGGTCTTGTCAAGGCTTCTCCTTGAGAGAAGTGGCTGCATTTGTATAGACGATGTTTACAATATTCCAGAGTCTCTCCTTCAACATATTTGACTGACTAGGTGTAGGTTCCTACAAGTTTTATTTTGGCATCATTGAAGCACTGGCAGAATTCCTTGCATGCAGAATTTTACAGATCAAGCATAGCTTGCAAATCTGGTGCACAATGGGAAACGATACAGCGGTCATCAGCAAAATGTAAATCATGCATATTTAAAAGTTGCTAGTTTAATTTTGGCAGGGAGGTGAGAGAGATTAGAGTGTTTTCCATCTAGCTCTGTTTAATGATGACATCAGAAGGCAGCTGATCTTTGATGAGGTGAGTAGTCACTTTCACGTAGATTGTACATAGCATTGCGCTGTCAGACAGCTTTGCTTCATCCTATGATTCTGAAGGTGTCGGTTATAGACTTCGAGCTCCAGACAGTTCCAGTTATATCATCATGAACTAGTTGCAGGATGGTGGACATCTAAATCGCTCGAGCACAATCCATAAAACCTTGCAATTTACTGAGGCAAATGCTTTGCTCAGATTGGTGAATCTAGTTGACTCACTGGCAGGAAACAACAATTAATTGATGATGGGCGCTTTCATGACTGGAAGGTTGTTGAGGACTAGATGCCCTTCTTTTTTGGTACATGTTGATTTTGATGTACTGCAGAAGGTATGATTAAGAAGTTTGTAGATACAAAAAAAATTGGCCGTGTGGTTGATAGAGCGGATAACTGCATACCCCAAGGTATTATTAACGGGCTGCAGAGGTGAGCAGAAGCACAGCAGATAGCATTCAACCCAGAGAAGTGAGGGGTGATCCACATGTCAAACAAGGCAAAACAATTAATTTATGGGAGAATGCAGTGAGATGTAGAGGAAGTGAATGCTCACAGATCTCAGGTTGAGGTATCATATGAAATCTTTTTATTTAATTTTCCCAAAAAATGTTATGCTGGAACTGTGTAGAACATTAGTTAGGTCACAACTTCAGAATGATGTGCAATTCTAATCACCTCATGTTAATTATTAGACCAAGCGGCCATGTTGCTCAAGTTTTCTGAACACTATGCAGTAATCAGTGAAAATCCTAGTGACCATTCTAGTTCTAACCTTATGATGGATAGAACATAATTGAAGAAGTTGAAGACTGTCTGGCTTCAGACTGCCCTAAGGAATTGCTGCAGCGATGATGCCCTTGGGCTCAGATGTTAACCTCCAATAAGCAATCATTTTTCTCATTACTAAGTAGGACTCCAATCAATAGAATTTGTTTCCCCTTGATTTCATTGAGCTGCTTGACACCTGCACTTTGTCAAATGCTGCCTTAACGCTAAGAGTCTTTACTGTCACTTCACTTCACCTCAAGTTCAGCTATTTTGACCACCTTTGGTCCAAAGATGAAATGAAGTCAGGAGCCAGATAGTCCTGGTGGAATCAAGCGGAATATTAAGGAGCTCATCCCATGTGATAGCAGTGTTGACAATCATGTCCATTACTGGACTGATGGGATGGTAAATGGACTGGATTTGTCCTTTTTTTGTTTCTGAACAGGACACAGCTGGATAGTTTTCTACTTTTGCCTGCACTAGTACCAGTGCCCATTAACTAGAACTTGCTTCTCAATCACCAGTCTTTGAGCTACATGTTCATTTTGCCAATTTTGAATTACAGTTGCCAGTTTGCATGAGGTTCAATGCAGAGACTACAGCCCTAGAGGTTCTGCTTCATGCGATGCCTAGCTCCTCATACTGAATATGCACTGGTACCAGTAAAAGAAAAAGTGTAATCTGTACCACAGAGACCAGAGTTCTCACAATGTAATTTGTTTTGATTTGATTTGCTATTGTTATATGTACTCATACTGGAAAATACTGTCTTGCATGCTACTTTACAAAATTACATCAGGGTAATTTAACAGAATGCAGAATATAGTGTCAGTAAAGAGGATTTTAAACTAAATAAGGGGGCATTGGGTCAAATGTTGTAAGGTGTGGTTAATTAAAGAGTGTAGACAAGGTAAGGAAAAAAGGTATCAGTGTGGAAAATGATAAACAGACTACGACAGGGAGGGACAGAGTTCACAAAATGAGCAAAATCAACAAATAAGAACAAATGGAATAAAAGGAGAAAAAAAAGACTAAACACTATCTGAATGCACACAACATTTGGAACAAAACAGATGATCTAAAAATGCAAATGGAAATAAAGAAGCATGATCAGAGATATGGCTGCAAGGATTGGTAACTGAAAATTGAAGGGTACAGGACATTTAGGAAGAACAGGAAACTAGGAAAGGGAGGAGGGGTGACACTGCTAATCAGTGACAATATTAGCACAAGTCCCTCCCTAATATACTTATCTATGGAGGCCATCTTAGAAGCATCCAGCAGGGTAATTATTTGAAGTAGACAATTTCCATTGTCCTTCATGTCCCTTTAACACGAGAATGAGCAAGAGTAGGATTAGGCATAGCTACAATATTAGATATTTGGGAATATCAGATGGACACCATGGTTTAGTTCTGACAGAAATAATCACCAGGTGCTGTTGTCCCTAATGAACCTTTCCTTTACTGAAGAAAAGGAAGGAAAGAAGGAATTTTGGGGCATATGGGTTAGTAGAAGAGGGAAAAAGAAAGAATAACTTAACTGAAATATGTATAATCCAGAAAAAGTTTTGCTTCAAAAGATATCAAGTATGAGAAACTTGATGATGGCACAGTTGTGATTAAGGAATCCTGACACTTTACAGGAATATTATTCTAGACCCAAATACTCAATGCTGACTCCAGGTGATATCCTATTCAGTTTCCCTGCACTGATATACCCCATACATGTTGCGTTATCATAATGTCTAAGCGCACATTTATAGAATGGTATTCTATTGGCGCTCAGAAATTACCTTTAAGAGACCAAGTTTGCATTCAGCATCCATCTCTGTGTATCCAATTTTTTCCATCTCCCAAGCCCAAGTATTGTTGTATTCCAAGCAAATCTATTCCAAATGAAAAAAAACATTTAAAATCCATTTAAAAGTGAGAAATGTAGAACATTTTCAAACAAAACAATAAAGTACACCAAGATAGAACCATTAAAAGTTTTGATTTTGAAAGCCTTCCTGATAACTCAGTTGGTTATGGCAAACTACAACCAAGGAATATGAAAAAGGAATGAAATTCACTTTCAATTGTACCAACACACTGGGAGGCAGCAGGATGCATCCCAACCATACTTCCCAAATAGCTCCCATCTGAGAACCTCAGGCTAGGGAAATCTCAATTGTAATCCAAAGACTCAATCGTGCATTTTAGAAAAGACTAAGCACACGTATGATGCACTACCCAGTTCAGCAGTTCCAGCACAAGCAGAAGCAACAGCCCACAAGGCCTCTCAAGCCTACTCCACCCAGCATGTTGTCCTTGAATGCTCTCACCACCAAAAATAACTAGTGACCTCTATACTGAAATTGCTCAGTGACTGAATAACACAGCTCATCAAGATAAAGAATTTTAAAGGTTCCTGTGAAAGGATAAAGTAATTTTTTTAAAAGAAGATTCTTTGATGGGATATGGGTATCTGCCCATGCTTTGAACAGAGTGGCTTGCTCGGGCCATTTCAGAGGGCAGTTAAGAGTCAACGATATTGTTGATGGGTCTAGAGACAGAGGTTGGCCTGAAACAATAAGACTGTCAAAATTTTCTTCCCTAAATTACATTAGCTAACCAGATAAGCTTTAACAAGTCAATGATAACTGTTACAGGATTACTGAGACAAGCTTTACACTCTAGATTTATTAATTGCATTCAAATACCATCAGCTGCCATGTGATCGATTTACAATCGGGATGTTAAGTATTGATTCACCAAAGCAAACAAAAGTAGTGTCACTGCAGGAAGAGCATGAACCCTTGCTACAGTGATTGGCATTGGTCTCACAGCTGTCAGAGGCAAGAGTTTAGACAGATAAAATGACATATGAATAATTACAGTCATTTGACCAGAAGTGGGGATGTTCACTGATGATTGCAGTGTCAGTACCATTCACGATTCCTCAATACTGAAGTCTGTGTCCATGCGCAGCTAGACTTGGAAAGTGTCCAAACTGGGGTTGATAAGTGATAGTTAATATTCATGCCACACAAAGAGTATCGCCAGCAAGGGAGAATATAATCATCACCCCCTGATATTCAATGCCATTACTACTGAATTTCACACTACCAACATCTTGGGGGATATCACTGACCAGAAACTGAACTGGACCAGTCATATGAATACTATAGCTACAAGAGTTGATCAGAGGCTGTCTATTTTTCTCAATGTCTGCAAAATGATGGAATATTCTCCACTTGCTTGGATGAGTAGAGCATTAACATTCATGAAATTGATCATTCAGGACAAACAGCCACTTCGACTGACACCCCATCTAACCTTTTAAACTTTCAGTCCTTTCACCACTAATGCACAGTAGCAGCAGTGTACACCATTCAAAAGATGCACTGCAGCAACTCCTTCAACAGCAGTTTTCAAACCCCTGACCTCTACAAACAAAAAGGACAATGGCAGCCAATAGAGGGAACACCATTACCTACAAGTTTCCTACCAAGCCAGAGGGATGTTGTAGTGTATTGGTGAATAAGGATGGACAAGAAGATAGCTTGAGCTTTGGTCTCCCAATTATAATCCAATTGATTCTATTGAAATATATGAGTGGATTGATCAAGGACATAATGGAACAGGAATAGGCCATTCAGTCCCTTAAGTCGAGAGTGTGGCACTGGAAAAGTACAACAGGTCAGGCAGCAGGAGAATTGATGTCTTGGGAAAAAGCCCTTCATCAGGGGAGGGAGGGGTGGTTTGAACCAAGGAGTCACAAAGGGAATGGTTCCTTGCAGAAGGCAGAGAGGGGTGAGGAGGGGGACAATGTTCTGGACGGTGGGGTCTAATTAGAGTTGGCGGAAACATATGAGGATCGTACGTTTGATGCGAGGACAAGTGGGGTGGAAAGTGAGGTGGGGGGGGGTGGGGGAGGAAGCATGTTGTTTCATAGGAGCTCGTCACTGCTGAAGCATAAACAAAAACTGAGAGTTGGGACCCACTAGCTGCAGGAATTAAGTTTCAAGTGGATTGTGTCTAATCTCATCTGCTACATCATTTGCACTATTAAGGCAACTTTTATTTGTGCTGCAGTCTATTCAATCTCGGGACAGCCTAAAATGTTTTACATTTGGTTTCTTCAAAAGAGTCTTATTGTTAAATGGACAAATATTGCTATATAGTTTTATCAAACTAATACTTCATGCAACTCAATCACAAGCTCCCCCTCCTCAGTCTCCTCTGCTCCAACAAAAACAACTCCAGCCTGTCCAATCTCTCTTCATACGTAAACCTCTCTAGACTAGGCAACATCCTGGTTAAATTCCTCTTCACCTTCTCCAGTGCTATCACATCCCTCCTATAATGTAGACTTCAGAACTACACACAATATTCTAGCTGTGGTCTAACCATCTTTTTATACAGATCCAACAAAACCATAAATGTAGATACCTCTTAAACACAGACTCCCAGCTCTTAAACTCTATGCCTTGACTCTCTGTTTGGATGATGCTTTTCAATTTGAATTGTCTATTCCAGCGTAAAGCACACAGTCCCTGAATAATCAATTCAGATTGATCGGTTTGGGTACTAATAGCATAGTGGAACCAGGAAGCATCTAAGTCCCACTTTCTCTAGAGGTAACAGCATCTCTGAGCAGGTTGATCAGAAAATATCAAAAGATAAAACTAATCACCCACTATACTTAAGCAGCTTTCTAACAGGCATACATTTGGAAAAAATGGACTTATTAGCACGGGGAAGGTACTGTCTAACAAGTTTGATTGAGACTTTGAGAAGTGACAAAAGATGATTGATGAGGGCAGGGCAGATGTTATTGACATGGATTTTAGCAAGCTGTTTGGCAGAGTCCCTGATGGCAGGCTGATACAAAAGGTGAAGTCACATGGAATATGCTGGTAAGATGAATACAAAACTGGCTTAGTCATAGAAGACAGTAGCAGTGAAAGTGTTTTCTCAGATCAGAGACTGAGATCAGTGGTGTTCTGCAGGGATTAGTGCTGTGACTCCTGCTGTTTGCATAAATGATGTGGAGGAGAATGCAGGTGGCCTGATAAGTTTGCAGACAACATAAAAATTGGGGTAGCAGTGGATAGTGAGGAGGATTGCCAGAGGATATAAATAGGCTAGAGACTCAGGTGAAGAAATGACAGATGGAGTTTATTCTGAACAAATGCAAAATGATGCGTTTTGGGAGGTGTCGCACAGGAAAAACGTACACTGTAAATGGCAGAACTCTTAATAATATCAACATTCAAAGAGATGTAGACATATAGATCCACAGTTCTCTCACAGTAGCAACACAAGCGGATAAAAAGTGGCATATGACATGCCATTGGTGGGGGGATAGAGTATAAAAATTAGCAAGCCATGTTCCAGCTGTGTAGAACATTTGGAATATTGTGTGCAGTTCTGGTCACCATTCTGCCAGAAGAATGTGAAGGCTTGGGAGAGGATATTGAAAGGGTTTAATCAAGATGTTGCCTTTGGAAAGTATTAACTATGAGAAAAAATTGGACAAACAGTTTGTTTTCATCTGAATATCAAAGGATCTGGGCCAAAAGAACTTTACAAGATTACGAGGGGCAAGAATAGTCAGTGTCTACTTCTCAGGGTAGAAATGATAATTACAAGGGACATAGGTTTAAAATAAAAGGGGAAAAAGTTTAAAAGGAGATGTGAGGGGCAGGTTTTTTTTTTAAGAAACACAAATGGTGCTAAAGTGCCTGGAATGCGTTGGAGGTGGTGGATAAAATAACACTGTTTAAGAGGAATCGTGACAGATACAAGAACACGCAGGGAAGAGAAGGATATGGACTACACTGAGGCAAAATGTGCTTAGTTTAGACAGACATCACATATTGGCCTGAATGTGTGCTGTACTTTTTTTTTGTTGGATGCTGTAGTAAATTGTACCGACAATTCCAAGCATCCTGTTAAACGGAAGATGAAAGTCATCAGAAGGGTACACTAAGATTCTCCAGAATCATACCAGGCAATGATAGAAATCAAAGGACACACAAAAAGTATGGGTTATTTTACACAAGAAGAAACATGAGAAAGAAATCAAAACTGAAGTTTGCAAAATTATGAAGTATTTTAATAAGCTAAATCTAAAAAGACTGCTGCTGGTTCACCGCATGAAAGCAAAGATCAGACAGCCAAAATGGCATAGAAAGGGCAGACTGACCTCATTCTAAGTACAGAAAGAAGAAAGTATGGAACAGTGACTGCTAAAAAAAAGAGTAACGAAGTTAAATTGTTTTCACACAAGGTACTTGTGGCGATGCCGCCCTTTTAACAAAGTTATGATTTAGATTAGATTTAGATTAGATTACAGTGTGGAAACAGGCCCTTCGGCCTAACAAATCCACACCGACCCGCCAAAGCGCAACCCACCCAGACCCATTCGCCTAATTTACCCCTTCACCTAATACTACGGGCAATTTAGCATGGCCAATTCACCCAACCTGCACATTTTTGGATTGTGGGAGGAAACTGGAGCACCCGGAGGAAACCCACGCAGACACGCGGAGAATGTGCAAACTCACACATTGAACCCGGGTCTCTGGCGCTGTGAGGCTGCAGTGCTAACCACTGTGCCACCCACTGGTTGCCCTTGGGTTTTTTCCCCCCCCCCAAGAGGGGTCGTGAAGGCAGAAGTTCTGAGACGTCTGGAAATATCTACTTGAAAAAGGCTTTTAAGTGTTTCTTTTAAAACACTTGCACAATGAAAGGGGAGTGGCCAGTTCTCCCAGTTCAAGATTTTTTCTGGGAGGAGAAAGTGAGGTCTGCAGATGCTGGAGATCAAAGCTGAAAATGTGTTGCTAAAAAAGCGCAGCAGGTCAGGCAGCATCCAAGGAACAGGAAATTCGACGTTTCGGGCATAAGCCCTTCCTCATTCCTGAAGAAGGGCTTATGCCCGAAACGTCGAATTTCCTGTTCCTTGGATGCTGCCTGACCTGCTGTGCTTTTCCACCAAGATTTTTTCTGGTCTGGTTTTAGCTGCTAGTCAAAGAAAGCTGCTGGGGAATAAAAGGTTCTCTGATTCAGAGGTTCTGACTCTGACTCTGACTCTGACTCTGACTCTGACTCTGACTCTGACTCTGACTCTGACTCTGACTCTGACTCTGACTCTGACTCTGACTCTGACTCTGACTCTGACTCTGACTCTGACTCTGACTCTGACTCTGACTCTGACTCTGACTCTGACTCTGACTCTGACTCTGACTCTCTGCAATCTCTCTCCTGTAAGGGCCTGCATTTGAATTTACCTTTTCACCAAAGGGGGCGTTATGGGCTGTTGCAGGAAATCAGAACAGCTCTTTGTTAAGTTGCATTTTCGTGTCAGTTGGATTTTCAAATGGTTGTTATTTTAAGTTCTGTTTTCTTTTGTTCCTATGTAAATAAATTGTTTTATTTAAAATAGAGAGTGGTTTGACCAGCTGCGTCGCTCCTGGAAAACTCACCTTACATCTGTTTAAAACAACCAGAAACATTAGTTTCTGGGCTACCTTCTTAAAATGTTTTGAGAGGCTCTGGCCTGGTCCATAACATGCTTTACCTCGAAGCATTGAGCAGAGGGTAAACCTAAGAGCTTCATAAATAAGGGAATTCAGGAAATACAGGATAGAAGTGTTCCTTGTTTCTTCTAACACTGTTAGCCTCCAGCAGTGGGGGTTGTAACGTTGCACGAAGGGAGGGTGTTAATGAGAGCTCAGCTCTGCAAGCACTCCCTGCTCCCAAACTGCATTCAGAAAAACATAAAATAAAGGTGACATCACAAAACAGATAAGTAATTGTTAAGTATTCTGCTCACATGTTTTATCTTTTAAAGCCTAACACCTTTATAAGTAACCATAAGGTTAAGTAAAGTTACAGATGCCAATTAATTCTACTATTCCTAGTAAGATTAGATGGCAGAATGTCTACCATAAGGCACAGGAGTAGTATGAGGCCATTCATCCCATCCTGTTTCTCTGCCATTCAAATGAGATCAAGATTAGTTAGAAAATCCTTGACTTCACTTTCCTGCCTTATCCCCAACTCCCTTACTGTCTTCCTAAGCTTTGAACATACTTCATGACCAACCTCTACAAACCTCTGCAGTGAAGAATTCCAGAGATTTACCAACCTGAGAGGAAACTTCTCATCGGTTTTAAGTGAGCAACCCTTTGCTCCGAGATTATGTCCTCTGGTCCTAAACTCCCCAACCAACGGGAAAAATCTTTCCATATCTATCCTGTCAAGTCTTCTAAACATCATATGCTTCAACACTTCAACTCATTCTTCTAAACTCCAATGAGTACAGATCCAACCTACTCAACCTCCCCTCAAAATACATTTTGTCAATAGCCACCTCGTGAGCCTTCTCCGAACTACCTCCAATACCATTTAATCTTTCCTTAGCTAATTAAAACAAAACTGTTCACAGAATTCCAGCTCTTATTTGACTAGTACCTTGAATAGTTTAACGAGATCTAATTTTATATCCCATTCCCTATAAAGTAAAGGCCAATATTCCACTTCCTTTACCTGAACTTGGTTGCTTTCTTTCATACATTAATGTTCTGGGTGTAGGTTTGCTTGCTAAGCTGGAAGGTTCCAGCTCAGTGAGCAAACCTACGTTCAGAACCTCAACCTGAGCTACAAAGCTTCTTCAAACTCATACATTAATGTATTAGAACGCCCAAATATTTCTGTGCTGCAATCCATTTAAATAATAATCTACTCCTCCATCCCAACTGCCAAACTGCATGACATCATGTTTTCCACAATATTACATTTACCAAAGTTTTGTCCACTGGCTAAATCTGTCTATGTCCCTCTTCAGACTCTGCCACCCTTAGTACTTGCCTTCCCACCTTCCCAAATTATTTCTGTGTAATTCACAAACTTGGCTGTAGCGCATTCAGTTCTCTCATTGACCCATCCCTGTAGCATTCCACTAGTTACAAGATGCCAGCGTGATGCAGCGCAAACTGTGGTGTGAGGAACTTCGACTAAAAAGCTATGAGCTGTAAAAATTGCAATGAATCAGGGAAGGGCAAGTTACCAAGATTATTTACTCCAGGATGTACCCTCATTCCTTAGGATAGGGTCTTCTGATTTGGTCAGTGCTCAGCGATAGGAGGAGGTGACTGAGTGAGGCTGGTTTTGGACCCAGAGGTGGAGAAAACTCAACTTTTGCAATTATTCAACGAGTTTGAGGCATTTTCAGTTTGTTTAGGTGCCAGGGTGCTGAGAGGTGGATGAACCAACTGACCACGACTCAATGGTGCAGAAAACTATTCAGATGAGGGAGTAAGAGGAATGTAGTGGTAGCAGGACACAGTATTGTGTCAGGGGATTGACACTGTTCTCAGTACAAGACATTAGGCACTAAATTAAGTAGAGTCTAGTAGGTAATCTCTGGATTATTACCTGAGCCATATGGAAATTGTTAGCCGCCAGCAGAGTGGAAGTTGAAAAATCACATGAAAAGAGACAATGGAAATTGGCAAACAGCATATATGATTAATGGTTCAAACTTGTCATGAGGGAAGTGGGTTCCAGTTCATTAGGCACTGGTATGAATACAGGAGAAAGTGATTATCCAAGCAGAAGGTCTTGAACTTTTGACATAGAGTAGGACTTAGAAATTGTTAAATTGTGGACGCTTCCAAGGAAAAAAAATTACCCAGGATTGCTCATGCATAATTTATCTGGAATTGTATGACTACAGGGGCAATGCCCTTCTATCCATTCAGTTACTTTGCCACGGTTGATGAGGTAGTTGTGAAATTAAATCTTTTATGGCATATAATACTTATACAGCAGATACTAGACTTGCATGCTGAAGGCTGAAAGGAAAGCCACTAGTTTACATTCCTGCTGGACCCTAAATTAAATTTTAATCAAAGACACCATTCCAACTTGACAACAATCCAATGGAAGCCAGATTTTATTTACTAAAATACTTGGGATATTTATTGTCCAACTCACCAGTTAACTAAGAAAGTGACAACAACCTGTCTTCTACTGCCACTGCAATTGGGGTGTTGAAGATGTTATTGGATAGGAGCTGAAGGATTTTGACCAGAAAACCATTTGGATGAGATTTTAACTCAATGGAAAAGTTGATATCAAGAAATGCAGCACAATTACTGCAAGGCTCCGTATCTGTTCTGTAGTGGTCTCCCATTAATTGTCAAGATCAAATCAGCTCAATAAAAGTCTGATTTTCAGCAACTTCGTTATGGAACAGAAATCAAGTATGCACAGCACAGCAGTAAGTTATTCCATATCTGTTTTACATACACAGACATAACGACAAACTCAAACAAAGCTGGGCTAGTTTTGACTAGTCAAGTACGTTCTTGTAAGACAAACTCTGAATGATACTGAAGTGCTTCAATGATATAACAAGAACATAAAAGTCTTTTACCCTGAGAAGGTACTTTTCCCATCGATCAAAGCTTACAGACTTGCCAATCTTCCTCATTAGCTTCAAGTGAAGGTCCACCAGTGGTTGAGGAACTGTGGAAAATAAGGAAGAATCAGGTCAAGAACTTGCATTGCATGAAAGAAACTGACCTTTACAAAAAGTGGTACCCTGTAGAAACTAAGATTATTAATTTGCTACCATCCAATCTCCTATGGTGCTGTGCATGGAGAGTTAAGATTGGTCTAAGCTTCATGGGAAGCAGAGTTAGATATCTTGGGGATAACTGAACTTGGAGACAGAGAATCCTATTCTGAAATCATATCACATTTCCATTATAAACTCGTATAACTGCTTTTCGGAAAGTTGTTGGAATACTTGTCATGTTGAGAATTGCACTATCCTGCCGGGGGAAGCACTGTGGCTTTCTTGCTAGCAGGATTATGTAATTTCAACTTGTCACAATATAAAACATTCTCGCAAGCACAGAAATGTGGACAATTCATAAAGTAAACAGCAATTGATACATACACAAGATTTTCACTGATCAACAGTTAATCTTCCATGATGTTGAATTGCTAGACTCAAAGAACAATCCAGACAGGTTTCAACACATTGTGATGATTCAATGCCCTTAAACAGACAACTAAAGTTCACAATACAACATGCTATAATAATAAGAGATAAAGCAGTAACAAAGTACATTATAAATTTTGTTTGATGCCCTATGATCACAGCAGGAAAAGTCAACTTGGAAAAGCTACATCGGTCGCACCCGGTCTCCTCTACATCGGGGAGACAGGGCGCCTTCTTGCAGATCATTTCAGAGAACATCTCTGGGACACCCGCACCCACCAACCCCACCTCCCAGTTGCTGAACACTTCAATTCTCCCTCCCACTCCATCAAGGACATGCAGGTCTTGGGCTTCTTCCACTGCCAAACTGTTACCAACTGACGCCTGGAGGAGGAATCCCTGCAACCACACCGAATCAATGTGGATTTCAACAGATTCCTCATTCCTTCCCCCCCCCCCCCCCCCCAACTATCCCGGTCCCAAGCTTCCAATTTGGCACCACCCTGCGGACCAGTCCATCACTGCCCCCTCTGACATTTCACCTTCTCCCGCACCTTCATCCACCTATCGCTTTCCCAGCTACCTTGCCCTCCAATCCCAACCCCCTTCCATTTTTCTATCAGCCCCGACCCACAAGCCTCAATCCTGATGAAAGGCTTATGCCCAAAACGTTGATTCTCCTGCTCCTTGGATGCTGCCTGATTGGCTGTGCTTTTCCAGCACCTCACTCTCGACTCTGATCTTCAGCATCTGCAGTCCTCACTTTCTCCTTGGAAAAACTAACACAAAGTCAAGAACGAGAATGGCTTGCTACAATGAAGATTTACCAGTGACAATTGATGCATAGCTAACAAGGCACTAGTCAATTAAAATCTTTGAAGGCAGTAATCATCACTGAATGAATAAATTCAAGCCAGCAGCAGGAGAAGTGCTTCCGTCAAGTTAAATTAACAAGAGTAGCAGGAAGCAACATAAATCTAGCAGCAGGGTGCAGAAAATTAATAAATCAATGACCCATGCTCAAGGATCAATGAATAAATTACTCAAGGAGTAGGAGAGTATCTTTCACAAGTTCACGTATGTTGTGAACTTGCAGGTTCACTCTGCAGGTTGGCCTAGGAAGCTGAAAATGGCATGAGCAGTATTGCAAGTTTTGATGGGAGTGTTTTGTTTGGAAGTGCACGGGAACAACGGATGGAGATGGTCTTGGACCATTATCAGTTCCCGCAACGTTCCCTTTCCTCCAAATATGAGCCCATCTCTTTTGCCATCTGCTTATTCCTTCTCCAGAGGTTCGGAACAAGAATCATAACATAGATGATGAGAACCCAATGGAAATATGTGCTGAGAAACAAATATCTTGAAATACAAGATTTTAAACTGCAAAACTAAAGGGAATCAGGTGGTGTTGTGGCACTACCAGACAGCTGAATAGAGAGACAGAGCTACAATAGGTTAAGACAAATATGGGAAAAGAAAGTATAGCAGCTTGCTGTCAATACAACACTGACATTGAAAGAGAAGACAATTTTTATCTAAATTTAATATTTTGAAATCTACTTAAGACTTAAGGAAGAAATTGAAAACCTAAGTAATCTCTCATATAGTGCACTGCCCAGCGGGCTGTTTTGCAGCAGTCTGAAAATTAAGATAATGGTTGGTGACTCTTAACATTAGTTTCCGCAAAGTTCAAAGACTGTGTGCTCCACCATCTGGTGCCCAAATTACATAATTGCTACATTACAAGTTGACAAAAGCCAAACCCATTGAAAGAGAAGAACACTGCAATTTATAACAGATAAAGATAGACAAAAGAATGGAACAAATGGTACAGACAGGAAATGTGCAGACACAAAATTTTAAATATACTACAGACATAGGTGGATAGAATGGTCAGACTCATGGCGGATAAACTTTGACACAGAAGAGTATCTGATGATACATTATGGCAAGACAGCCAAATGCTAAACAAGATAAAAGTGAAATATCAAGAAAAAAGAATAATAGTAAAAAGCTCAAGGGCTAGCAATTAAAGGGTTTCTTGTACTCGACTAGGGAATCAGTATCAAGATTAAGCATGAGAAAGTAGCATCATGGTTATGTTACAGAACCAGTAAACCAAAGGCCTAGATTAATAGTTGAAAGACATAACTTCATATCTAATGTTGTACCACTTTTTAAGAAAGGAGCGAGAGAGAAAGCAGGAAATTATAGACCAGTTAGTCTGACCTCAGTGGTGGGAAAGATGCTGGAGTCAATTATAAAGGATGAAATTACAACACATCTGGATAGCAGCAACAGGATAGGTCAGAGTCAGCATGGATTTATCAAAGGGAAATCATACTCGACTAATCTTCTGGATTTTTTTGAGGATGTAACTCTGAAGATGGACAAGGGAGATCCAGTGGATGTACCTGGACTTTCAGAAAGCCTTTGATAAAGTCCCACATAGGAGGTTAGTGAGAAAATTTAGGGTGCATGGTATTGGGGGCAAAGTACTAACTTGGACTGAAAGTTGGTTGGCTGACAGGAAACAAAGAGTAGTGATAAACGGCTCCCTTTCGGAATGGCAGGCAGTGACCAGTGGGATACTGCAGGGATCAGCACTTGGACCGCAGCTTTTTATAATATATATATATTAATGATGTAGAAGATGGTATTAATAGCAACATTAGCAATATTGCTAATGATACAAAGCTGGGTGGCAGGGTGAAATGTGAGGATGATGTTAGGAGATTACAGGGTGACCTGGACAGGTAAGGTGAGTGGACAGATGCATGGCAGATGCAGTTTAATGTGGATAAATGTATGGTTATCCACTTTGGTGGCAGATTACCACTAAATGGAGTCAAGTTAGGTAAAGGGGCAGTACAGAGAGATCTGGGTGTTCTTGTACACCAGTCAATGAAGGCATACATGCAGGTACAGCAGGTAGTGGAGAAGGCTAATAGCATGCTGGCCTTCATAACAAGAGGGATTGAGTATAGAAGCAAAGAGGTTCTTCTGCAGCTGTACAGGGCCCTGGTGAGACCGCACCTGGAGTAGTGTGTGCAGTTCTGGTCTCCAAATTTGAGGAAAGACATTCTGGCTATTGAGGGAATGCAGCGTAGATTCACGAGGTCAATTCCTGGAATGGCGGGACTATCTTATGTTGAAAGATTGGAGTGACTGGGCTTGTATACCCTTGAGTTTAGAAGATAGAGAGGGGATCTGATTGAGACATAAGATTATTAAAGGATTGGACACTCTGGAGGCAGGAAACATGTTTCCGCTGATGGGGGGAGTCCCAAACCAGAGGACACAGCTTAAAAATAAAGGGTAGGCCATTTAGGACAGAGATGAGGAGAAACTTCTTCACCCAGAGAGTGGTGGGTGTGTGGAATGCTCTGCCCCAGAAGGCAGTGGAGGCCCAGTGTCTGGATTCATTTAAGAGAGAGTTGGATAGAGCTCTCAAGGATTGTGGAATCAAGGGTTATGGAGATAAGGCAGGAACAGGATACTGATTGAGGATGATCAGCCATGATCATATTGAATGGTGGTGCAGGCCCGAAGAGCAGAATGGCCTACTCCTGCACCTATTGTCTATCTCACCTCAGCACCTTCAACAGATTAAATTTATTTGAGAAATTAAACAACTGGAATAAAATACAATGCTCACTAATAATGTTAATGAAACGACTAGATTCACATAACTACCCCATCTGATTCACTAATATCTGTCAGGGAAGAAATCAATTGTCCTTATCTTAGATCTAACTGGATATGATTCAACACTTAAGTGCCCCTGCCAAGACTGAGCGAGCCATTCAAATGTTCGGAACTCAATACCACCTGCTCAAGGACAATTAGGGATGGAGAATAAATGCTGGGCTTTGCCAGCGTCATCCACATGACAAGTAGTAAAAAGAGAAAAATGTCAGCATATTCAAGTGCTCCACTCCTCCTCAGATGAAACCGTCATTATCTTGCACCTACATTAATTAAAGCATGTGAGCAAAACTTTCTACCCTTTGCCTATGGTTTTACAAACAGACTAGGCAAAACATACTACTGATCAGGTAAAATGACAGAACAAAAATGTCACGTAAAAATTCTTAGCTAATTTGTTTGAGACAGCAGTAACAAAGTACATTATAGATTTTGTTTGATGCCCCATAATCACAGCAGGAAAAAACTAATACAATCAAGAACGAGAATGGCTTGTTACAATGAAGACCTTGAAATCACCTTACAAAATAATCATACGTCTCTCTTTTAAAGACCAACACTGTTGGGATGCTCAAAGCATTGCTCAAAAGATTTAGGTCAACTTTTCAAGTCAAGGTTAGCACTGTTGCTCATTTAAAACATGGAGAACTTACAATTTTACAGGTCCACATAGTTTCAGGTTGTACAGAGAAAAGATTTGCACTTTCATAACATTAAACGAACCATGAAGCATTATAAAGCAAAATTTAACACTACGTCATGACAGCAGCTGGTCAGAGTTAAGTGGAAAGGAATGAGACAGGCAGTAAGGTTTAGAGAGGGGATTCTGTATTTCTTGACAGTTAAAATCAAGGTCACCTATGGTGGATTAATTAAAATGTAGGCACACCTGAGGGCAAAATTGGAGTTGTACAAATATCCAGGGTGTTCTGTGGCTGTGTTGTTCAGTCTTGCTTGTCTGAGGCCTATACATAGGTATGTCAAGCCTCTGTTGGAGAGTTGCTTTCTGCTGATGATAACATTAGCATTTTGCACCTCAGAACACTTTCAACTGCAAATGAATACTCTCTCATGCATTTAGAGGTTTGACCATCAAAACTAGGAAGATAAATGCCATAGTTCCAGGATGTGGCCATTCTGCAATCTCTTAACATTGACGGTGTGACACTGAAGATTGTTGATAACTTCACAATCACAATTCATAATCCTGATGCTGAAATCAACATAAGCATCACAAAAATTACAGCTGCTTATAAGCTTAACAGCATGGAAAAAATGCAACACAACCGGGGAAAAAAAACAACTGCGTGGCCAAGTCTTCATTCTCAGCTATTCCCCTACAGTGGCTAGACCTAGCTCATGCTAAGCAGAAAAGACTCAACCAATTTCAATCTTTTCAGTCTCAGATGTAACCTGGCATTTCTTGGCAAAACAAGGTGTCCAACTCAAGAGGGCTTCGAGCACACTCACTCTATCAGCATAAAGTCATTTCCAAGTCAATGGTGCCAGCACTGGTTTGGCTGCATTCATTAGATGGACCATGGCTATACACCTAGAGATCTTCTGCACATTGAATGTCCATTGGTCACTAACTCCTGGACACTCATACTTGCTGCAGTATCAATATGTCGACAGCCATAAACTCTGAGAGGATGATTCTTTGGAAAAGACAAGCAGAAACAAGCAGCACAGCTGGTCATAAAGAGGGCCCACTGAAAACAGAAGCAAACGAATCTTACATCTTCTCAGCCTATGATCTTCCTCTGCACCAAATTCTGCAGCCAAAGCAGGGATCGTGAACCACACCAGGTAATGATTATCACAGAGTTAAGTACCACAGTGCAAACCATTGTCTTACGATTGTGAAGTTCCCCTAGTTATAACATGCAGCTGGAGGAGCTGACAGAGGTACGAAGGCACGTGTGATGAAGGAATTTTAAAATGAGGAAGATCATTTTATTTAAAAAAAATCAAAGCACTGCTCAACAGACAACCAATCTAAGTCATCAACCACAGGTGGCTCAGTGGTTAGCACTGCTGCCTCACAGAGCCAGGGACCTGGGTTCAATTCCAACCACAGGTAACTGCAAACTCCATACAGACATTCTACCCACATCTGTGCGGTTGTCCTCTCACTGTCTAAAGATGTGTAAATTAGGTGAATTAGCCATGGGAAAAATTTGGGTCTGCTACGTGGATGACACCTTTGTCATCACTAAACGAAACAAATTAGAGGAAATCTTCAAGACCATCAATAATATCCTTACTGGCATAACATTCACTAAAGAGGAGGAAAACAACAACAAACTGCCATTCCTAGATGCCACAGTCGAGCAAACCGCCAATGGCGAACTTCAAACCAGCGTCTACAGGAAAAAACACATATGGACCAAATATTGAACTACAGAAGCAATCCCAACACCCACCAATGAAGCTGCTTCAGAACATTATTTCAATGAACTAACACACACTGCAGCACAGAGGAACTACATGGAGCAGAGAAAAATCACCTATACTGTGTGTTCAAAAAGAATGGGTACCCAATGAACACAGTCCGCTGATTTCTCAGCAACAAACCCCAACAAGCAGACGAAACACAGGCAGAAAACTAGCCACCAGGATACATGAACACCAACTAGCCACAAAAAGACATGACCCTGTCTCACTAGTATCCTCACATACGGATGAGGAAGGACACCACTTCGAGTGGGACAACACATCCATCCTAGGACGAGCCCAAAGACACACACAAGAATTCTGAGAAGTGTGGGATTCCAACAAGAACACTAACAACAAACACATCAAGTTAGACCCCATCTACCACCCCATGAGAAAAGGAACAGGAAGTGACTTCACCACAGGAAATGACATTGCCAAGCCAAAGAAACCCAATCATATAAATAGAAAGCCAGAATTTTCAGCATTGCTTCGCCCGAGGCCCACTGAAGATGTTACCTAGTAAAGGTAACAAAACATCTGGAAATGAACCTTGCAGTTCAGCAAGCAAACCTACATCCAAAAAGTGGCTTAAATAAGGAAATGGGAAGAGTCATAAGCGTGGAAACAGACCCTTTGGAGCAATTAGTCTGTGCTGATCATGTTCCCAAACCAA